>NW_008339433.1:2400973-2447033 GCF_000622305.1 Nannospalax galili
GGATTTCTTATATAGAATCTTCAAATGCATTACAAATAATTGTATAAAGACCTGGTAAAAGCCAAAGATGAGGAAAAGATATTTCTCTGGGATTACAACTAAAATGGTCTTTCACAGTAATACAAATATAAATTAGTTCAAACTAATATAAAATTTTACACAAATATTATTCACCAATTCACTGATTTAATTTGAACTCTGTCTCTCATATATATGTTCTCTCTCCTCCTTCCTTACACACACACACACACACACACATACACACACACGTATACACACATACACACACATATACACAAACAGACATAAACACATACACACACATACATACACACACAATTACAGTCTCATACACACACATACACACATAAACACACACACATACACACACATACACACTTACACACATACACACACATATACACACACAATGTGTTGTACTTTATACAAAGTTATGCTTTGTTGCTTAATGAAGCTTCTTTCATTGATTATCTGGTCATCTGACTTTTTCTGCCTGTCACCTATAATTGCTTACACCTTGTTTCAGAAGTAGTCCCATACCTTCAGAAAATATTCCTGCCACTATGCATATTAGCCTAGACTGTAACGATTTTGTACTGGATCTGAATGGTACTTAAGAGTTTAGTCTTTCTTTTCTCTCTCCTCTCTCTCTCTGTCTCTCTCTGTATGCGCTCATGTGAGTTTGTGCATGTGTATGCAGGTAAAGATGCATGTTGAATACTTGTGTGTGGAGGTCAGAGGTATTCCTCTCAATGAACCTGGAGTTCACCAATTCTTCTACAATGGCTGACTATCAGGCACTAAGGATTCCCTTGTCTATGCCTCCCCAGCACATAGATGACAGGGATATGCTACAATCTACAGCTTTTTAATTGGGTGCTGGGAATCCAAACTTGGATCTTCATGCTGATATAAAAAGCACTTTACACACCAACGCATCTCTCCAGTCCCTACGTATGTACATTTTTTATTTCATTCTCTTTATAATATGTATTCTTGTCTATACTAGAAAAGTAATTTCCTTTTCTAAGGAATGGGGATTCATAGGTGTTCTTATTTAGCAAGTAGAGATAGAAGAGGGCCCCAGGACATGGGAAATGTAACTAGTCATTGTTTTGTTCCAGCAACATCATTCACATGTTATGAGATACCCAGGCATGTAAGATTTGAGCCTTACGTGGTTTCTATGAGAAACTGTTTCAGACTGATTTTGTCCATTTCCAATCCAGTGTTGCAGCATACATTGGTCTTTCTGCAGTTTGCTAGCTTTCTTAATAAAATTCATTTTTGTCACTGCTCTAGTTATAGACTACATTATTTAAAGTGTGTGGCCATTGATGTTATAACTGTCATTCCTCATCATGGCTTGAGAGTTTTCCAGAAAAATGGTGGGTGTTCTGAGTTCTTTATTATATCAGAACTTTCAAGTTCTAATTTGAAACAATAGCGTTTGAGTAAGGTTGCACTAATTTGTAATCCCACCAGCAGTGAATGAGCAACTCACTTTCCCCACGTTCTCATGAGCATTTAGTGTTATTTGTTCTCCTAACCTTAGTCATTTTGAGTGCGGTAAGATGAAATCTTAAAGTGGTTTTGATTTGCATTTTTCTAATTACTAAGGATGTTGAACACTTTTTACGGTGCTTCTTAGCTATTATTATTTCTTTTTTTAAGAGCTCTCTTCAGCACATACAAAAAAAAAAAGAAAAAGCATTTGAAAGAATAACATGTATTTTATTAAATATCTACAAGGTTTTGCCTAGTTATGTATTATGATACAAAGGAAAGGTACTCTACATATGTTAATATACTAATTGGGCTTAATAATGGCATAATTTTACTGATTGATCTAATATTAAAATATTATTTCCTCTTCAAAGTATCATTCATTTTTTCATAAAGTAGCTGGTTATATTAAGAATAAAAGATTATAAAATTTTTACTTTAAAATGAATCATAATGAAATTAGATTCTAAATGTACATAAATTATATATGTATAAATAATTCCAGTAAAATTTAAATTATGCATTTATAGTTAATGTAACATGTGTTTGTTTATGTGCATGTGTGTATACATAAATTATTCATAGCACCTAGGAGAGTCAGGACACATGGTAGACATTACTTAAATATTTACATATTAAATATATATTATTTCATGTATGGTAGTAACCAAGATCAGTGTTGAGATGATAGAGAAAACATTAAACTCTTTTGATAGTGGCATGACAAGTTGTGAAAGAGAAGCAAGTTCATTCCTGATTGCAATGAGTCCTCCACATCTTGTCTAAGAGACTGAAATTTAGTCTAAATGATATGGGGCATTATTAAACAAGGGATAAATGGAGACAAATAGCTGGAGCACCATAAATAATTTAGAATGTTACAAAATGTGAGGCTACCCATGGATAAGTCATCTAGAACACTGTTATCTACATTTACCAAAAAAGTTACTTGTCTCATGGAAATGTTAGGATTACAAGCCAACTTGTAGGGTTTCTTGTGTCTGTGTCTATGTATGTGTAAAAGTGCGAAGAAAAAATTGACTAAAACTTTAATATCGATAAGTATGGGGTATATTATAGTATAGTAATAATAAATGTGTGGAGTAAGGAAATGTTTGCCTGGTAAGATGTTTATTTGACATTTACAGAGACTTGAATATGTTTAAATTTTAAAGAAATTAACAAGGCAGAATATTTGATTTAGCAAAGGCCTTACTATATCAACAAGGCACGGACCACAAATACCTTAAGGAATCACATAAACATTGATTATTGAATCAATGATTGCAATACCATTGAGACTGGTATGTTTTAAAATAAATACTGCATTACTTTTATGGGTGCTGAGACAAAATATCAGATAAAGTTAAGTTCCAAAAACCAAATTTCATAGCATAGCAGGGAAGTCATGGTGCCAGGAGCTTGAAGAGACTGACCACCTTGCAACCAAAGCGAGGAGGTAGAGAAATCAATGATGGTGCTTAGATTTTTTTCTTCTTTTGCTCTGTCTAGGACCTCATCTTAGGATGGAGACAACCACAATTATGGTGGGTTTTCCCACTTCCATTAGCTCAATGTACAAACTTCCTCACAGATATACGGAGAAGTTTTGCTACTAGGTATTTCTAGGTATTTTTAAGTTAATAACCAAACTTTACCAGCATATTTTCAGAACTTAGAAAGTTTCAAATTAAACACAAAGTATATTTTTTGTTTGTCAAATAAGAGAAAATTGATGTCACCTTCCAGAAGAATACTAAGGTAACTACTTCCTACAAGCAGAACCATTCTCTTGTGTAATAACAATAAAATTGAGAAAACGTAATAAAATACATTAATAGGTGATAAGTTAATTATGAACTCCATTCAAATTATATGAGTTATTCTATTAACTTTTAAGGATCTGTGATGGTTACTCTTGTTTATTAACTTATTTGGATCTGAAATCAAGTACGAGGCATACATTTGGAACAGTATTTCAAGGAAGGACTAACCAAAGGAGGAAAATTGTTTCCCAGAATAGGCAGCTCTCTCTGGCTGCAGCTCACATATAAAGAGCTCTAAGTTTAATGGAGAAGTCCTGTCCAAGGACCGACACCAGGGCTCAGGGACCAAATTGGAAGAGGGGGTGGAAAGACTGCCAGAGCCAGGGGTGAAGGCACATGACAATATGGAAACAGAGTCCTGCAGGATCCTGGGATCCTGCTAATATGAGCATACAGCAAAGGTGTCAACATGTACAAGCCCATGCAAATGCAAGGAGACAAAAACCCAGCATAGAGTTGTGGAAATGGTCAGCAGGCCCCAATCTTGGCCAAAGAACTATTGGCAGCCAATTACTGCTGGGTGAGGAAAAGCTGATCTTCCTAAAAGGATGCTAGATAGACTGATTAGATCTCAGTGGATGAACTTGCACTGAAGGATGTCTCAGGACACTAAGTTGGATCGATAGGTCTTAACAGAAATGAAAGAACGAATAAAATCCAGTGGGGGTGGCTATGAGAGGGTGCCAGTGGGGAAGGGGTGTAAAGATGACTAGTATGTTCTGTATGAAATAAACAAAAATTCAATAAATATTTTACAAAGAGTTATGAGGTAAAGGCAGTGTTGTTTGCTTGCATACCTTTAACTGATGTGTGCATCAACACTGTTGTTGCTGTTACCATTCTTTGCTGATCTCAGAACAAAGCTTCTTTGGTCTTCCATCATAGAGAAAACATTACTCTTCCTTCAGAAAAATTCCAGGTCTTCAGTGTCAAATTTGGATTGCTGAGGTATCCAGCTTCACACACTTAGGAGCTCTGGGTACTCAGTCTTTCAGACCTACAGAGAGCCATTGTTATACTACACTGCTCATATGATGTAACACAAACAAATCCTCCTATGTAATGTGTGTTCACTCTGTCAGTTCTGTTATCTGAATAGGATCTTAAAATTCGATGTCAAACTAAAATAATGCCTCAGTGTTTCTTTGAATTTTTTACTTGGAACATTTCAAGAATGACAATTTATGTGATTGACTAGGCAAATTCAGGTTTTCTCCATGTTCCTCTATGGTAGAATTTCTGACACACATTTTTGAAATAAATATGCTACAAGAGAAACCTTTCTCATTTTTTTTTGCTACGTATTAGGTGGAAGAAAATGTCCATTCATCATTCTACTCATGTTTTCTTCAGTGATATATTTAATCTGCATTTGAAAACTTTTAATGTCAAATTACCCAGTCTTTATATATTTAATATATAGTTTGGTGGTATTGTTATTACTTTGTATATAATCTTGTTCTGATATTGTATTTACTCAAAAGTTTGAGTGGTCACAAAAATTTGTGTTCTAAATTATTACCCTCATGATTTCTATAGGGTAAATATTCAAATCCATCTTTCCTTCTATACTTATTGGCTGTTTCAATTGTATACAATATTTCATTTCCCTTGCTTCCTTGGTTTCTTTCTTTCTCTTCCTTGACTAAGGAAAAAAGAGAAAGTGAGCTGAGTATCAGTATTAATCTCTCTGCTCCATAACTACCAATGGACACAATGTAGTCAGCTTCCTTAAGCTCCTGAAAGCATGACTTCACTGCTGTGATGGACTACATCCCCGAAACGTAATGAAAATAAAGACTTTCTTCCTTAGGTTACTTTTATCGTGTTATTGCTGTAGCAATGTGTAAGGTAACTAATACCCAATGCCAACATGGATCATGGACTTAATATTTATTCTAACTATAACAACTGTCTACCTATCTATTATAATTAACTTGGGTACCCATATTTTCTTATGTTCATCCAGCAGCAGTCCCTTTGGGGACTGTATGTATATGTATGTGTATGTATATCTATGTATATTGACATGTTTTATCTTTTTTTAAACTTTTGTGTGTTGGCACTATAAATTCTTTGTGATTCACCTTGTATTATTCATGTCCTTGTCCCATCTCTTCTTCAAAAAGCCATAATTCCTTCTTTTGAAGAGGAGTAAATAAAATTAAAAGTCAAGCTGTTGGCTATTTATAGACTTACTGTGCTCAGGACTTCTAATTAAACAAAATCCTATATATTCTAATATTTTAATTTTTAAAAACATGAATTATCTCAAAATGTCTCATTGTAAATCCCATATACATTTTTTTCCTGATTACCTGGAAAAAAATGTGTTGAATTTCCTAAACTACAGTTTGGTTTCCACACATTTGCCACTTTACTGGGCGTGCATTCTTTATGCAGACCCCAAGAAGTTTTTAATAAAGCCAGAATATAAATGTTTTGTAGTAAAGAAAATAATTAACTAATGATACTAATCTGTTTTTTCAAAATGTTAGAAACTATGAATCAATCACATCAAATTGATATGATGTTGATGACTTTACAATCCATTAACCCAAATTATGAGATTAGAGAAATTAGTATTATTGAAACTAAGTTTTACTTCAAGCATTTTTGTTCAGAGATTGTGATAAAACATAATGCATCAGATCAAGGCACATATTCTAGTTCTGAATAAAGCATACTCTAATGAGAGAGGAAAATAATAAAATATTCATTTTCCAAATTTTTATTAATTTTTAATTGAATTTTGTGATTTTCATATGATATAATTTATTTTTAGGTCTCCTCCCCTATCTACACATTTGGATATATACTAAAGCCTATAGAGTCTGATTTGTGTCTCCAAATATCCTTCAGCATGGGTCCATCTACTGTGACTACCAAGGTTCCCATTCAGGTAAGATATTGTTTTTCCCTCTCCCAGCGATCAGTGGCCGAAAGCTTATTAGGCTGAATTGGGATTTATTACTAACTTCCCCACATTTATGCTGGGATTTTGTCTTCTTTGAGCTTGTGTGGGACTTGTGTGTTCTGGCATCATTGCTATGATTTCAAATGAGTAACTGACCAGCTGTGTGGAAGACTTTGTTTCCCTTTGGTCATTCGCCCCCATCTTCCACCTCCTCTTCCACAATGATCCCCCGAACCTTGGCAGGAAGAGGTCTGAACTAGGTGCTAGGTGTCCTATTCAGGGATAAGCACTCTGTGGCCTACTGTTCTCTGCACATTGGACACCTGTGTTTCCATGTTAGTCATCATCTGTTGCATAAGGAAACTTCTCTGGTGAGTGATGAGAGATAGATCAATCTTTTGTGTAGAGGTTGCATTGAAGATGTGTCACTGTGGTGATTTAAATGAGAATGTCCCCTATATGCTCCCAGTATTTGGACATTTTGTCCCCAGTTGGTGGCACTGCTTTCAGAGGTCTTAGAAAGTATGGCTTTTTGGAGGAAGCAAGTCACAGTGGGCAGGCTTAGAGAGTCCTTAAGCCCTGACGGATTCCCAGTCACTCTCTGTTTCTTGTGCGTATTTGAGAATTTGAGTATTCCTCTTTCTACACTGGCTGCCTCTTGCCACCATGTTTCCCCATCATGATGGATTCTGATTTCTCTGGAACCATAAGGTCAAATAAACTCTTCTTCCTATATGTTCCCTTGGTCACAGTGTTTTATCGCAGCAACAGAGAGGTAAATAATACAGTCAATTAGGCTTCACTGTCCCACAGACACTTATTCTTTGCCTTTCATGAGTTCTGGCACTCTATAATATTCTCCATCTGTTAGAAAATTATAAATAAAAAATTTCATGTCTTTAGGAAACCATAGAGAAAGCAGTGTTGCTGTTTTCTGCTCATTTTATTGTAATGGAAGGAGATCAACAGGAGTCAAATTAATTAGTTATATTTTGTGATGAAAATCATGAATAAATGCGAAAGGGGGACACAGGTGTTATTCTAGTCACAACACAGCCCACTGCCTTCTGGAAATGTACTGAATAAAATATCATTTTTGTTTGTTTGTTTTTGGATTCTTAAGACAATTTTTATCAGAGCGTAAGTGAAAAAAAAAATAAGGCAGGCAAGGTGGAAATCTCACCAGCTTCGTAGAGGAAGAATATGGAATAGAAGAAGAAGAAGAAAAGCCATGCATTTGAGTTAAGTGAGCAGGCTTAACAATGGAGTTCCGTCACATGACAAAAGAGGCAAGGGGTGGGAAGAGCCTCAGAAAAAGTTTAAGGAAGCCCAAAGTACCACAAAAAAGCATAGGTAGACTTTCATTATCATCCAAAAGAAAGAGACAGATGAGAAGAAAAAGGAAAAATATGCCAAAGGCAGGCAGAAGTAACAGAAATTCATGGTAGCACCTGAGTGACTGCACTATAGGCAAGAAGGAAAAAATATATCACCTCAGTAAAGCAATAAAAAAGATAATGAAAGTAACAAGTGCTAATGACTAAACATTAGTAAATCACTAATAGAAATGTCTCTCTAAGATGTCATTTAAGCATAGATTTCAGTGACAAGGGGCAGACCATATAACAATAAGAAGGAATAACATTTCCAGCAGAGACAATAATTAAAGCAATAAGGCCCAGAGGCAGAACGACCTTGGCACATACATAAATGAAGACTTGAGAAAGTATAGACTAATAATGATAGATTCTGAAAAGTGAGGCAAAGGAATATTGAATACAGATCTGTGAGCCAGTATCTGATATCTGGACTTTATAGCAAAGGTTATAGGAAGTCACTGATAATTGTTAAGCATAATATAATAAATGTGCTTATAGGGGTATCTGCAGTGTGATTTGAGAATAAAACTTAATTTTAGAGTCCGGGGCACTATAAATGAACAATCATTCTGAAGATGTGAGAAAGCAATAAACAAATCAATCCAAATTTTGGGAAACGGATTGGGAGGTGACCTTCATAGGTAGCTATGCAAGTTACAGTGACTGCAAAGTCCATTAAGGTTACACCACTCCCACATAATCAACCTTGGACCACCATTCATTTCCTGGGAACTACATCACTTTTAATAAAGGAAAGTAACATAATTGAATCTCCTTAAAATTTAAAATACAATATGAAAAGGTGGAGGGTGGAGTCATCAGGGAATTTTTGGCCTAGTGAGAGAATGTTACTTACTCCTGATTAAAATTATGGAATCTGAGTTCTACTTCTGGACCTGGGTGGAGACATAGCATTATAAACTGCTTAAAACAAAAGAATACAAACACATACTTTTGCCCTCTTTCTTGAGTTAATACAAGTTGTCCTATCAATCAACTGGACAGACATAACTCCTCAGGAAAGACGATAAACTTGAAGACATGTTAATAAGCTAGGAGGACTAATATCTCCTTCATGAGATAATGTACTTATGCATAAGAGAAGCCTTCCCTTAACGCTGTTGCTTATATAGCTTTCTTTTCTTTTCTGAGTTCTAACACAAGTAAAATAACTTTCTGTTTCCTCACTTCTATCTCTTTTTCTGAAACAGTATAGCACCCTAGGCAGTCTTACACTTTGACCTTCTCAGTGTTTCAATGAAGGATCTCCCTTTCTCCCTATAGAACTGATTGCAGGGCTCTAGGACTGAGCCTCTCTGCTTACCTGGACCCTAACTTAGAAGGCATAACTTTCTCTCTTCCTTTTATTCATCTTCATCCTACCAAGGGCTTCCAAGATTTTCAATTTGTCTGCCCTTTGGTGTTCCCCCAAAACTTAAGTGAAACCTTTTGCATATGTTTTTAAATTATTTTGTCTATGAGACTAAGAACAGATAAAAGAGAACTCCAATTCCACAGGAACTCTTATTAGCCAGTAACAATCTTAACACAAGTTGACAGAGGAAAACTGGATGTTAATTACAGGAATAATAAAAATCAACGTCATCAAATGACAAATAAGGAAGCTGTTTGGGGGAAATCATGTTTGGCCTAAGAAATGCAAAAATGAAGTGAAAACAAAAGAGCTACAGAAACAATAACATCTAAATGTCATAAATGAGGAAAGTGGTGATTGTAGCTTAAATCAAAGCTATAAAAATGGGAATAAAACAGGAAGAAGGGATGTACATAACAAATATTTAGTAAATACAACTGTCTAAACTGTTACCTGATTGGATGTGATAGCAGTCAAGAAGAAAAAGAAACACTTATACATGGCTTCTGGGATATACAAAGACAGAATAAAAGACTGATTCTTAATTACACATGATTGAATCAGTTAGGGACAATTTTTATCCTCTTTAAATTCTTGTGTGCATTGTTCAATAGTTGTACTGGATGCTCATAGAAATATCCATTTCTTTTTCTCATGGCATGTATTCACCAAGCTGCTAGAAACAGTCTCAAGTGAGTGCACACATCTTACTCCTTTTCCCAGAGTTCTAGACATCTTAACAATGTCACATAGACCAACTTTACACTAATTTCCTGAGAGCATCTAGTACTTAATGACTGGTTGATGAAGTGGTTACAAAGAATAAGCAAATTGGCCTCCATTTGGACGCTTGTTAAGTACATTACAATGCAAGAGCTTCCTGTGAGGTGGAAAAAGTCCTCTAGTGAGTTTTTCACACTCCAAATTCCCCTTCTACCCAACCTTCTTCCCCACTCAATCACAGATGATAGTTCTGAGAGCACTTCCCAATCAGTCACCTATATCTCAGTATCTATTTCTTAGAGAAAAGAACTATGACTATCATAATATAAAAACAATTCAACAATAATAAATCAAATTTTATTTTAGAAAGTGAAGAAGCCTTATACCAGGGAAAAGATACTTGATTTCTTCTGAACCGTAAGAAAAAATACACTTTTTATAAGTATCCCATAAAAGTAGTAGACATTTCAAGGGGTCATTCTACAGATCACATAATATCCTGAGGGTTGTCTCTAAATGCTGTAGAGTTTTTGTACTGTTAGGAATGCGTAATTGCCTGCTGAAACTGGTAGATACAATTCTGTGTGCTTAAGAATAAGTTTAAAATAAGTTTAAGCCTTCCCTCACCTCCCTCTGCTTCCCTGGGCCTGCCTGACCCTACCTCCCCCCACCTCTCTCCAGGATAAGTCGATCTCACCCTCCCATCTTCCCTGCCCGTCTTTCCTCCTAGCCTGGGTGCTGTCGCATTCCTTGTCTTGGTGCCACAGAAAACAGGGGAACCACCACTGCTTCCTGATCCTTTGCATCCAAATCAACCCAGTTCCTTCTTGGTCCCTGGAGCCCTCTGGGCTGGTCCTGCCCTCACCTCCCTCTGCTTCTCTGGGCTGCACAGCCCACCAGCCTCTTTCCTGGGCTCCGGGGCTGACCTCTCAGACCAGCGCCACAACTGCTTCCTGATCCCTTGTATCCAGACAGACCCAGTTCCTTCTCAAGGTCCCTGGGAGCCCTAAGGGCCTGGTCCTGCCCTCACCTCCCTCTGCTTTCCTGGGCCTCCAAGGCCTGCTGTCCTCTCTCCTGAGTAAGTCGACTCCCCCAGCCTCATTCACCCTCAGATCTAAGCCCCCCTCCTAGCCTGGCTGTTATCGCATTCCTTGTCTAGGCCCCCCAGACATCAGGGGAACCCCCACTGCTTCCTGATCCTTTGCATCCAGAGCTACTCAGTTCCTTCCCCAGGTCCCCAGGAGCCCTGTGGGCCCCGTGTTGCCCTCACCTCCCTCTGCTTCCCTGGCCTGCACAACCCACCAGCCTCTCTCCAGGGAGTCCTCTGTGCCTGGTCCTGCCCTCATCTCCCTCTGCTTCTCTGGGCTGGATGGCCCACCATCCTCTTTCTTGGCACAAGGGCTGACATTTCTGATCCCTGATCCTTTGCATCCAGGCCAACCCAGTTCCTCGGTGCAGTCCCCAAGAGCCCTTGGGGCCTCTTCCTGCCACCATCTCCCTTTGCATCTCTGGGTGGCACGGCCACCTGCTGCCCTAGACCAGCATCTTTCCTGAGCCCTGATCCCAGGCCAGTACAATCCCCAAATTCCTGAGGCCAAAATCATTCCTGGAGGGATCCAGACCTTAGGAGAAAGCCTCAGAACATCTGATCCTCATTTGACTTGGGCCTCTGTGGGAACTCCTGAAGACAAAAGCAATCTGGCCAGTCCAGTATAAAACCAAAAGAGGGAAACAGAAGCTTAGACGAACCAGTTTTCATGCCCCAAAAGTACACCACAAAGGCACATAAAGTTTACAAAAAGAAGCAGACCTAAACTTGAAGGCTTGAGTCTCACACAAGAATCAGAAACTACAAAAGAAATTCACATGTCAAAATCACAGAGGAAAAAACAATAACATGAAAAACCAAAATACCTTATCGCCACCAAATACCAATAGTCCTTTAGAGGAGTACAATGAGAACCCCCTAGAGATAATGCAGGACATGGAACTCAAAAGAACAGTTATAAACATGATAAAAGAATCCAGTGAATTTAAAGAACACACAAACAAAAAAATCAAAGAACTGAAGGAAGATAGGGATAAACTTCTGAATGAATTCGAAAATGAGCTAGAAATATCGAAGACTACTCAGGCTGAAATGAAGAAGGAAAAATACTCAGTAAGGCAATTAGAAAGGACAGGAAAAACTCTTACCAATAGGATGAATGAAATGGAAAACAGAATATCAATACTGGAAGATAAAGTGGAATAACTAGACCACTCAAGCAAAGATTATGAAAAATTTAAGAAAGCACAAGAATGGAATATGCAGGAATTGTGTGATATCATAAAAAGACAAACTTACGCATCATAGGCATACAAGAAGGAGAAGACTCCCAAGATAATGGGACGGACCATATCTTAAACAGAATCATAGAAGAAAATTTCCCAAATTTAAATAAAGATATGCCAATACAAATGCCAGAAGCATATAGAAACCAAACCGATAGGACCAGAAAAGAAACTCTCCATGGCAGATCATAGTAAAAACACTATACGTACAAAACAAAGAGAAATACTGAAAGCTGCAAAAGAGAAACAAGTCACATATAAAGGAAAACCCATGAAGATTATAGCTGAGTTTAAGTGCAAACTATGAAAGCCAGTAGAATGTGGACCAAAATATACCCAGTTTTAAATGACCACAGATGCCAACCCAGATTACTATACCCAGCCAAATAGTCTATTATAGCCAAAAGGGAAAGAAAAATCTTCCATGACATAAATAGGGTGAAGTAATTCATGTCCACAAAACCAGCACTTCAGAGAGTTCTGGAAGAAAACAAAGAGCTGAAGAAAGGAATGACTATACCCAAGGTGTTGCAGAAAGAAATTCAATGAAGATATAACTATGGAAAAGTACAGCTATGTCAAGAATGTAAACAGAAATAAAAATGACAGGATTCAATACTCATCTTTCATTAATAACTTTAAATATTAATGGACTGAACTCCCCAATCAAAAGACACAGACTAGGTGAATGGATAAGAAACAAAACCCATCTTTTTGTTGTCTGCAAGAAACTCATTTCACTTTCAAGGACAGGGACTGTCTTAAGGTGAAAGGATGGGAAAAATATACAAAGCAAATCATACTAAGAAAAAAGCAGGCACTGCAATTCTAATATATGACAAAATAGACTTTAAACTAAAACTAATCAGAAGAGCTAAAGAAGGCCACTTCAATCTGATCAAAGGAACAATAAACCAAGAAGATAGTATAATCATGAACATATATTCACCAATCTCTGGTGCACCCAACTTCATAAAAACAGTACTACAGGACTTTAAAACCGAGATTAATCCCAACTCATTAATGGTAGGGGACTTCAATACCCCACTGTCTCCATTAGATAGGTCAACAGGGCAGAGAGGTAACAGAGTGACATCTTAATTAAACAACACCATATATCAAATGGACCTAACAGACATCTACCGAGTATTCCACCCAAGCACCAAAGGGCATACTTTCTACTTAGCACCCCATGGAACCTTCTCCCAAAACGACCATATACTGGGACACAAAACAAACTGCAACAAATACAAGAAGATTGAAATAATTCCATGCATTCTATCAGACCACAATACAATAAAGCTTACAGTCAACACTGGAAGAAGCCCTAATCACCACATGAAAACATGGAGATTAATCCCCACACTCCTAAATGATAAATGGATCAAAAGAGAAATTAAGAAAGAAATAAAAGTATTCCTGGAACTAAATGAAAAGGACAATACAATACAACAAAACCTCTGGGACATGCTGAAAGCTGTCCTTAGAGGGAAGTTTATAGCTCTAAGGGCCAACATCAAAAAATTGGAAAGAATTCAGTGGTAATGTTTATCACCTTTACTAATTAACATGACTTAAATTTCCATGCTTCCTCCTCAAATATGATACATTTAAAAAAAATGTTGGTTTTTCTTGTGTGTATATCACACAGAACATCTTAAACCATCTTATTGAATTACTGTTGAAGTTTACCTGATGAATTATAGACATACACAGGCGCCGAGGATCCAAGTGAAACTGATTATGACTAGTAATAATCAGATACATACAGATTAGAGGTGCATGTGCCAACATATCAGTATTAGCAGCAAAAACAATGAATCTTTCTGCAAGGAACAATATATTCTAAAATGAAATGGAGGTCTTTTTTAAAAATTAAAAATTCATTCAATTTTATATGTCTTACAGGGCTTATACTGAGTGCAATATTGTATAACTGTATCAATTCAACTGTGAACCTAGAAACTTGCACCCACTTGTGAAAGAGATGTATTCTTTCTCTGGAGTGTGTTATTGAATATGTTAAAGCTGCAGTTAAATGCTTCTTCTAATCATGTACTTATTAAAAATTTAAAAAAATTGGAAAAAACACAAATAAATGACTTAACATTGCAACTCAAGCACTCAGTAGGTTGAAGAAAGAGGATTATTCTAAGCTCAAGAAGAACCTGGGTTATATAATATGAATGAGCTAAGTAAGTCCAAGTGATATAGTACGTCTTTTCATCAACAACAACAAAAAAAAACATCAAGAAAAGGTACGATGAGAAAAAAAGAAATCAAAATGTTTAATTACAGAGAAATGTTTAATTAGAGAGAGAGAGAGAGAGAGAGAGAGAGAGAGAGAGAGGAGAAAGAGCCAGAGTGAGAGATGTACAAACTACTTTCCATGCATTTCCAGAATATTTTGTTAGAATAATAACAATTTTTATCAAAATGTGTATTTTTAAAACGTTTATATTTTTACTTAATTCATTCATTTATTCATTCATTTGTTAATGTATTTATGTGTGTGCATGTACATGCGTGCCATAGCACATGAGTTGAAGACCAGAGGACAATTTGTAGTGCAGTTCTCTTTGAATTTTTTATTACATGAGTTGCTAAAATTTCTTCTGGTGGGGAGGATTAAACAACATCTAGTCCTTCGTCCTTTGTTCCCAAAAACAAACAGAAGTATGATATTGCGAAACTGCAGTCTGGGATATCATGAATTTATTGGACTTACTTACATAACAATGGGTGGGGGTTTACTGACAGGAATGTGGATGCTCCTCCTCTAAAGTCGGTACTGTACAGTCTTTAAAAAGCATGGATGGTTGCTTCACAATAATCATCATGAAATGTCCAGAGGTCCTCACTTGGTTTCACAGCCTATATATCCTTAACCCATCCCCAACTCAGACCACATGCAACTAGGGCTGACTGGTTGTTTGAAAGGTATGGCTGGACTCTCAGATTCGGGTCCTGTGATTCTCCCTGACCCTCCTTTCTTTCAGGGTATGACAGTCAACAAGCTCAGCTATGATGATCTTAGGCAAGCAGGTGCTGACTTAGTTTGGAAAGATGACATCTGTTTTTCTTCCATTTGTCAGAGGACAATACTATACAAAAACAATGTGTATTGGTTCTTTTGTGTGTATGTTCGAGTTGGAATTTTCCTTATATCATTTGAGTTCCAGGAATCTAAATCTGGCAGTCAGGCTTGGCAGCAAGTATAGCTATCTGCTGAGCCATTTCTCCTTCCTTTTTTAAAATCAAAATTACATAGATAGGGGCTGGAGGCATAGCACAGCAGTTAAGAGCACTGACTACTCTTGCAGAGGACCCGGGTTTGATTCCCAGCACCCACATGGCAGCTACAAACTGTCCTTAACTCCAGTTCCAGGGGAATTCAAAGCCCTCTTCTGACCTCCGTTGCATTTCACGACACAGGTGCACTCACATACATGCAGGCAATACACTCACACATATTTAATAAAAATAATAAATAAAATATATTTTTTAAAAAATCGAAATTACATAGATCACACTTGTACATTTATTATTGCTATTATTATTAATTTGTGTGTATATTTGTTTGGACACATATATGTCAAGTTGCCTTTGTGCAGGGCAGAATCTCCAGGCTTAGAGGCAAAGTGCCATTATGTGCTGAGCCATTATAAAGATGCTTTCATTAAAATGCATTTTATATTTTTACCACATTCACCCCACATACCTTCCACTGTTGAAATTTTTATTAAGAGGAACTTACAATCAAATTCTCACCCATTTATTCTTTCTATTTATATGTCTATCATTTTACCTGTGTTTGGGGAGGGGGTTGTTGATTAAAGAATGGAATAAGTCTTAACATATGCTTATATCCATGTAATTTATATAATGACCAATGTATAGGTAATTTCCTGCATCCTAGAATTTGTCCTCTTTTTCCTAGGCAATCCCAGCTCACAAAAGTAAGCATAATTTTATTCCTTAACAGATTAATTCTGCATCTTTTTACCTTTATATAAATCAAATATTCAGTATAGTCTTTCAAACTCCAGCTTATGTTTCTCAGTATGACAGTAAATATTGATTTAATGTGCACAGGTAACTTCTTTAATATCTTTATTGAGTAATAGCCATTTTAAAATTCAGTCTCCTACTGAGAGTTATTTGTAGTCTTTCCTATTTTTATTTTCTGAGCTTTACCGAGCTATAATTTAAGAATATATACATGTACATATTTAATGTATACAATGTGATGATTTGATAAATGTTAACAATGGGAAATATAATTAAAATAAAATTAGTTAACAAAACTATTACCTGACATAATTATAATTCATTTGTGTGGTGGGTACATTTAAGATTACTAACATTGGGACTGGACCAGGACTGGCTAGATAGCTCGCCAGGCAAGAACTCTTGCCACAGAGTCTGATGATCTGAGTTTGATCACTGGTGCCCACACAGTGGAGGGAGAGAACTCGCAATTGTAACTAGTCTTCTTACCTCCACATGTACTACTGTGTCATGCTTGCACTCCCCCAATAAAATAAATGTGATTAAAAAAAGATTGCTGTCTTAGTAACCATCAAGTATACTGTATCGTATAGTTAGCTATCATTTCCATTCAGCACACTATATCGTCAGAAATTTTCTGGTTTTTAACTGAATAGTTGCACCTTTTGACAAAAATCTGTGAGTATCTCCAACGTTGCAGCTCTTTATAATCACCATTTCTGTCTGCATCTATGAATCTGAGTTCCTTGCACCTATTTATATCATGATTTCATTGTGTGTTCAGACAATGGAGGACTTGGAAATAGCTTTGATATTTCCATTTTAGGGGCGATATATATTCACTATTCCTTTAAAAACTCATCCAATTTATGTTTAAATTTATGTTCATAAGGATTGACACATTTGTTTAAATAGTTATTACCAAATTTAGACCTTCTCCCCATCTCCACCCCCCACAGCCCCCACTCACCCGATTTCCTGCATTCTGTCATATATGTTAAGTCCTATCCAGTCAAACATTTGTACCCAGATTTCCTTTGATGCAAGTTCATCAGCTGGAGTTTAGTCAGCTTATCTAGGGAATCTCAAACAAGATCTACTCTCCCTCATCCAGCAGTAATCAGTTACCAATAGATTCTAGGCTAGGGTTGGGGTCTGCTGCCGGTTTCCCTCTTTCTATGCTGCTTTTTTTTTTTTTTCTGATGGAGTCAGTATGGGTGTTGTGCATGCTGTAGCTATTGTTGTAAGTTTATATGAGCAAGTTTACAGTGGCCTAAAAGCCTCTATTTCTTTATGTTCATGCACCAACCCTGGCTCTTACAATCTTTCAGGCCCCTCTTCTGCAATGATCCCTGAGTCATGGGTGGGTGACGTTTAATATAAGAGTCCTATCCAGGACCACACACTCTGAAACCTCTTATTCTCTAAAACTTAGCCAGTAGTGGTCTTCTGTGTGCATCACACGATATTGTATAAGGAAACTTTGCTTGTGACAGTTGAGGTATGTATTAGCATTCTCTCATTTCCCTGTTCAGCTGTGTTCCATGAGCCTTAGGTTTAGAGATTCACTGCAGATGTGTCATTTATGGTGGGACATCACTTAGATACATATTCTCTGTGTGTGACTAGTTGTGGAACTCTGTAATAGCCTCCATCTGTTGCAAAATACACTTCTTTGTTTAGTGGTGTACAATATACCTGTCTGTAAATATAAGGACCCATATTTAGCATAATTAAGAAATTTCATTTGTCTAGAATTATGAAAGAGATAGGTTTTTCTCTAGGATCTATGACCTTCCAGTAATGTGTGTTTGACTATACTTATTTTACAGTGCCACCCATGAGATCCGTCCCATTGAGAGGCCTTTAAGTCCAACTGGATAGCTGTTGTGAATGCATCACTGTATCAAAATTCCACCCCGGCACCTGAGAATGATGGCTACTTCATAATGCAAAAATGCATTCATTCTGTGACCCGGAAAGATAATTTAGTAGTTAAGAGTATTTACTCTTCTTGCAGAAGACACAAGTTTGATTCCCAGCCCCCGCATGTCTCTCAGCACTATTCTTTACTCCATTTCCAGGAGATACAGCACCCTCTTTTGAACTCCAAGGTATCAGACATACCCATGGTATATATGTATGCAGGCAAAATATTCATACACAAAAACTTTTAAAAAATAATTAAAATATTTAAAAGGCATCCATTTTTAATTCAAAACACTCTGTTGTCTTAATAGATTCAAAATTGTTCAAAAGTATAACATCTCCTGTAAGTCACAACATAAACTTTTAGCTCTGAGAACCTATAAAAGAAACAAAATGAAGACATATATTTCCAGTGTAATAATATAATAATATAAATCAATAAACAAGGTAAGCAATAACCATACCACAGAGAAAATTATGTGGTATTAAAGTTTCCTCTGTTGAACAACTTAGTTCAATACTTTCACATTCAGTCTCATTCATATTATTATAATACGGGCTATGAGCAGGTAGATTTTTTTAAAGGAGTGTAATATGAATGGCCTGTAGTCAAGTTCCCCATAGTACTTTGTTCCTGTCTGGAACCTCATGACCACAGTCTTTATGGTTACATTTGTATATAGATTCGGGCCTTCTGAACTTCCACAGGACTACTTTTGGTACCTTTTTAAGTACTGTTGGAATTCAGAAAAGAAATATGGTTGAAGGATTGTAGTTGAGTCCACCCATATTTGTCTAGTGACAATACTAATAGTCCAGGCTTCATCTTCATTTTGTTATTCTTTTACTGTTTCTAGGAAAGTGAAAGAATTTGATATCATATGATTTCCTACAGGTGATGCACCATTGACTTTCCTTCCAACAACACACAATGATTCCAATTCATCCATATATTCATTACTTTTTTTCTAATTTTGCTCAACATTAGTAATCTTACTGGTGGTGAACTAGTAGCACATTGTGAATTTCATATGCATTTCCTTAGTGATAAGTGATGTTCAGCATCCTTTCCAGCACTTATTATTCCTGTGTCTGTTTCTTAGACTCTGTTGTTGATGAATTTCATCTATTTGTAGTTTTGTTGTCAAGACATTTTGTATTTCTTAAATGTAGAACTGAATAATTTGTACATGTTATGATACATTATTTGGAAATACTATTGCCTACTCTTTGTTTCATTTTTATACTTGTTTGATAATCTTTCAGTACCCAAATAATTTAATTTTATTGGTCTCATTTATCTCATTCCATTTCCTTTTGTACTGGTGCTTTTTGTGCATATTCAGGAATTCCTGACCAAATTTCATGGCATTAAATGTCCTCCTCATGGCTTTCCTATATATTTTACAATTTTAGCTCTTATATTTAAATCTTTGATCATTTTTACTTAAGTTTTGCATACTATATAAGGTATAAATTACATTTCTCCTACTCTTTGTACTTTTTTGTTTGAGGATGTACTACAAGGTCTGTGGAATGATCTATGATCACCATATTTTTTGGTTTTAATAAGTGGGCTTATTAAGCATACAGCAGCAAGCAAAGGAATAAATAGGATGGTACAGGAGGGGCACACATATACTTATCTGAAGGGGACCGTTGAGGTCCCTTTTGAAGAGATATTATTACGTACTTCACTGGATTTTGTTTTAGTCGGTGTTTCTTCTTTTTCATTTTGAGTGTTTTGTGGAAAATAGGGTCTAATCTTGGACAAGTGAAACCAGTTAGTAATTTTATGGAATTTGATAAATTTTTCCATTTTAATTTGGCTACAGCTAATTATCAGAATGACAGTCATTGTTTTGGTTATACTTATTCTTTAGGTATTCAAGACCATGTGGGTGACCACACATAACTTTTTTTAGAAAAAAAACCAGCTGATAATCTTTAGGGATTACTTTTATGGACTTAAGCCCTTTGACCCCTTTAGCTTTTCCTGTGCAGTTGTACCATCTGCAGGGATGGATCAGTCTCTTGCTAATAGCATGTTCCTATCCAATGAATCTCTTTCCTAGTGCATGTGTACTCATTAGAGTTCAATCTTCAAAGACCCCTTGTTCTCTCTAATCAAGAAGACTGGAGAAAGTCCAGGCATGGTGGTGCACACTTTTAATCATAGCACTCAGGAAGCAGGCAGGTCTCAGTGAGATCAATGGCAGTGTAGTATACACAGTGAGTTCCAGGTCAACTGGGGAGATAAGAAGACCCTGTCTCAAAAAATTAAATAAAGAAGGCAGGTGACTTATCAGTGGGTCCTGACTGACCTTGGAAGATTGGAAGGCAAGGGCAGAAATACTGATCTTGCTGTTTGACCCTCTTATCCTCATTGGTGAAGTTTTAAAAGTTTGGTTGTTGAACACCCAGGACAGTTTCATCATTCTTGTAAATAAAACTTCTCTGTAATAAATAAAATATAGAGAACAACAGTTTTAAGAATACTCTGATTTTTTAAGATTCAGATTATACAAGTCATTAAAGCCTAACAAAGTACAAAATAATGAATTTTATTAAATAGACATACATTTTCGCATTTAAAGCCAATTATTATAAATGCTACAATGTGTAGCTTAATAACTTTAGGAATATTAAAACCCTTTAATCATCAAGTAGATATTGTCCTTAAGTCTCATCGTCCACTTACCTTGTATAACTTACTCAAACCTTGAGCTATTTAGAAGTTTTATTTTTTTCTAGAACATTCATCCTAACCTAAAATATTTTATTTTCGCAACTCTTTTACTCAAATTCTAACCCTACACTCACACGCTTTTAAATATCTTTTTATTACCTGCTTACTGGTTTCTTGTTACTTTATTTCCTTTAACAGGAACTGTATCAAAATTATACCCATGTAATATTGTAACACATTATTATTATTATTATTATTATTATTACTATTATTATTATTTACTCATACACATTGTTAAACTACTTAGCTTACTTGCACATTTTTTCCCTTTCTCAGATTTCTGGAAAAATCTCTTCACTCTTTGAATTTTTACACAACTTTTCCCCTGGGGTCTCACAGAGTATGAGAGAGAAAAGCTTTATATGTAGCAAGTACTTGTTGAGATTTCAGTGACCATGAGCATTGCGTATTCTTTGTAAACCAGAAAATGCAGAAGAGAAAGTATAGCGAGAGCCAAAAATCTTTACATATTAACCTTGTAATTACAGTTTGAAACAGAGAAGATATTTATTCTCTTTGTTATTCTAGCAGTGCATTCATGGGAGGCTGGATTTCTATGGAGGTGACTTAGTTTGGTTTTCTAGTGTGGTGATAAAAACACTAATGAAAACCAACTTTTGGAGGCTAGTGCTTGTTTAAACTTACACTTCCAAGGAACAATAGATCTTGGAGCAAAGATGGGCAGGGACCTGTAGGCAAGAGCTAAAGCACACACCACTGAGGAATGCTACTCACTGCTTAATGACTTGCTCCTCTAGCCTGTACTCAGCCGCTTTCTCATAATCCAGGTCCACCTGCTCTGGAGTGACACCACCCAAAGTAGGCTGGACCCTCCCACATCATTTAGCAATCAAGAAAATGCCTCACAGACATGCCCATAGGCCAATCCAACAGAGGGACAGCCCCCAATGAGATTTCCTTTGAAGGAGTAATACTAGACCATGAATGTGGAAACATCTGTCCTCGTGGATCATTGCTGCCATCTGGCCACTTTCCTGGAGATCAATATCTCGCCTGATTGGGTGTACCCTGTAACTGCTTTCAGTATGTGACTCAACCTCAACCACAAACACCTCCTGAAGGGAAAGTAAAAATATAAAACTCCTGTCTGTAAGAGGCCCTCCTCCTCTGGACCCTGGGCCATGAGGAGGAGCCATCTCGGATTTATCTTCTGCCTAATAAACATCTTTCTTCTGATGAGATCAGCTCCTTTATCACTTTCCTCCCTTCCCATCACCTTACCTTCAGTGCTGAAACCCAGCGTAGAGTTCTCAGCAGAGGTGTCACCTGCATGATGATCTGTGATATTACTCTGATCCTCCCCCTTGCCCCCTGTTTTCTACCATTTCCACTTCTGTCATTCAGGCCTCGGACTACCCCTTGTGTGTACTTTGTCTAAATGTAAGCCTGGTAAGGGAATGGCTCTCATTACCTCCTTGCTCCTTGAATGATGCAGGACCTTATTAAGGTTCTTATTGACTGGTCCAGGAAACCTGCTGTCAAATCACCTTCCCTATTTTACCTATCTCTGTTCCTGTCTGTCTGACTTTCTGTTTTTCTGACTTCCAAAACAAGGACTATCACTGTTGTGCCAGTCCATTACAGGCAGTCTTAGACTTAGGAGAACAGAAAAAGAAAGGAGTTTAAAATTAAGAAATAAGAACCAGAGCCAGACCTGCAACAGGCAAGGAATATGTCCTCTTTAATTCAGGAGAACATAGCAAAGGGCCGGTGCTGTCCATGAATACAGACATCAGCATACATAAGCAGAGCATTTTGGCTTCTATATAGGGACTCTGCTGAATCCAGCTGTAAGAATTTGCTTGGTGTCAGGTGTCAGGCATCAGTGTCCTTGGGGTACTTGAAGGTGACTCTGCAAACAGTCTCTGTAGTGATCAGTCAATAAGACCAGGCCCTCAGAGCAGGCTATGGCACATCAGGAGTTAAGTGCCCCTGTAACCAGCGTCTGTCAGCCAGGGAAATGACCAGTTGATAAGGCCTCATCAATGGCCAAGCCACCAATTTGAACCATTTGACTACCTTGAGGAATTTATGTAAGGAAGCTCATGACTCTCCTGCAATTTACATTCTATCAGGCAACCCTGGCCATTCCATCCTCAACCCAACTGTAGGATAAGTGTCCCCAACTGTTCACCTTGGTGGTGCCCCTAGGATGGATACATCATTCCTTGGAGCTTGAATAGATCTCCCAAAGCTACACTTTGGGTAAGATCTCAGTAGATGGTTAGAGGTCTCTGCTCGTTGGCCATACTTTGGTCTCATAGAATGTTCTGACCCAAAGTTCATCCCCTGGCATTCTTGCCTTGTAATTCTGTCATTCCAGCATGGATTCAAAATTTTCCAAAGTCGCTGGCAACACTTACTTTGCTTGCTTGTTAAATAATCTCTCAGCCTTGGGACTCCAATCTGATTTAAAATAGAAAAAAAATCTTTATCACCTATCGACCTTTGACAAACCATAACACAAATTAGATAATGTTTACCAGAGGTCTGAACTGTCATATTTAATGCAGATGTTCTATAAGATCCTGATTATTTCTTACAAAAATGGCAAATGGTCTGAGGTTCCCTATGTCTAAGCTTTCCTTCTCCATTCTCACTCTTCACTTTGCAAGGACTTTCTCAAGGTGAAATATTCTTGACAGGGGCCCAGAAAGCTCCTTTAAACTCAGCAAATTCTCCCCTTCCTAAACACACCCAACTAATTCTGACCCCTGAACTCATAGATGACCACCCTCCCTATTGGCCACCCCTTACAATTCCATCTCACCCACTCCTCTCCTCTCTCCTACTCCCTCGAGTTTTCATCACACTATCTACCCTCTTTACCTGACTCTTTACCCACCCTCCTCACCCTGTACACCTCCTTTCGGTCTCATTCTCCTTTCCCTTCCCCTCTGCCATACATACCCTCTTACAGTATGCTACTTCTTCTACCCTCTATAAAAGGCCTCTTCCTCTGATCTCTGCCTTAAAATGGCTTTATTGCAAGCCACCACTCTCTATTTTCCTACCCCTTGAATACCTTTCCATCTCCATCTTTATTCAGATAAGTATCAATGCCTGGGGCTCCTAAGTAGCCTTCTTATTTTTATGACAGCAATTGTTAGTAGTTTGGTAGGGATGACATATGCAATTAAAATTTGGGCTCATATAACTCAGCTGGCCCTTATACACACTATCACTTGGTTTAATCCACCACCAGCAGTGTATTTAAATCATAATGCTGATTTTCCAGATCCTCTGCTATCTAAAGGTCCAGATACACAATTTGATCATAACGTTACTAGTCAAACATCACATCTTCCTTCATGTGTTGTGTCTAATTATTCATTTTGTTATAACTGGTTTACAAATATAGATAGTATATGTACATAAGAAAAAAAATAATTGGGTCACAGTACAATCTCTAACATGTTGGGTCTCTGAGCCTGGAACCTATACAAATGACACGTATGGTCCCAACAGACACCCTTGTAGATATCACAGTTAATGGGTTGCCACTGTTGAGTTATTAAGATTGTCAGACTGTATCACTTCACATCCCAGAAATAAAATGATTTCTTACCTGGAAGTTGATTGGATCTTCATGGAGAATTGGTATATAGTGAAAGTAAAATTTGAAAAAAAAATTGCTAGAAACTTTCTTATCTGAAATGGGAAGAACTGAGCACACTTAAACCAAACCAAGGTCCAGTAGTATTATGCAATGTCAGACATCTGAGACTCAGTAAGTACCTTCTGGGTCCAAAGGGCTTGGGAAGTTCCATTTCTCTGGCTCTGTCATCTATAGCATACACAGTTTGTCTAGTAGGCTCAGGCTACCTCCATTCTACACATGCCACAACCTTTCTGGTCATCCCTCTAACGGCATCTCCAATACCATGGGGTCTACACTGAACCTGAGGATGTACCTTCACCAATGGCTTCTCCTGGCCTCATGATAGCAAGCCTCATCTTTTCTACATGACCCATTCAATCCTGAAGCTTTCATATCATCAAAGCCAGTACCACATGGGTGATACAAATTACCAATTTCTGCTACCAGGTTGATGTGCAGCTTTGTACCCCTGTGGATCACAGTTTTTGTGCATTGACACTGAGGAACACATATTCCAGAATATTTCAATAGGTGATGCTGGTCATTTCTTAATCAGAGCTGATCTTTCAGTCCCAGCTAACCAGCATTGTCTCTCTCAGTAAAGCAGTGGTTTCATGTCCACAAATTCTTAATGCAAACATGTCACACAAACTACTTGACAATTTTTACTTCCCTCTGAAACTTCACAATGTGTACCTCCATTTCCTCCATATATCTCAGCATTATTTTCCAAGTTTCCACAGAACATTTAATAAAGCTCCAAGCAATTAATGAATTTTTTAGACTAAGGCTCCACTTCCACAATGCTTCTCATATCAGCATGATCACTGCTATTAGAGGAGTATCCCACTCTCTGGTGTCAATTTCTTTTCTAAGTTTGATGTCTATTCATGTGATAAAACATTCTTACCAAAAACAACCTGGGGAGGAAAGGGTTCATTTGCCTTTCATGACCTGATCACAGTTCATCATTGATGGAAGCCAGTATAGGAACTCAAGGCAGTACCCTGGAGGAAGTAGCTGAATCAGAGAACACGGTCAAATGCTGCTTACTGGTTTCTTCTAGGCTCTCATCACCTGCTTTTTTAGAAAGTCCAGAACCACCTGTCCTGGGTTGGTACTGACTACTTTAGTCTGTACCCTCCCACAGCACTCAACAATCAACAAAATATCTCACAGACATGCCCACAAAGCAATCCCATAGTAAAAATTCCACAACTGAGGTTCCCTCTTTCCAGGTGTACCATGTTGACAACTGAAGATGTCCAGCACAGGGATATACCATTCATTACTCCCTTTATCACAGATCTTATCACTAGTCCACATTTTCTCTTTCATGTTTTTCAAGTCATTCCTTGAAATAGAATGACAGCTCAAAGATTCTGCCAACTACACTGTAATAGAAGCAGATAGACAATGTCATCAAACAGGTTTCTTATCGTCAGCCAGGAGAAACCAACTGGGGAAGCTGAGACAGTTAACTGAAGCTGTCTCTTCAAGGATCAGTTTCACATAGTTGAACATTTAACTTCTCTATGCCATTGTAGGCTGCTTTTTTTCTTAGTCATGGAATAAAGCATAGTAAAACCTGTTGGAAATATTTGTCTTTTATTTATTTTTAAGGACAAGATGCTTTTACTCTTGATCTGTTTTGCTGTTTCTATGTCTTCCTGTTATAGATCCAGGGAGGTGGTGTTCAATCCTTTATGGGATCTTGGAGGGCACATTTGAGACAACCATGGTTGTTTGTGAAATAAGGAAGGGATAACCTTGGCTTCTCAGTCAGTTTTTCATTGAGCTCAAATAGCATGTGACAATTTGCCAGTATAGTATACATTAAAGAGGAGCCTAGGCATATATATATTTTTAAATATTTTGGTAAATTATGATTTAGTTTACATATCGCATAGGTATTTTTAAATTTATATTTCTGTTTCACTTCTGTTGTTCTTTTTTTTTGATCCTGTGCCTATTGGTTTCTGTCAACTTGACACAAACTAGAGGCACCTCGGAGGAGGGAAACTCCGATGTTTAATTTCATCTTATCAGACTGACATGAGAACATATCTAGAGGCATTTTCTTCATTGAAAAATGATGTGGGAGGGTCCAAACCACTCTTGGTGGGTGGTGTCATCCCTGGGTAGGTGATCCTAGGTTTCATAAAAAAAAACAGGGTGAACATAGGACAGAGAACCAAGCCAGTAAGTAGCTTTCTTCCATATGTATACTTGAGTTCCTGTCCTTGCTCCTACTTGACATTCTGTAACTCCTGTTGTGACTTCCCTCAGTAACAGACTGTGTCCTGAAGAGTAGAGTGAAATAAACCCTTTGCTGTTCTAAGTTGATTTCATTTAGTATTTTATCACCACAGAAAAGTAACTAATACTGACTTACTTGTTATGAAAATATATTATTTAATATTGATACTTTTCTTTTTTTCCAGCTTTTGGTCTTTGTTTCACTCTATTATGATCAGTAAATTTCCTATAATATTAATATCTTATTTATCTTTAATTTTTATTTATCTTATGTGTATGAGTGTATTGCTTGCATGTGTGTAAGAGCACCCATGGCATGCAGTGCCTGAGGAGAACAGAAGAGGGCATCAGATCCCCTGAAACTGGACTTACTTCTGTAAGAATGATCAGTGCTCTTAATTGCTGAGCCATCTCTCCAGCCCCTGATATTAATAGTTTGAATTTTATTACGATTAGATATATTACCTAACATGGTTTGTTCTCATGAATGTTTCAAGTGTTTGGTAAAATTATTCCTTCTGCTGTTCATTAGCAGAATATTCTTTTTCTTATATATTCTTTTTCTTTTATGTGCACGAGTGTATTGCCTGCATGTACGTGAGTGCACCTGTGTCACGCAATGCTGTGGAGGTCAGAAGCGGGCATCAGATTCCCCTGGAAATGGAGTTAAGGATGATTCTTAGCCACCATGTTGGTACTGGGAATTGAATCTGGGTCCTCTGCAAAAACAGTCAGTGCTCTTAACCACTGAGCTATCTCTTCAGCCCCACAGAATGTTCTTTAAGGTGTTTTGGGACCACTTGATGTGTAGTTCCCTATTTCCTGGCAGAATTTTATGGAGCTGTTATATACATTATTAAAGTTAGATGTTGAATTTCCCAAATATTACTGCAGAGCTGCTTATGTCTCCTTTTCAGTTTGTCAGCATTTGCCACATACACTTTAGAGATCTACAAGGTGATTTATAATTAATCATTTATTTTTTTTTAAATATTGTATATATATATATATAACTGTATTATCTGGATGTATGTACATACACCCATGTCCTGCAATGCCCACAGAGTTCAGAAGGGGGCATCGGATCCCCTGAAACTGGAGTTATGGATGTTTGTTAGCTGCCAAGTGGGTGCTGGGAGTCAAACCCATGTCTTCTGCAAGAGCAGCCAGTGTTCTTAATCACTGAGCCAGCTCTCCAGCCCCAAATTTACATACATTATAAATATTATTTTTTGATGAGATTGATAATTTTTACAACATATGCCCCTTTTTCTTATAACTCTTCTTAACCTAAAGTTGCATTTATCAGAAATACATCTTCCTTAGCTCTTTTTAGATACCATTTTCAATTTCAATTCTCATCTTTTTCCTTTGAACATATATATATATATATATGATGAAAATTAGTATCTTATATATAGCATGCAGTTGGATCACAATTTTAATATATGCACATTGATTAGAGATGACAATCTAATTTCACAGTAATTATTAGCAGGGAGTTGCATTTTTCCATTTTATTATTTATTTTTTGTGCATTGCAAATACATTACCCCTCACTTCTTACATTATTGATTTTTAAAACATTGGTTTTCTGTAGTGGTATGCACTGAGTTTTTCTTACTTCTTTGTGTATATTCTGTATACAGTTTTTTATATACTCATAGTCTTATTCCTATTCTGCTATTCATTTTGATGACATAACATATAATAATTTAATATGTATCCATTCATATATATTTATAGTTTTACAAGTTTGTATATACAAAAAATTGGGGGACAGAGATATAGTTCAGCAGGTAAAGTGCTAACTATGCAAGCCTGAATTTCTACTACAGGATGGAAAGCATTATTAGCAGAAGACTCACCAGGGGCTTCTGGGCCAGCTACTCTGGAATATGCAGCAGAGAAACAGAAATAACAGGAGAAACCCTGGTACAACAACGTGGAAAGCTAACACCAACACCTGAAAGACACATGTGACTTCGCATGCAGTATCTCCCAAAACACACAACAAAAAGAAATTTTATATAGTGGAATTAAAACCTCAAGATCACAATGTATGTGTTCATACTTTTACTTTTACCAGAGATTTTGTGTTACTACCTAGTGTTCTAAAATTCTAACATTAGAGACTTTATTTAGCATTAATTTCAGGATAGGCATAGTACCAATGAGTTGCCACATGTGCTGTTAATAATTTCAGAATAATTTATTTCTTCCTCCCTTTTGAAGCATATTTTTCCATATATAAATTTCTAGTTACATATTTTATTTCAAAACATTACACATATCGCCTACTGTTGTTTAGCCTCCATGGTTTAAGTTGAAAATTTTGAAGAGAGTCAATGAGAAACTTTTTTAACATAAAATGACTCCATGATTTTCAATTTTCTCTATTCTTTCTGCCTCTTCATAGTTTAGTTGTAAGGGGCTCTGTTGTCTTTTTTAAATATTTAATTTAATTAAGCTTCTGGAGTTTATTGATTTATATCTTCTTTATATTTCAGTAGTGTTCAGTCATTATTTCATCATATCATTTATGGAGATGTTTCTCTTTAATGCCTAGAAGTCTTATAATTCATATGTTGGGAGCATTGATATGTCCCAAACTCTTTTACTAGGTTCTATTAACTTTTTATTCTTTTATTTTTCTACTTCTGATTGTTAATCATTCCAAATATAATATCTTTAATGTCACTGATTCTTCTACTTGATTAACATCTTTTATTACACCCCAACAATAAATTTTAAAATGTTATGAGAGTTACCAAATCCAGAATTTGTTTTGTGTCCGTGTATAACTTCTTTGTCTGTCTTTGCTGAAAGTCACTTTGCTCATTTATTTTCTCATTTTCCTTTAGGTTGCCATCCACACTTTCCTTAAGTTTTAAAAACGTATTTTAAAATAGCATTTTGTTGTTGTTATGTTGATATTTGTTATCATTTCACATCTTTTTACAAATTCTGTGCTATGCTACTTGGATGACTAAAATAAAATGTCTTAGACTGAGTAATTTATAAACAGTGCTATTTATCACTCATTATTTTGGAGACTGAAAAATCCAAAATTAAAAAGTCATTGAATCTTACATTTAATGGTACATATTTCTTTGGGTGGTACCTTTTACATGTCATCTCATGATGCAAAGGCAAGACGGTCATTTTAAAGTCTTTGTAATTTGCAGGTAAATGGATAGAACTAGAAGCATATCAAGTGAAGTAACACAGACTCAGAAAAACAAATGATGCATGTTTTTCCTCTTATACTGATTCTAGCATCAAATCCTTATATGTGAGTATGTATCCAGATGTAACTACAGGAGCCAGAATAATGGAAAAGAACCAGGGAGGGAAAGGAAAAGAAAGAACCTGAGATAGAAGAACCATAAGGGGACAAATAAGGGAGAAACGGATAAAAATGTGGCTATTTAAATTTGAGGGGGGATGGAGGGTTATAAAAGGAACCTAGGGTATAAAGGAAAAGAAGCAGCTTGAGAGAGGGGGGACCATAGGAGACTAGTATTAACAATGGAGAAATTGGGAAAATAGGGACAATGTAAATGGGAAAACCATGGCAGAAGTGTTAGAAAAGGAGAGAGGAGAGATAATGCCTAGCTAGTTTTAAAAAAAATACTGGGGCAGTCACATTAGTCCAACAATTTAATGACAAATTTCATATACAGTATCTCTATGTACCTAAAGGCCACATGACAAGAAACAGTGCCAGACAGGAGAACCCTTCTTTGAATTGTTGGCTAGGGTCATGCAAGAGATTCCCAAAGTTACACAGACTATTGCCACAGCTTCCCAGAATTGAAGGTAATATCCTGCTACTGAAGACAGAACATATTTTAAACACAAGATTTGGAGCAATAGAGCTGCAACTGAACTGAAACCACTTCCCCTGAAGGCTAGCTCTCATCGCTTTGGAGAGCACTATGAGGGTGCCAAGGGAAAATATCAATCAATGGTCCAACATGAGCTTCAATGCCATATAATCACCACAATGCCTGAACAGCATATGACAGTGGTGTAGTAGTGGCACTTTCATCTTGGGGGCAATCAACAGCTACCTGATTGGACTAAAAGTCCACTCAATGGGAGGACACTCAAGTGTGGTACGGTAAACATAACCAAATGCACATGGCTAGAGAGGTCATAGATGTTTGAGAAAACCCCAAGACTGTCACATCCTTAGACTAATGTAATTTCTTTCTATGTGTAAAATATGAATCGTTACATTTAATACTCATCAAAGAAGCTTATTTGCACTAGTCAGAGACTATTACCAAGTACCACAACTTGTCACACACAGTCATTGTCTATGAATTGCCCAGGCTTAATGAACACAACTACGATGAAACTTCTACATCTAAGGCACATGGAACATAGAACAGAGGTAATGAAGACAACACTCTCTCAATTCTCATTAATTCTCATTAATGAAGATCCCTCATGAAAGAGAGGGACAGGAACAAATGGCCAAAAAAGAGACTAAGATTCTGTAGATTGCTGGTACATGGACAGAGATCCTACATTAAACTTCACCCACCCTGGGCCCAGGGACCATTATGGAAGAGGAGGTGGAAAGATTGTAAGAGCCAGGGAGAAGTTGCACCACCATATGGAAACAAAGTTCTATGAGCTCCTGGGACCCTGTTCATATGATTCTATGGCAGTACTGTTGGTAAACAAAAGTCCCATGCATAGAACTGAGGAAATGAACAGCAGACCCCAATCTTAGCTGAGGAAACTTTGGCAGCTGATTACTACTGGGTGAGGAAGAACTAATCTTTGTAAACAAGAGACTCTAGATAGGCTGACTAGATCTCAATGGATGGACTTGCACAGGGGAATGTCTGGGGTCACTGACTTGACACACTGGGCCCTAATATGTATTGCACAGTATATGGGTTCCATTGTGGGGACTGTGGGAGTATGTTGGTGGAGGAAGGGGTATAAAGATGATGAAGATTCTTTGAGATATTCTGTATGAAATACACAAAAATTCATTTAAAGCAAATTTAAAAAAATAGTCTTTGTCTTATGTACATGATACCTGTTCTAGCTCACAGATGGCTTTCGGGAATGTATTTTCTTCATTAATTTGGTCTAGTCTTCCCTAATTTTGGTGGGGGAGGGGGTTGATTTTTCAAAAGAGTGTCTCCCTGTAACCCCAACTGGGCTGGAACTTGCTATAGAGACCAGGTTGGACTCGATCTTACAGTAATCCATCTGCCTCTGCCTGCACCACCACGTCGGGCAACATTCTTTCCTATTTTTTGCATACCTCTATTGAATTTTTGTTTTCATTGTTAAAAATTAGTTATTTGAATACACTCCCTGTCTTTACAAGACTTTCATTTTTCATGATCAGTATCAGTCCAAGTTTGTAATTTTCTAAGCTACTTTTCTAGTTGCATATCGCATGGGCTTCCCTGCTAGCTTTGCGATTCATTCATATACATAGTTTAGAGTATCTTAAATTTCACTCATGCATCATGCCAGCTTCTCATTAATTCCTTACTGTCTATTTTATAGTACCTTTTGGTCACGGTAGTGACTGGGTCTGCAGTTCCTTCAATTTAATCCAAAATGATTGATGTTATTTTTCCTGACACTCTTCCACGCTGAGATATTCCATCAGTGCTTTTGTCTCCAGCCAGACAATTTTGAATGTTGTAAACAAGGTTTCTTCTGATTTCTTCCACTTAACAGGTGAGAATTAAGAACTGAACTCTCTTTCAAGGTTAACTGACTACCTTTTATATTCATCTTTCACCTGAGGCACCTGTGAGTACTAGTTTTCTGGCATCCTTCCTGAAGAGCATAAAATTGGTTAAATTTGCCAAAATTCCAAATTCCTCAATCAACCTCCAGAGAAATTACATCACTATGCTCATTCTGGGTCAAGCAAGTAAATTGGAAACAGTTGTTGGCTCCTTGAAAGTAAAGCTATGTAATATGGGGGATGTAAGTATAACAGCAATATTGTTAGAAATATTTTTTACCATTTTAAGTATGATTTTATTCTTTGTCAAACAATTTTCACTATAGACCTTTGACTGTTGTACAAGTGCTTACAAATTTCTTTTATTTCTATGAGAGGGAGAATTTGTTTTAAATTTTACTTCTGTTTGCCAACGGAAGAATGGTTTATTTTGGCCTTTTGAGTTTACCTTTGATAAACTACAGATTTTGTCGTTTTCTTTTATTTTTTCCATGAAAAGTTCCTAGATCTCCTTGTCCATTTATTCATGGTCCAAAATAAACTTCAAAACATTGATGATGTTTACTGCTTATTCAAAAGAAGCTTTTGAATCTGTCAGTACATGAGAGGCATAATTACCAACATTATATCATTACCAATATCAGTATATTCCTTGATATGGCAGACTCATTTTATCTTAATGTACTCTTCCCTTCATATCATGCTTTTTTTAATATTCAGCACACCAAAAAATCACCTCAGTAAATATTTTAAGATGCTATTTAGCATCATTCATATATCTGTTCAATAGGAACTTTCAGCATGAAAATAGAATATTGGTGAGTTTGTAACAAAACAAATGAATTCACACCACATATAGGTGGTTAGTCTCTTTCCTAAATCCTGGTCAGGCTGTGTGATAAATACACCTACTCCAGCACAAGAGCTGGATAAGCAAATAAATGCTTTTCTCATGTGCAGAAATAAGATCATCAAATTATGACTCTTGAAAATTAAAATTCAGTCATATCACCCCTATCCAGGCTCAAGGAACCCAGTGGAAGAAGAGGAGGACAGAACACAAGAGCAGGATGATACGGAAGTAGGCTGTGAAATGCTGTTTTGTAGGTATGGCATGTCCAAGACACGTATGAACTCACAACAGCTATGGTTGTCCAAAAAGGGCTTGCAAAACACTGAGCCAGAAACATTCAGTAATAGATGGGGGAGGAGCTCACAGGGCCCTGCTTGGGGGAGCTAATAGACACTGCAGGCTGCTAGAAGAGACTAAGTTATTATATTCAGTGACATAGCCACTAATGAGTGATTCATGCTTCAGCAAATAGCTTCCCACCCATGCTTGCTCAAATGACCCTAGCTAAAACTCACCGGTCACAAAAGAAAACCAAAACCAAAGTCATGGAAGTGGGATGAGGAATTGGTAGAAAAGAAGGGTTTCTGTTGGGGCTGGAAGAAACATAAGGGGAGGATTAATGTGATCAGATTGGATTATATAATATATGAAATTATCAAAGAAGTAATTTTAACATTAATATTTGTTGTAGAATAATTTTTAATTACATGTAAATATGTGCATTTATTTTGTGCGTATGACCACATCAGTGCAGATACACATGGAGACCAGAAGAGGGTATTGGATGTCCTGGAGCTGAAATTGCAGGCAGTTCATGAAGTCTGGCCTATATGCTAGGAACTCAACTTAAGTCCTCTACAAGAGCAGTACCTGCTGCTAATTGCTAAGTCATCACTCCAGTACCCCCCAAAATAATACTTCTCAATTATAATCAGGAGGAAATTATCATAGTTCAAATAATTTTATTATATTACTCCATATTTTCCAGGCTTTATATTCATAGAAAACAAAATACTAAGTCAATTAATATCATGATATTTAAAATTATTAGTGCAGTTGTAGTGTAAATTTTCCATCTTGGTCCAAAGGCTTATTTCTTATCTCAATATTTTCATCCTTCTATATTCTACTAGCGACTTTTCAGTGTTTCACATTATTTCACTGATGTTCACACAGGTCCTCAAAATCTTGTGCTATTGCTTAAATTTCAAAGAGAATCTAATCTGTATAAATTTCCAGTTCCACAGGCATGTAGTCTTTTACTGGGACAATTTTGGCTAGAAATTGGATGTCATGATGACATAAAATAGTATATTAAAATAGTTCATCTAAAATTGATTCATTTAGAGATCAACCCTAAATATAGGTACCATCTTACTATTATTGCTTGCTTAACATGGACTATGGTTAATTTGTTTATTTTGCTGAATTTTGGAATATTTCATATGTTCTGAAAACTATAACTTATTAATCTCAAATCAGAATAAGGAGGCTTTTTTGGAAAAATTCCTGACCAATGGTATTATATTGTTTAATAGAGATCCAGTATCCAACTTGTCAAATCTAAGCATTTCTAGTCTGTTAGAGTGAGTTTCAGTTCAGCCTAAATTACATTATCGATTTAGTAATTTGGTTTTAATTAGTTATATTCACTTAATTGTTTCTAGGTCTGTCATGACATTTAAAAATGGGGTTGTGGGAATTTATTTCACACTTTGAAGGCTTTCATGTGTCTTTTAAAAAATTCATCACTTCTAAGCTGAAACGTTATGTAGAAGAATTAGTCAAATGAATCTTTTCCAATTGATTTTTACATGTATGTTTGTTTTAAAGAGTGCCCTGTGCAGTAGCATTAGAAAATATTCAAGTCCATTGTTTAAAATAATCAATCTTCTAGATACTTAGAAGCCATCTATAATGATGGAGTGGTGCTTGATTTACCCTATCCCTTTTCATTCACATAATAACAATAGCTCACATCACCATCAAAATCCATCTTCTATGTAAGATGTCAAATACTCAGCATGTCCAATAGAAGCATGATAATACCACAACTCTATACTGCCATTGTGACCCATCTTAACATTATTTTCCATCCATTGAGATAATAACATGTTGTACAGTTAAACAGTCTCTATTTTTGCTCTTGAAGGTCATATATAATACTGTGTATCTTGTCCAAATTCTCAGACTGTATAGTAAAATTGCCCTCCGAAAGCATGTTGCCAATGTAGAACATGTCTCACAGAAACTAACAATTCCCAATGTTTTCTGCGAAACAATGTATAATAGTACAATTTTGAAAAATCATGAATTAGCTGAAAAAGGTTTCTTTCACGTAAGACATCTCATAGATTGCAGGCAGGCAACAAGCATGTTAAAATGCTCTAAAAGAAATTGTGCACTGATTTGTTAAACATACTTCACTGAACACCGCACTAAAACTATGATTTTAAAATATATTTTTAAAATTCTTGTATAAGATTTTATGTTTTCTTCATGCATCTTATTCAATTATAAACACTGAATATTTATGACCTGCCATCACAAACTCTTAAGTTGAACCCCTAGCTCTCAATGAGGTTGTATTAGGAAATGGGAGATTTGGGAGGTAGTTAAGTGAGGTCATGAAACTCATGATTAAGGTCATGTTCATAACAGAAAAGTCAATCAAAAATTTCTTCTCTATTCTAGGAGAGAACTCAAGAGAATACTCCATGCTATGGCACCCTGGAAGTGTCTTCCCTAAAGCACAAGCGAGTGCATACCCTGATCTCAGCCTCCCAGAATCCAGAACTGTGAGAAATAAATCTCTACTGTTTAAGCCATTCAATCTAGGTATTTTGCTATGGAAGCTCAAGCTGAATAAGATAGTACATCTGTGGGATTTAAAGCAATCAGTACTGTTAAACTATCCGTTTAGCACTATTTCAGTCACATCATCTGTACAGTAGCTTTGAATCTTATACTTAGCTGGCTTACATGGAATGAAAAAGAGAAATTCATGTATAAATGTCAGTATTGTTCATATTATGGCCTTATTAACTCAATTTTTAATTTTTTTTTAAATTGGTAACTGAAATTTAAAATTTTGACTACTCAATCTGAGAAATTCTGGTCTTTGGGAAGACAGTTATTCATAAACTCTTGGTATTGAAAGTAGATGCAACATCTCCAGCATCTTTAAACTGGGAAGCTCAAGTGTGATAATAGTGCAGGTATTTCGGTATAATCAACACTTAATCATAAGCCTAGGTTAGAGTTTACTAAAGTTATTTATTTTCTACTAACTTTGTAACAAAGCATGTATAATTGGACAACATGATACGCTAAATGCTTTAGGTAGACACTCAACTGAGCTCTAACATACAAAGAAATTTTCAATTACAAAACTCTAAGTACTATTTCTGAATTGTAAATACAGTATTTCTAGCACTCTATATCTCAATGAGCTTCACTATGTTTTTTCTTAATTATTTGAAAATAATTTTCATACTCATTTTTCTTTTTAAGCTACAGATCTATTAAAACATTCACATAAGATGAATCATTTTTTTCATAAAAGTTATGAAAAATATTTTCAGTTCTGTCCCTTCACTTGTTTAGGAAGGACTAGTTAAGAATCTAGCCTAGTATTTTTAATCGAAGAAACAAATATACCAATGTTGAAATATTTAATTTTAAACTTAAAATATTATGATGGATGAATTTTTCCTAGAACATACCTGCTTTTTAAACACTCATAGGGGCTAGAAAGATTGAGCAGAGGCTAAAAATACTTACTGTTCTTCAAGAGGACCTGGATTTGGTTCCTAACACTCAAGTGAATCACCTCACAACTGTCTGTAATTCCAGCTCCAGGGAATCCTATGCCTCTATCCTCCCCATGCACCTACACTCACATGCACACACACACAGAAACTCATGCACATAATTAAAAATAGTACATTTCAAAAACACTCATTATTTGAAAATTTGGTTTCATATGCTATGCATGTTTGAAAAGTTTTTCAATAAGTAAATATGTAAGGTAAGTGTAGCTCTCATTCAAGAAACTTCTTTTGGCAGCAAACGGAAGCTACTACAAAGATCCACAAGTCGTCAAAATACAGAGCATAAGTGTCTGTAGGGTACCTAGGTCCAATGGATACATCTACAATTCAGTCCTTACAATGAAAGCTTGGGGAACATCACAGTAGGCAGGGATAGAGATTGTAAGAGCCAGTAGACCAGTGAAATGCTGCTTGCTTGCCTACTAGATTAACTAGGTTTTTATATGTCCCTGGACCACCTGTGTAAGGAATGGTATCACCTACAGATGTGGACACACATGCCTATGTGACTGGGGTAATTCATAAGGTCCTACCTGAAAAGGAAGATCTACAAGGTAATCAAGAACAGCTGAGAGATGTTAGTCCTAAACACACGGACATATGAGCAGCACTAAATGAGCTCAGTTGGTGATAAATGTGTGTAGTGATAATAATAATAATAATAATAATAATAATAATAATAATAGATGTCATGGAATTGAGAGGGTGAGGAAGCCTGAGAAGAGTTGGAGTGGAGAAGGAAGAGGGGAAGTGATATAAATATAGTACTTATGTTTGAAATTTTTAAAAAATAAGTAAATTTGATGATTTCTGATATTAGAAATTGTACAACTTATCAATTTTATGTATTCATATGTACTCAATATATCTATTAAAATATATAACCAAGCCAGGTGTGGTGACATACTGATAATTCTAACACTCCGAAGGCTGAGGCAGCAGGACTGTTGTGAACAAATCCTGTGACTATAGCTCCAGGCTAGGCTACAAAGTGAGTTCCAGGAAAGCGTGGGCAATATAGTTAGATGTTGTATCAATACCCAACCAAATAAACACATAGTATGGTGGTCTGTGCTTTCTTACTATATTTTACACACTTAGATTTACTTTCCTCTCAGTAGCTCTTTGAATCATCATTATGTAAACATAGGGGAAACAAATTTTTTGTTTGGACAGAAACAGGTAAGTGCACTTAACACACTCCCTTTCAATGACTTTTTGAATCAATATATAAATAATATTGCTTACATATACATATGAAACTTTTTATTAATAAATATAGATTCATTGACATAGTTTTGATTTTTATTAAATCATTTCTGCTGACGATAGCATTCGCTCTATGATAATAAGGTTCTCATCAAATAATGAGTACCTGCAGGAAAGTACCTCTGATCAGTTTTACATTTCCGGTGGAATAACAATGCTTACAGGATATTTTGACAATTACAAAGAGAAAATATATGTAAGGTCGCTTGAACTGAAACACACACTAAGCACTGTTTTTCTCAAGGTTCATTTTAATAGACTACACAATGTATGTGTAAATGTCTAAAGATCTTGAGAAAACATACTGCCTTAGTTTCCTTTCTGTTACTGTGATTAAAAAACTATGAGCAAAGTCAACTTAGGGAGAAACAAAGGTTTATTTAACTTATATTTCCAGATCACAACCCATGATTAGTGGAAGTCAGGGTAGGAACTCATGGTATGAATCTAGAGACAAGAATCATGGAGAAATGCTGCTTGCTTGCCTACTATATTAACTAGGCTTTTATATGTCCCTGGACCACCTGTGTAAGGAATGGTATCACCTACATTAGACCAGGCCCTCCTATGTCAATTAATAATCAAGGTAATCCCTCATAAACACGCCTACAGTCCAATTTGATATGGTCAATCCATCAATTGATACTCCTTTCTCAGATGACTCTATGCTAAGTCAAGTTGACAGCTAAGGGTAACCAGGACACACAGCAATCATAAATCCTATTATTTATTCCTCAAATACCCATATTCCAAGTTCATGTGGATACACTTACTGTAATACTCTTCCTTGGGTTAATTCAACTCCATTTACCACTTTTCTCCAAAATCAAGGTTTAAAAATTATGTTCTTGGGTAGCATGAATGTTTTCCCTCACTTCTTATATTTTTAAAACCAAATTATCCAGTAATTGATACCTATTTGTCATTTCCAAGAACACCCTCAACAAGTAGAGACACTTGGAGAAAGAATTGAATGCATCTTAACTTTACCCTACTAGCTAGTTCTCTACAGTTGGTTCAATATATTTTAGCTGAGCTGTATCTGTAGCATTCCATTCCTATATTATACCACAAAATGAAAGCAGTTCTTAATCTTCAAAGAAATAAAATAAAACCTTACTGTATCAAGCAAAAATTCAGTAAAAACTGCATACTGTAGCTTGTGAATGGCCTTTGGAAGAATCCAGGACACATGTTAATTCCAGCTCTTCCACCTACCAGCTATGTGAATTTACTGTGTTGCCTTAGACTTGCTTTATCACTGTTTACTAATATTTTGATGGGAGAAAAAGTACATTACTTCAGTTGTCATGGTGGGTTTTTAGTAAAGCAGTCACTGCGTTGCTGCACAACTGTAATCCCAGGACTTGGGAGGCTGACACAGGAGGGTTGTGAGTCTGAATCCAGCATCGCCTGCTTAGTAATTTTTAAAAATATTTTTGAGGTTTGTGCATGTCACAACCCTCTGTCTGTATCCCCACAGCCTGACTTCACACATTCTGTCATATATAATTCAGTCAAGCATTTGTACACATGTCTCTTAGTGCAAGTTCATCCACTGAAGTCTAGTCAGCCTATATAGGCTAGCTCCCTTAAAAGAAGCTCTAGTTTCCCTCACCCAGCAGAAATCAGTTGCCAAAGTTCTTCAGCTAGGGTGGGCCTGCTGCCCATTTCCCCAGTTCTATGCTGTTTTTTTTCTGACTGAGTCACCATGGGTCTTGTGCATATTGTCACCATTGTAGCAAGTTCATATGAGCAAGTTCCCAGAGGCCTGAAAGCCTCTGTTTCCTTATGCTCACGTACCAAACCAGGCTCTAATAGTGCTTTTGAGCTTAGCATGAGCTACATAGCAAGATCTTTTCTCAAAAAAACAAAATTAAAACACTGTGTAAATGAATTGGCATAGTGTTCAAAATATTTTAAAAAGTGCTAAATAAATGACAGTCCTCTAGTATGTGTCCCCATAGTCAGATCAAGACAAACTCCAGAGGAACAAAGAAAATGTCACAGATTTACATTGTGCATCTGTTTAGCTTATTTATACATATAAGATGATATATAAAATTTAAAATAAGCACAAAATGTAACAATATCATATGGGTGAATTTTCTAGTTATTTTATACTTCAATTTCAGCTTGCCTCATTACTTTCCCTTTCTTCTTTCTTTACTCAAATCGGCCCTTTTCCTTACTACCCACAAACACAGTACAGGTATAGATCAGAGTCAATTAGTAATGCTCTTGGCTACAAATGACAAAACACCCATTTAATTGTGTCTCCGGCAATAACAAAATTTTAATTACCTCACTTAACAAGAAGGTGAAGTAATCAGGCAGTTTTAGAATTGTTTCATCAATTCGGTAACATGAGAATGCTAGCTAGGTATCGTTTTTTTTTTTTTTTTTTTTTTTTTTTTTTTTTTTTTCCCGGTAATTTTAGTAAGCTGGCTGGAACAATTCTGAACATCAATTAAGCATTACAATGAGGGGAAAAGGCATTTTCCCACATATTTTCTCATATAGGTTTTTACATAGAGCTTTGGTTAGTTTGTTTCTCATACTGTTAAGATTTTATGTCTATTTAGTAATTTGCTTTTCTTACACAGAAATGTGTACTCCAAATGTATGGGTGTCAACCACAGATCAAACGTGAATTTTAAATAGTTGTATACTATTCTTCATAGTACTATAATGTATTCAACCATTTAGCCACTATAACATATTCACTTTTAATTCACTTTTTTCCTCCATTGAAAATTTATACAATTAATATCATTTTTGATAAGACATTTTCTGCTAGAAATTGTATCTAACTAAATTACATAAAATTTCTGTAGTGTTATTGCTGAAGACTCCAGCAGTATGTCAAAGTATTTTTCTTGAATAATGCCAAGAAACAGAAATTATAAATTTATAAATTGCATGCAACTTGTGGATGATATAATATTGTATTTTGAAATTACATTTGGAGACTTTTCTTTTGGTGACAAGGTCTCACCGTGTAGACTAGCCTAGCAATAAACTTAGTAATTCGCTTTCCTTAGACACAGATTTCTAGGATTAGAGGTATGTTCCATTACTCCTGGATCCTTTGAATTTTTTTTCTGTTGGTGAGTAGGAATACCTTTTCATACAATTGTTGGCAACTATTCATAATCTGCTTAATTTGACATAAAGTAATTTGGAATTCTCTGGTAAGTGTATAAGATATTTTGATCAGATATACTACCGCTATTAACCTTTCGTTTGACATCTGTGTTACAATGCTTTATTTAATGGAATTTATTTTCATCCTTTATACAATGGGGCATAAACAGCAAAGGAGGTCATGCTTGCCCCTTAGATTGAATATGATTATATATCAATTTCACTAAATGGTTTATAGTATCAACATCCCATTTAATGTTTGGAACATACGAACACTATACAATAAATCAATGTTTATCAGAAATTCAAATTTAAGTGAACATCTTGTGTGTTATCTAGTGATATTCATTCACTTAGGAATAAGAACACAATGCTGAGATGTAACACAGTAGAGTGTATGCATAGCATGCAAGAAGTCCTGAATTCCATCCCCAGCACCAAAAAGCCAGTGATATTGATGCATACCTGTAGTCACAGGAATTGTGAGCTTGAAGCAGGAGGATCAGAAGTTCAAAGTCATACTCAGTTGTGTAGTGAATTTGAAACTAGCAGAGGATACATGAGATTCTGTCTTTTAAAAAAAGAATCATGTCTTGGGTGCTGCTTCAGGGAAACTCAACTTAAGATATTGCTTACCACTGATGATATTTAACCTTTTTTGAAAAAAAATTTATTTAATAACCACATAATTAGAAGGAACATTTCATTACAACAGCATTGACATATTCAATTACAATTTCCAGAGCTAAGATGCATCTGTTTCAAAATTGGCTGTAAATTTTTAGGTTTACTATTGAATTAATACAGTTATAGAACATTATTTTCAGTATAAACCCTATAAGGCACATATTTAACCTTTTAAATAAAGAAGAAATAAAATTTCCCAAATATTTAATGTACAAAAGAGCCATCTCACTACATCTATATACCTGTTATGTAGAGTATTAGAGAAGAAACTATGAATCAATATTAAATAATTGTATTTTAAGGCTATTTTGCTATGTTGCAATTTACATAGTATTATTGACCTTCATTGTTGGAGATTTTATACAGGAATGTATTAATAATAACAAAGATGAATTGAGTATTTGAATTTTTCAAAAAATAATCTTTCATCAAGGGAAAAATAGAGGTACTTTAAGGAAAGAGAAGGAATGGTTAGAAAATGAGAGAAAGAGGAGACATAATTAATATCTAAGTGGTCTGAAAAATAAGAGGGAAATACATTAGTTGAAAAGCCTACTGAAAAAATACACATACAATGTCTATACATTGAGTGCATGTGTATAGCTGAAGGCTCTATAACAAGAAATACAATATCAAACAGGAGAAACCTCCCTTCCAGTTTTTGGTCAGGGTAGTCCAAGAGACTCCCAAAATTACATAGCCTCAGCCCTTGATTATCTCCAAGAACATGAAGGTAAGACCCTATTGCTGAAGACAGGATATACTTTGGACAGAGGACTTGGAGCAAAGCAGCTGGAACTGACCCAGAAACCTCCTCTTTAAAGACTAGCTTTCAAAGTTTCAGAGGGTATTGTGCAAGTTGCTAAGGGTAAAGTTCAATTAATGGTCCAACCCCAGGTGTAAAGTCTAACAACCAAAAAAAAAAAAATGACTACCCAGCAAACTATCTCTATTGGTACAGTAGTCACACTTTAATATTGGGGTTATTCAACAGCTATCTAACTGGACTTAAAACCAGTTCGGTGGGAGAGAATTCCTGTGTGGTTCTGTAAACAAAGCCAAATGCACATGGCTTGAGAGGTCACAGATCCTAGAGGAAAACATTGTCTGTCACATTTCTAGACATAATTACTTAGTGCATGCTAAATATATATCCTCATATTTACAGAGAATTATACCTGTCACCACTCAAGAAACAAAGATGGTTCTTTTTGCAACAGATGGAGACTATCACAGAGTTCCACAACTGGTCAAACACAGAGAATGGTTGTCTGAGAGATGCCCATCTGTAAGTGATACATTAGAATGGAACACCTAAGTCTCACAGAACCTAGTGAAACAAGGACTAGAGAGAATACTAATGCATCTCTCAACTCTCACCAGAGAAATTTCCTCATGCAACAGAAGGCAGATAACACAGAAACCTCACAACTGGATAAAAAATAAAGAATGAGAGGCTAAAGAGTGTGTGTCACTGCATAGGACTCCTATATTAAATATCACCTACCACTGTAGAAGAGGGGAAAAGAAAGTTTCTTAAGAGCCAGGGTAGTGCATGACCATAAGGAAGTAGCATTCCAGGCTTCTGCGAACGTGCTCATATGAACAGCAATGGTGACAGCATGCATAAGACCCACTCCAACTCACACCAGACAAAAACCCAGCCTAGAACTGAGGAAATGGGCAAGAAGCCTCAACCTTAGCTGAAGAACTATTGGTAGCTGATCACTGCTGGGTGAGGGAGAGTAAAGCTAGATAGACTGACCATGTGCCAGAGTAGGAAATCACACTGTGGGACATCTGAGTACACAAACTTCACTTGATAAGCCTTACCATATAACACAGAATGCATGAAGTCTTGCAGGTGGGCTATGGGAGAGTACAGATAGGGGAGGGGGCCTAAATGCGATTAAGATGTATTGTATGAAATGCACAAATATTCAATAAAATGTACATTGAAAAAATATTTACTTAAAAGAAAGCAATAGTGAACAGCAACCGTAGCAACAACAACAACAACAACAACAAAATGCTGCAAGAAACTGAACAGGGAGTTCTCAAAATCTGAAACTCAAATGATTGAGAAATATGTAAGAACATGTTTAACATCTTTAGTCATCGGGGAAAAGTACATTAAAGCCACTTTGAGATTTCTTCTTACCCATTCAAAACGATTAAGATTCAAAAAGCAAACATAGATCAATGATGGTGAGGATATGGGGAAATGGGAACACTCACCCAAGGCTGGTGAGAGTGCATAATATTGCAGCCACTATGGAAGTCAGAATAAAGATTCCTCAGAAAGTTAGAAATAGATCTACCACATGATCCAGTCATACTGTTCTTGGGTTTACAGCCAAAGACTCTATATACTACTACAGAGATACCTGCTCACCCATGTTCATTGCTGCCCTTTTCACAATATAGCCAGAAAATGGGAACAACTTAGATGTTCATCAACTGATGAATGGATAATAAAATCATGGCACATTTACACATGGGATATATACATAATATATATATGTATATATGTATGTATATATATATAGTCACTTACAGGAAATTGAGCAGAGTAAAGTTGGGAGCAGACAGGGGAGGATATCTAAATATAATCAAAATATGGTGTATTAAATTTGCAAAAATCAATTAAAATGAAAAATACAAATAAATTACAAAATAAAAATAAATATGATGCTAGATAGGCTGAACAAGGTTCAGTGGATAAACTCACAATAAGGGACATATGGGCCCTATTTGACTGGAGAGACCTTAAAATATATGGCAGAATGTATGAAATCCTGTGTGCGGGCTATGGGGGAATGCAGGTACGGAAGGGAGTCTAAATATATTAAGATGTATTGAACGAAATTCAATGAAAAATATTCAATGAAAATATATTAAAAATGAAATTTGTAATTAAATCAATGGAATTGGAAACACTCATCCTGGTGAGGTAATTCTGACCAAGAAAGATAAATATCACATTTCTCTCTCATAGTTTTGAATTTTTAGATATCATTCTAGCTTACTTCTCCATTGCTGTGATAAAAACACTTACCAAAAGCAACATGGGGAAGAAAGGGTTTATTTGTCTTAGAGCCAGTTCTTCATCAAGGGAAATCAAAGCAGGAACTTGGGGCAGGAACCCAGAGTACCATGGGGGAACACTGCTTACTTGCTTGCTTCCTTGACCTGTGCTCAGCCTGCTTTTTTATACAATTCAGGACAAACTGCCCAGGGGCTGCACTATCCAAAGTTGGCTGGGCCCTCAAAAATCACTCAACAATCAAGAAAAGATCTTACAGACATGGTCATAGGAGAGTCCAAGGGAGGAAATTCCCCAACTGAGGATTCCTCAACCAAGGTATGACAAGTTAACAACTAAAGCTACCCAGCACAGACATACATGTTTCAACTAGAAACAGAATTTTCTGGACAGCTGGCCAGTTAGTTCTATGAACTTTGAGTAATGGTGACAGCATGCCTAAGAACAACACAAGCTCAAGATAGACAAAATCCCATCACTGACATGGAGAAATGGGTAAGAAACCCCAACCCTTCCTGAGGAACTATTGGCAACAAATGGTTTCTGGGAAAGGGAGAATCAAGCCTGTTTTAAGGATGTGAGTCTTGGTTGGTTAACCTGGCTCCAGTGACTGGGAATAAAATACACATGACTTAAGAAACTCATAATTAAAAGTTGTTTGGGGGCTGAAGAAATGTCTCAGAGGATACAGGCACTGGAATGCTAACAAAACAAGTCTGATGACATGGTTGAATTCCTATAATCCAGGTAAAGTTTGAAGGACAGAATCAATTCCCAGAGTTGTCCTCTCTCTGTTTCACACACACACACACACACACACACACACACACACACACACAC
>NW_008339433.1:2447095-2465540 GCF_000622305.1 Nannospalax galili
ATAATAAACCTGTTTGTAGTTAGAACTTTGTAATTTCATGTTATATTTTTTGAGCTACAACAGCCACCTAATTCAAAAATGGAAAATTGTTCAAAAATTAAAGAAAGGAATAAATGAACAAATATTTGAATGTCTGCCTCACCAAGTATCAGCCAATTTTCAAAATTTTTATTTATTATTTTTACTTTGTGTGTATGCATGTATTGCCTGCATGTAGGTAACTGCAATGCCCACAGAGGTCAGAAGAGGCTGTCGGATCCCTGGGACCAGAGTTAGGCACGGTTGTTAGCTGCCATGTGGATGCTGGGATACAAACCCAAGTCTTATGCAAGAACAACCAGTGTTCTGAACATTTGAGCCATCTCTCCATTCCCTCAGCCAAATTTTTAATGGCAAAAAAAACCTTTTAGTGTTAATTCGGGTCTTGAACTATAAATTAACAAACTTATTTCAAAGTTTTATTTAATTAATTAGATATTCATGCACTTAGTAATGTATAATGTGTACTGATACAGTAGTTATTGCATTTTAAAAAATAAGTTGGAAAAAATCAAGGAAGTCAAGTTAGATATATGTATGTACGTGTTTCGTAGATGTCTCTGCATATCCTTGTGTAAATTCTGTGGGAATATGAAATTTCTAAGCTTCTCATTTTACCAAATAAAAGAGGCAGCTGAATAGAATATTCATGTAAACCCTTTAATATTCATTATTAGAACTAAATATAACTAATTCTTCACTAGAGAATCATGACTTTTGGACTGGGGAGTTGTTTCTGAAGGTAAGATAACTTACTGCTCAAACCTGAGGGCTGATTTAAATCCCCAGCACCCACATAGAATGGCAGGCATGTGGATTTACATCCACAATGCCTATATAAAATGCCAGGCATGGTAACACATACACCTGTAACACCAGTGCTGTTAGAGGTGGACAGAGGAAGGTTTGGGGGGCTTGCTGGCCACAACCTAGCTCAAGGTTCAGTGAAAGACCCTGTTTCAAGGCAATAAGGTGCAGAATAATAGAACAGGATAGGTGTGCTTCTCTGGACTTTGCATATGTGCAAGTGGATGCGCACACACATGGGTATGTCACACACATACTTCCCTCTCAAACACATGCATACAGACACACACAGACACACAGACACACAGACACACAGACACACAGACACACACAGATACACACACACAGACACACACACAGACACACAGACACACACACACACACACACACACACACACACGGAATGAAGTATTTGCCCCTGGATAGGACTCCCATATTAAACCTCACTCACACACAGTTCAGGACCATTGAGGAAGATGGGGTAGAAAACCATGGCTAGTGCATGAACATAAGGAAACAGAGGATTTTATTCTAATGGGAACTTGCTCATATGAACTTGTAACAATGGAGATGGCATGCACAAGGCCCATGCTAACTCAACTGGACAAAAATGCAGCATAGAACTGGGGAAATGGGCAGCATGCACCAACCCTATCTGAGGAGGTATTATTGGTAAATGATTACTGTGGGTTGAGGGAGAGTAAGGGAGTGACTCTGGATGGGCTGACTAGACTCCAATGGATGAACTTGCACTGAGAGACATCTGGATACAAATGTTTGACCAGATAGGAGTTATCATATATGACAAAATGCATGAAATCCCATGGGGGGTATGGGGGATGTGGATGTGGAGTTCTAAATTTGACTAAGATCTATTATATGAAATGCACAAAAACTCAGTATCTTTTTTTTTTTTTTTTAAGATTCATGATTTCTGCGATGGTCAAATGCCTATGTCGGTAAAAGGATTTGCTGCCAAGACTGACAACCTGAGTTCAATCCCTGGGACACACGAGGTGGAAGGAGAGAAGCAATACCTCCATGTTGTCCTCTCACCTCCTTCAGAGTGTTATGGCACATGTGCACATATGCAGACACACACGTACACCACACACAAGTACACACATACAGTTAGTCTCTCTCTCTCTCTCTCTCTCTCTCTCTCTCTCTCTCTCTCTCTCTCTCTCTCATGTGAATAAGTAGAATGTTAGGCCTGTACTTCTAGGCCTGCCTGACGAAGGCTGCTTTCTAGCAGCATATCCTTTCAATTTTCCTTCACTGAAGGTTGTCTTGATTTTACTTGATGCCTGAAAAAATAGCATTATATACAATTTATGGTTGACATATCTTTCTCTCAGTATTACAATCTGAATTCTTCTGCTGTCATTCAATTTGGTTTTCCCCTACAGTTATTGTATAATTTCTATCTGTTTACTTCTAGACAGATAATGTTTTAAAATATTTGTATGTTGTACCAAGTTCATACATGTATGTCATGTATTTTTTCTTATTTCACCTCTCATATCTCTCTGACCTCCAAACCACTCCCAATAAACCATTAGTTTTCTAATTTTTCTGTCTTTACTATATTGGTGTGCATTTTGGGGACATATACTACTTATACTAATTTATTTTCTTGAATGCGTATGTGTAGGTATATTACTGTTTCTCAAGGGCAAATAATACCCCCGTTTCCCACAATAATCACCTAGACAGCTTCCATTTTGAGGGTTACACTGAAGTACACTGAAGATTTCACCTTCCTAACAGCAAAAATTCCTGCTTCTAACTGGGTGAGAGGAGAATAAACCAGTGTTTCTCAAAGAATGATCCTGGTCACCTGTATCAAATATTTATGGAAGGAGCTGAGGTGGGGTGCCGATTCATGAAGCTTCTCTTTTGATTTTAATGCGCAATAAAATTCGAGAGTCATTTATATAGACTATTTTACTTGTTCACCTGTGATTACCTCTTTCCAAAACCTCTATTCATCCCACACCTACCATTGGAAACAAAACTGAACCCTCACCGTGAGGCCCCACCTAAATTTATGTTCTAAATCACCAAATGATTTAATCTATTCTGTTGCCACAAAATGAACACTATAGCTAAGAGTCAGAATGGTGATGCTGGAGAATGTTGGCAAGTAGAGATATATAATGGTTGGACTGGAATGGTGTAAGGACTCATGGCTTATACTTGCAATTTGCACTTGAAGTGAAAGTGCAAAAAGAGAAAGAAAATCAGCAAAGTATGGAGAAGTATTTTAGGGGAAGGAAACAAATGAAATAGTTTATAATATTGCATAAGTGGTCTGAAAAGTAAATTCACACACACACACACACACACACACACACACACACACAGAAAACTATTTTTGGTGGAGGGAGATTAAGACATATTTAGATGTACTCTAATACATATTACCCCCTGCCTGATTTCATGTTATTTTATATTATATAGTGCCTGAAAGTGGGCAGGGAGTTATTAAGGAGGTGTAGAAGTGTAGATAAGGTACAGATCTAAATATGATCAAAATATATTGTGTGAAATTCTCAAAATTTCAATAGAAAAGAAAAAAAAATAGAGTCAGTACCACACGCAATTCTCTGTGCAAGGTATCACTGTTTAACTAAAATCACAGTGTCACTTAGCTACTAGGTAGAGGTCTGTCATGGGATATGATATTCGAAGCAATAAAGTATGGTATCAAATTTTCCATTCTGACTCCTGAGTGTCCATGATCCAGACCTCTGTAGTCTTCCCATTGTGTTCATGTGGTTATTTCCTTCTGGAATATGCTCTATCTCCTCTTCTGTATACAAAAATTCTGCTTGGTTTTCAGATCCCCATCCCAAGGTCTCAGAGTACTCAACCCAAGGTCATTGCCCTCTAGAAATGACAATGGGAATACTGAACCTCTCTCCCTAGATTTCAAAAAAGGAGTGTTTGAATTTTCAGTATTCTGCTCCCCTACCTTAGTACTCTGAGATACAAGTGGCCTTAACATCTCCAAAATACCCATTGTCATAATCCCTTAGCCCATCAGAACTACCACCCCGTGTTCAAGACTGTGGCCTAATGAACTACCAAATCCTGGACATCACACCATGGGTAGGCAGAATTTGAGGCCTAACGATCTAGTTTTTTGGACTGTTCTCAGATGATTCTGTTACAGGTGAAAAAATAATTAATTTGAGGAGGAAGAAAAATATTTAGTTGAAAATATTTAAGCTATCACTAGCAGGAAGGCTGAGGCAAGAGGGGCTGCGCCAAAGAACAAGGACTGTCAATCACGTCCATTCCCTGCCAAGTTCAATATTTAACCTTAGTCCAAGGTCTCCTGGATCACATCAAGTACACATGTTTTTTCTCCACAGACTATGCTTAAGACCCCTTCCCATTCCAGGCTTGACTATATGTTAGGTTTCAGATTTTATTGCAGTAGGGATTTTAAGGCTCTTTGGCTGCTGTTGTGAGGATGGCTAAGCCTGACTTAGTTCTGAGGGTGCTGGATCACTGGCCCTAGAATCATACTCCCTTCAGCTCCAGGCTCCCTCCTAGCAGTCTTAGCACATTTGTACCTCCGCGGCTTTGCTACCACATACCGCCCCCTACTGGCTGGGGCCGAGTTATCCATAACCCTGTTGATCTTCCACCCTTACTACTCTGCCTTCCGCACTCCCATCCTTTCTGCCTTTCTCAGTCAGCTCGCCCCGCCCTGTCCTCCCCTTCCTCCTCCCTCCTCTGCCCTCCTCCCCGCCTCGCCCGGTTGTCCTCATCCTATACAAACTTGTCCCTCAAGGCCCAGCAGTCCACGCGCTGAGCTGGTTCCTACCACCGCCTCCCTCCAACTACCGTTTCTGCATCTTAGGTCCTAGCGCCGATCGGGAGGATCCTGCCGAGCTCGCTCGTCTCTTTCCGCCGACCTCGCACCGCTCGCTGGGTCACGTTGGTTTCACCCCCTTTGCCGCCAACGTACAGGACTCCGTGGTCTCTGCTTAGCGGTCGCCCAGCCTCCAGCTCCTTGCGTACTCATGCGGCAGGCCGATGCCGAGACGCCTTCTTCCCCGCCTCTGCCACAGTCCACGGGGCCAAGCATCCGTCCGCTGCCCACCATGGCCCCACAGCAAACAGGTAGCAGGAAGCGGAGAGCAGAGGAGGTGGAGGAGGGCGCCGGGAGCTCGTCGTCTCCGGGTACCGCGGCCGCGGCGGGGCACGCGGAGGGACCTCAGCTCCTTCCCAAGAGGCCGCGGCGGCCCGCGGCGCGCCGCTCGCTGCTTCACTATGTAAAGGGCCGCGAGCTGGGTGATGCGGGCCACGCCAGGCTCGCGGGCTTCGAGGGCGAGCTGCGCAGCTACGCGGTGCACAGGCTTCCGGAGCTGCTGCGGGAGCGCCAGCTACCCCTCGGCCCCCTCAACAAGGTGTTCGCCTCGCAGTGGCTCAACGCCAGGCAAGTGGTGTGCGGCACCAAGTGCAACACCCTCTTTGTGGTGGATGTCCAGTCGGGCCACATCATGCGCATTCCCCTGATGCGCGACAGGGTGCCAGAAGTGAACCGCGGCCCGCCTTCCTGTGGCATCCATGCCGTGGAGCTGAATCCATCCAAAACCCTCCTGGCCACTGGTGGTGAAAACCCCAATAGCCTAGCTGTCTACCAGCTGCCTACCCTGGACCCTGTGTGCCTGGGAGATTGCCAGGGCCACAAGGACTGGATCTTTGCCATCGCCTGGTTGAGTGACACCGTGGCCGTGAGTGGTTCCCGCGATGGCACCGTGGCTCTATGGCGGGTGGATCCTGATATGTTTAATGGCAGCATTGCTTGGCACAAGGATGCTGGGCTTCCGGTTTATGCTCACATCCGTCCACGAAATGTGGAGGCCATCCCCAAAGCCACCACCAACCCAGGTAACCGCAAAGTGCGAGCCCTGGCGTTCTGCAGCAAAAACCAGGAGCTGGGAGCCGTGTCGCTGGACGGCTACTTTCACTTGTGGAAAGCCCGGAGCTCCCTGTCCAGGCTGCTGTCCATAAGGCTGCCATACTGCCGAGAGAATGTGTGCCTCACCTACTGTGATGACTTGTCCCTCTATGCAGTGGGATCCCAGTCTCATGTCTCCTTCCTGGATCTGCGACAGGGCCAGCAAAACATACCACCATTGTGTTCCCGTGAGGGAGGCACAGGTGTGCGTTCTCTGAGTGTCCACCAGCACATCGTTACTGTGGGCACAGGCCATGGCTCTCTACTCTTCTATGACATCCGTGCCCAGAAGTTCTTGGAGGAAAGGTCCTCAGCCAGTCCTGACCTATTTCCTGTGCCCTCGGGGAGGAAGCTCAAACTCACCTGTGGCAGTGGCTGGATAAACCAAGATGACCTCTTAGAGAATTACGTTGCTGGCTTGGAGGAGTTCCCCAATGCCCTCTACACCCACTGCTACAACTGGCCCGAGATGAAGCTCTTCGTGGGTGGAGGGCCGCTTGCATCAGGCCTTCATGGCAACTATGCAGGTCTTTGGAGCTAAGGTTGGTTGCCATCTCGTCAGAGACTATGGATTTATCATTTAGTTCAATCTGACTTTCCTTCTACATATTTATTACACATGCTATTTTAACTGTGTCGTCTTCTTTCATTTTCTTTCTTCTAGGTGGAGCTGGCCCAGCTTAACCAGTGTGCTTTTCAGCAGAGAGAGATGAATCAGTCAAAAGTTGGATTTGAGAATTTCCCGCACCTCTCCACCATGCTTTGAACTTTTCATACAGATGGCTGTCGTTCATTCTTAGCTGTGCTGTCTTTGAGTGACTGATAGTCTATCTCTAGAAGAATATCAAGTTATCGTGTTAGAGTTATGAAAATTTTGTTTTATTTTCATGTTAGCAGTACTGAAACTATTAGTTTTAGTTTTCATCACATATGTGTGGTATATTAAGAATATTTTCTATCAAACAGTTTGGACATCTGGAGAGCTAACCATAGTTTTGTAACATTGTTTCAATTGTAAAATACATTCCACTTTCCACATGGCCTACTTTAGGAAATATTTCACTCTTGAATTGTGATCATGGTGTATATAGTTTGTATGTTGTCGGTGCTAAAACGCACTTTTCTAAAAGTTGTTTATTATCTAAAAGTAGTTGTCATAGAATCTTGTGTTCGTATCAGAATCTCTAATTGATTAGGGCAGTTTAGGAAGTCAAGTGTTGTGCTTGTTAAATGTTCAAAATTAATCCAAAAATTAATGTTTTCCTTTCAAGCCGTATTTAAGTTTTTATGCTCTGTCCTTGTTTAGGTAAAAGAATGTACTTGCTTTCACTTCTTGCCTTAGTACTATCAAGACTTGTGGATATATTTGAATGTTTGTGGTTTGAGTAACTTGCACAGAGTTTTAGTGCCATCATTCAATGCAGGGATATTTAGTGTAAATGTAGAATGTATGGCAGCTGGGCAGAAAATATGCTGCTCCTAAGGTATAGACTGGATATTTTTGCTGTTGCTATTTTAATACCAAATGTTATATTTGAGCATATTTTAAACTTTTAAGATTTGTTTATGGGTTAAGTTACAAGAAAAAAATTGCACAGGACAAAAATGAGCCCATTCAGCTCACTGTGAAAGAAACTCCCCTATTTATAAACTCCAAATTAATGAGAATTTTATTTTGTGGACTTCAAAGATATACTCAGAGTAAAATAGATGTTATTAAAAAGCTGTGATGGCCGGGTGTGGTGGCACACGCCTTTAATCCCAGCACTTGGGAGGCAAAGGCAGGTGAATTGCTGTAAGAAAGAGCCCAGTCTAGTGGTAGTCTACAATGCCAGTTCCAGGCCAGCTAGAGCTACAATGTAAGACCCTATCTCCAAAAAATAAAAACCCTGTGATTGTATGACTGTAAATGCTAAATGTGATAATGTGTAATATGTCATTATAAAAGTGCAGTATTTTTTTCTTCAAAGGGATTAAAAGTGAATGTGAAGAACTTTAGGGTTCAGATAAATAATGATGGAAACATGACAGATTTCTCCCTAGTGTGAACCCTGAAAATGAGAAAACAGCAGCCCTTGTTCAAAACTGGCCAGGGTGCTTGGACCTTGGACTGGTATTGGGTCATGTCTTCTTTTCCTTAAATATTTGACGTTTATTTTGCCTTGTCATTGATACAGCAAATACTGTAATGTAACAAACATAAAGGAACTGATGATAGGTTCTAAACTTAAAATATTTGATTTTCAGTTAAAAATACAAAAACATTAGAATTTTGGTTTTAGAATTAATATAGGTTTATGTCCTAAAATTATGGTATTTTGTTACATATAGGTAAATTTGTTTGCATGTATGTTTCCACCTCTGTTATAAATGTTTTGAGAGCAGACATCATGAACTTCCATCTTTTGTTTGTGATTCCAAAGGCAATCAGTTATAATTTAATGACTTTCAATTTTTGGCAATGGAAACATGTTCAAATTTTAGTAAATAAATGTTACATAACATAGAACCTTCTTTGCCCCCCTGTTTTTCTTTTATAATTTCTTAATTCATTTCCATTCATAAATATACTAACATGTGATATTTAGAGGTGAACAAAAATGTATATGCCTAGTGACTAAGTGCACTTCAATCTTTTAACCTGAAAAAAATTGGGTTATATTACTTCTTTAAAACATTTTGTTTTATCAGATTTGAAAGTTTTTTTTATATGTAGCTGATTTTATTCTATTCTATTTTATTCTAAAACATATTTGTTAAATTTTTGACCAAACTATTTGCTGCGCATCTTCTTAGAAGTTTTTGCTGTTCTTTGCAAAGTTGAGATAAATTGGGAAATGCAGAAATAAAGCTTTCCATATGGGGTGAGATTTTAAAGAAGTAATATAAAGCACATCTCTAGTCTGAGTTCTTCTCTAGAACTGCCCTTAACAGTATCACTGACTCACTTTAAATTTATCATATTTTGGTTCTCTTTAAAATTTTACTTATATTTTTCATATTACTTTTATTTTATGTGTATGAGTGTACTGCCTGCATGTATGTAAGTGAAACAGTGTCCTGCAATGCCTGGAGAGGTCAAAAGTAGTCATTGGATCCTCTAGTACTGGAGTTATGGACGGTTGTTAGCTGCCATGTGGGTGCTGGGAATCAAACCCAGTTCCTCTGCAAGAGCAGTCAGTGCTCTTACCTGCTGGTCCATCTCTCCAGCACCTCTTTTTTTAAATAAAGGAAGATCATATGAGCGGCTAATTTTTAGTAGCTAAATAGCCCAATTGTTATGGTATTTATATTTTATGAATGTCTAATAATTTTGAAGTATTTTCTACTTCTAGAATTAAATAGCATACAGAAGTACATGTATAAACTCAGTGATTTTTTGTTTGCTTTTCTTTTTGTTTTCTTGTTTTTGAGACAGTGTCTCCCTATAGCCCCAGCTGGCCTGGAACACACTATGTAGACCAGGCTGGCCTTAAACTTACAGATATCTGCCTGCCTCTGCCTCCCAAGTGCTGGGATTAAAGGTATGTGCTATGCCCAACTTGAGTGATTTATTTTTAAAGATACCATTTTTATTTGAAAATTCACATATCTGTACAATGTGTTCTGATCAAATCTTTGCCCCTCTCCCACCCTCATATTCCTCTCATAACTCTGGCACCCAATCTCCCTTGGAACTTCATTTTAGTTTTTTTTTTTTAACCCACTGAATCTAATTCTTTTAACCCACTGAATCTAATTCCTGCTCTAGCATGCAAATAATAGGCTGCGGCTTGTCTATTGGAACATGTGGCCAGCCACATCCCTGAAATAAAAATAACTCTCCTGCAGCAGCCTTCAACTATCAATAGCTTCTCAGCTGGGCTTGGGACTTCGTGAGCCACACCATGTTAACATTGTAGGAAACTTTTGAGTACATTTTACTTCAATATACAAGGGATACAAATCTTTATGTAAAAGTTACCCATTAGTGCTGCCTGAATAACCATAGTTACTAATAACCACTCATAAAAGGTATATTTAACTCTTGCTGTCTATTCAAATTTCCTCCTGCAAGCATATTTCTGACTTAAAAGTTCACCTTCTTCTGCTTCACTCTGAAATGAATTAATTTCTTTTCTTAAGTAAGAAGGAGAGACTTACTAAACAAGAATACCCCTGAGGAGCTGGGGATCAGAGCTCTGCTCTGCAAGCATGAGGAGCTGACTTGGAATCCCCAGCCTTCACATAAACAGCCACGTGTAGCTGTGCATGCCTATAGCTGAGGGTTAGAAATAGGCAGGCCTCAGAAGTTGCTGGCCAGACAGTCTAGCCAATAAGGCTAGCTTCTGGTTCAGTGAGTGACCCTTTCTTAAAACAAGGGTGGAAAATACTTGAGGAAGTCACCCACTGTCATGTTCTGGCCTCCACATGCATATGCACAGATATGTGCATTGGCACATTCGTGTTTCTTTACCACACACATACACCATACAGTCTCTCTCTCTCTCTCTCTCTCTCTCTCTCTCTCTCTCTCTCTGAGACATGTGCATTGGAACATTCCCATGTTTATTACCACACACATAGACCACACAACATAACAAATGCACGCATGTACACACAGAAACACAAATGGCCGCTGAAATAAATTTATATATTAAATAAAATTTTATCGTAAATGAAAAAATGAATGCTCTGCAGGTTGATTTTTATTGGCTTATACTGAGTGTTGAACCAGTTGTGAAAAACATTCCATTAATTGCTAATTTAGAATGATTTTAAGAAAAAATTCATGAAGCCTTTCTGAATGTTTTTGTGGCAGTCCCCTAGTCGCTGCAAATATTATATAATATAGCTACAGTAAGCCTGCCTCTGTGTAAGAAGCTCAGGGTCTCTGCTCAGTGAGAACACCATGTGTTAATAGGAAAGAGAAGAAACACTGCATAGACCACAGGTGTTTACTGTAAGGGATGTTATTTTAAAATCCACTGAAAGCACTGCCTAGAAGTACTCCTTGCTACTAGCTTGTTTCAAACCCAGAGAGACAGAGCATTACTTTAATGATATCAGTGAAAGGGAACCATGTTTACAGAAGATAGTTACATAATAGACTGATCATTTTGAAGTAGGGCTTTTAAAATACTGTTTATTTTTATCTATACAGGCAGCTATCTTTACAGCATATTACCTTTGTTTTTGTCCAATTAATCATGGTGAGATTTCATGTATACAACTGAGTCCTTTTTCAGGCTTCCATGATGATGAATGCTTTGTTATTGTGCTTATTATTATATTTACCTGATTGTAGTGTAGTAAATGCATGGCTGTCTTAATGTCCCTTCCCCTTCCTTTGAATATGAACTATGCTATCCTGACACCTAGTACAATAGGCTCAGCATATGTGTTATTTACGCATCTATGAAAATGACAAAAACAGCAATTCCTTGACATAAATTATTTTTACTTTATTATTATTATTATTATTATTATTATTATTATTCTGTTTGTCTTTTTTGAGACAGGGTCTCCTTGTAGCCCCAGCTGTCCTGGAACTGCTATATTTATTAATATATATTATTATTCTGGACATTAAACCCAGGGCCTTCCATGGCCTAGACAAGCATTTTAAGCAGCCTATTACTGAGCTATTTTCTCTTTTATTGTTAATGTCTCACTAAGCTGTGCAGGGTAGCTTTGAACTCCATGTGTAACTCAGACAGATCTTGAAGTTGCAATCCTCCTTTCTCAGGCACCTGAGTAGCTGACATTAAAGTCCTGTACCACTAGACCATGTTCATAAAGTAAAAGGTTAGATGACTAGACGATTGCTCAATGTGGTGAGGACTAAATTGACTGATGAAGATAATATGAAAACAGGGCCCACAATTCTGATCATGTTCATTTATAACACTGAAAAATGTGGACAAGGGACTGGAGATGGCTTAGTAGATAAGAACACTGACTGCTTCTTCAGAGGCCCTGGGTTCAGTTCCCAGCACACACATGACAGCTAACAACTGTCTGTAACTTTAGTTCCAGCAGTCTTATGGTGTCTTCCAGCACTGCTCACATAAGGCTCAGTAACACATGGAGGGAAAACACATACACATAACAACATTAAGAGAAGAAAAAGGTAGATAAGACAGTTGAGTATATATGTCTCTGAGGTATGTTACTAGACCTGGGACAACAAAATGAAAATAGATAATACTTTAGAATCATGTAAGCATGGATTTGAACCTCGTCAATATGTTTACTTACTGAATCAGTATAGCTGTGTTGTTTAACTTTATTAAATCCAACGTTTCATTGCTAAACTTTCCAGTCCCCAGCACATTGGTTGCTATATAGAGGTATTGCTTTAGTACTAATCCTTTGTCTCTCTCAATGCTAATGTATTCTGGTAGAGGCATGAATTTTTACTTGATTATTATAAAAACATTTTGTGTGCATTTTGGAAAGTTGAACACATAAAAATACATGAATAAAGCCATCTCCACTAGTCACAGATTACCACTGCAACAAATTAATATAAATCTCTTAAGATGTTTGGTACATGAAAGAGCAAACTATGCATTTGCTAATATAATGACAATATTTTTGCAAGTTGTAAACTTATTTTTCAATTAAAGATTTCATCTTTCCACATCAATCAATATTCATTTTATCTAACACTTGGGGTGCATTTATTTGTGTGTGTGTGTGTGTGTGTGTGTGTGTGTGTGTGTGTGTGTGTGAGGGCTGGCATGGCCCTGCTACAGTGCACATATGGAGGTCAGAAAACACAGAGGAAACTTTAGGGAGTGGGTTCTCTTTATCTATCCTCTCTGCTTTGGAAAAGACAAAAGCTATATATTGATGCTACCTTCCATACAAATGAGTATATTTTGTGATCTAGGCATTGAACTCAGGTTGTCAGGGTTTCCTATCAAGCACATTTACCCTGTGAGCCATTTCAAATGCATTAGGATGCTTTTAATGTGTATAACATTAAGCTTAAAATGGAAGATTTGAAGCAACATTCAGGAAATGACTCCCATCACTAAATATTATTATAATTAAACACCAGACACTTAACCAAATATTGCATTATATACTAAGGCCTCAAAAATTGAACACAAACATGTACTGGGTGGTGGTAATATTTGTTTAGGTATATGCCTAACTCAATTATTTTAACCTCTTTTCAAATTTTCAAATTAGAAACTGAAGCATCAACTCAGACTTATCATGATATTTGTTTCTTTTCATAATACTTTATTTACAAACAAACTAGATAGCAATGAAAATATTATCTGTCTCAGAAGTTTATGGTGCAGTGACGAAGAAAGATAGTTAATTCATTATTTATAAAATCTCACTAATTGTTGGACTGGAGAGATGGCTCAGCGGGTAAGACCACTAGCTGTTGTTGCAGAGAACTTGGATTCGGTTCCCAATAACCACATGGCAACTAAGCACCGTACATAACTCCAGTTCCATGGTATCCAGTGCCCTGTTCTGACCTCTGAGGGCATTGCACGATACTGGTACACTTAAATACATGCAGACAATAAATTAATTAATTAATTAATTAATTTTTAAAAATCTCACTAATTGCAAAAAATATAAATATTGCATTATGGGAGTGAAGTGCAATGAATCGAAGAATAAATATGTTCATGTGGAATTTCCCAAAGAGCAAATACTTGAGGTGGTCTGGATAGTCAAAGAAGAAAGAAAGTCAATATTGGAATGAAATTACATAATGAATGTCTGGGATGTATGAGTTCCTGGAATATTTGTGAATATATATTCATTCAGTGTTGTCATTGCTAGTCTTTCTAAAATTAGAAGTATCTGTCAATTCCCAGATATAAATAGATCTAGAGTTCGTAAGAGTGGGTACGTCTAGAAATATAGAATCATCACTATATACACATATTATTTGAGTGTAGAAGGTAGTGTAGTATCCCAGAAGCTAGGTCTTTTGACTAGCATTGAAATAGTTTTAATATATCTACACATTGACATATGCATGAACTATTTTATGCCTGGAACTTTAGTAGGTAATTGATATATTGTAGGTTGAAGGCCAAATGGAATACCTACTTAATGAGTAGGAAGTACTACTTAGTGGCACAAGGAAACAATATTTCATCTTCTCATTTGCTAATGACTGACTTTTAAAAATCTTGTGCAATCACATTACCACAAAGGAGCTAAATGAAATATGTCAGCTGTCCCAGTATTTGAAATTAATTAGGAAATGCATATTGGTTAGCTGTGATATTGCAATCTTTCCAGAATATAGGTCATTCTATATTTGGACAATTCAAAACCTAAATATTGATGATATCTTCCTTACAAATGACTGGATTTTTCTGTTTTTCCATTTTGGAGGCAGAGTTCACTGAAGCAAACACATTGATGATGTCAATGAGAGTAATGGTGCTATTTTCACCCTTTCTAATGCCATTATTGTGTCATTCTGTGTTTCAACCTAAGGCATTAATGTTTCATGTTGATTAAATTTTAACAAAGAAAATGCCCTTTTATGTTACACACAATTGATAAACTTGAATGTTCTAGGCAGAGGGCAGAACTGTAGTTTCATTTAGCCTTCTAACAAATTTATCACATAACACTCTCACCACTCAGGAATAGTTTATTTTTGTCTTGACTTCTTTCCTTACCCAGACATAGAGGGTTTAGTATAACATTTCAGTGCTTCAGAATGCACCTTAGAAGACAAACACCATATCTCATTTTATACAATAGATATACTACTGAACATTTGTATGAAAAGCAAACTTGAGTTATCTTTCTCCATTGACTCTAATTATAATTTAGATGTGCCATCTTTATTACAGATTTATTTCCAATTTGCAGTGACTTTTTAAGACATTGCCACTGTGTCCACTACTGAGATATGTATGTTGTCTTCAAATAAGAGGTTCGTGATATAATGGATTCCCCTATTTCAAAGGATACTAAGACATGCTTAAAGAATGTCATAAACTAAATCAAATTCACATGTGTACAAAATGTGACTTCCTAAAATAATGCATATATAGAGTACACACACACACACACACACACACACACACACACACACATATATCCAGAGAAATTCAAATTCTAAGATATTCTTATTTTTTTTTTCTGGTGTTTCTTTTCATTCTTTGATTTTGTTTGGAGACAGAGTCTCATGATGGATCTCTACCTTAACTGAAATGCAAGATGTAGGCCAGGCCAGCTTTTGGGCTTACAGGAATTCTTCAGCCTCAACATGTTAAATGCTGAAATTAATTCTAGTGCTTCTTTCTAATGATCACCCTAAATGAAAGCTTTTGATTTACAGATACCTTCACGGAATTTTAAATAGTGCTTTAGCTTCTTTCACTATTTTAGTCTTTACAAAGCAGTATTTAAGATAGATAGTGTTTTTTAAAGAAAAGACTTTATGAATCTTATGCACCATTATATTAGATTGAAAATTTGGCATCCTGAAATGAAAACAACGTAAGATTTTCTGAACTACTTTGTTTAAGATCATGTACTTTTATGTTTTACATTGTTGTAAAATATTTGCAGCAGTCCAGTGTGGTGGCACATACCTTTAATCCCAGCACACAGGTAATAGAAAAAGGCAGATCTCTGTGAAGGCAAGGCCACCCTGATCTATATAGTTAGTTCTAGGCCAGCTGTGGTCACCGGGAGACCTTGTTTCAAAAAGAAAACAAGCAAACCAAATAGTTGCAACACAGAATTTATCATCCTATCCATTTTTAAGTTCTTAGTTCATGGATGTTGAGTAATTCATACAGCTATGTAAACATTCTCCTGAATATGATTGGGAATCTGAAATTCTACACACATCAAACAAGAGCTGCACCTTCTCTTCCTCCCCATCCCTTTGAAAAAAGATTCCATTTTCTATCTCTGCAACTTTGACGACTCTAAGCATCTTGTCAGGAAATTGTGCATTATTTGCCTTTCTGTGCTTATGGTGTGTGTGTGTGCATGTGCGTGTGTGTGTGTGTGTGTGTGTGTGTGTAAAACTGAAGTAATTCAGTGAGCATAATGCCTTCCAGTTTTAACCGTCTTTAATATGTGACAAAATTTCCTTCCTTTCAAACTCTAAATAATCCATTGTATTTTAACAGCACATATGTTTATCCACCAATCCTTAGCTAGACACTTAGGTTGCTCCAAAACCTATTTTCTGTTTTGTGTGTGTGTGTGTGTGTGTGTGTGTGTGTGTGTGCATCGTAATCATTGTAATTGAGGTAGGTAACCATGGATTTTGTAAAACTTGTTTTTATTTATTTATACAATGTAGAATAAAATTAGTTAATATAACCATCACATTTCCTACCATTTTCTATGTTGAGTCATTTGAAATATATCCTTCATTATTTTGAAATATACATTATTTCCTATAGTTGTCCTGATGTGAAATAGATGTTTGAAACTTACTTGTTCTTATGTATCTGAAGTACCACGCCTTTTGCCAAGTATCTCCCAGGTTCATCCTCCTCTACAACAGTACCTTTAAACCAATGTTATATACTCTACTTCTATGAGTTCCATTAAATTTTAGATTTTATTTAGTTTGAAATATGTGGTATTGTTTTTCTGTACCTTACTTTTTCCACTGAACATAATGTTCTCCCAGCTTAACCAAGACATAAATATTGGGATGCCATTCTATTTGAAGGCTAAAGAATATTTTATTGTGTATATTTTTACATTGCTTTCATATTCATATGTTAATGACTACTTTTATTTTCATATTGAGATGCTATATAGTTTCTATAATGAACACAGGAGTGCAGACATTTCTTTGACATGTAAATTTCAATTATTTACAATATATAACCAGTACTGAGTAGGACTTCTAAATATTATAACTTTATGCTTAGCATTTTGAGCAGCATCTGTTTCATTTTTCATACTGACACTACTAAGTTGTATTACCAGAAACAATGTTCAGAAGTTGCAATTTTTCTACATTTTCAACACGTTTTGTCGTTAATCTTTCTGATAGTAATCATTCTAACAGGTGGTAGGTGACACATCATTAGGGCTTCAATTTTAATTTCCTAACATTTTTTGATGTGACTATTTTCCACAAAACTTTGTATGTTCTTTGAGAAAGCCCTTCCAGGCCCCCTTTTAATCTGTCAGATAATTTTCTTGCTGTTGCATTGCATTCCTTACATATTTTGAATAAAAATCCTTTTCATGTGGTTAGATAACAAATATATTCCCATGTGCTGTGGTTTGTCTCTTCACACATGTTTCACTTATGAGGTGATTAAATTCAAATCATAGTTATTTTTTTTTACTCCATTACCTATGTTTTGGGGTCGTATAAAATGGCCCAGAAATTGTTATGCAGCTTGCCTCATATTTTTCTCATATGCTTACAATTTCAATCCCTACGTTCAAGACTTTCTTCTATTTTGAGATGTGAGTCAGAAATCTAGGCATGTTCTGCACGTGGTTAATGAGATTCTTCTGTGTCAGTTATTGAAGAGTTTGTTCCTTGCATTTCTATTCAGTATTGTAATTGTCAGTTCCATCCTAAACAGTTTTGAAGAAGAAATAAATAAAAGGCATGCAAGTGTAGAAAAAATAAGGTAAAGTTGTGTTTGCTCATGGCACGATCTTCTATGTAGCAAAAACTAAACCCACCATAAATGCTAAATATCTTTCAAATTTCGGTGAATATATACAAATGTACTAGTCAACCATTAACTATTAACAGGGTATTATCTGTGGAATAAAGCATGTTGCTATGATTATTGTAAATGTTGGAATACTTTATAATGGCTATCATTTTATTCCTTTGTAAACATCCTTTTATTGTTAAACATGAATAGATATGTGTGCCAATCCCAAAGTCATATTTTATATAATTTCTTATTTGCTTTTGTATGTATGTGTATGTGTATGTGTGTGTGTGTGTGTGTGTGTGTGTGTCCACAGGTCATCAGGCTAGGCGTACGAATCAGTGGTTAACATCGTGTACTGCTCTTCCAGAAGACTTGAGTTCTGTTCTCAACACCCATGTTGGGTACTCATGACTTCTGGTAACTACAGCTTTAGGGTATTCAACACCCTTTTCTGGCCTCCAAAGGCACCCACAAACACATACAAAGATATACTCATGTATACATAATTGAAAATAAAAATTCATAAATACCTCATATGACAATGTTTTTGACTTCATAAACATCAATATATTGTATGACATAATGCTTATTTTTATTTTTAAAATTTTATTCCTGACAGTAATGAAGTGACTTTGATTTGTCCTTGTTGATGTATATGAACATCCTACTTCATTATAAATGAAAATACATTTATATTTCAAACTCTAAATAATGATATGTTGCACTGAAAGTTTATTGTATTCTAATATTCATAGGATATTTAAGGTAGTGCTTGACTGAAAGATTGTTAAGATTATACCCTTTTCTATACCCTTTCAGTAAGAATAATATAGTAATATTAGTTAAGATTGGTGGCCCGTGTGAGGAGCTGCCTACCACGAAGTTCGCTGACAGGCCAATTGGTCTGCGGGTGAGTGTACCTCCATAAATTATGGGGAAGTCCAGTTCTAAGCCTGACCCAACTTTAGATTCAGCCCTC
>NW_008339433.1:2465652-2468745 GCF_000622305.1 Nannospalax galili
GGGAACCTCTACCCTCCCCTAGACCCCTTTGAGGCGGCCCCCTGGCCCTCTAAACCCCCTATCAGAAAGGAGGCGGAAAATGACCAAAGCTCCTTCCTGAGGGCGACAGCGCCACCTGACTATGACAGTGAGGGAGGACACCCGCTCGCGGAACCTCAGTTGTATCCTATCAACGTCAACCCTGGGGGGCATCGCCCAGCCATGTGGTACCCCTGGGAGGCCTCTGATCTTAAGTAATTAAAGAAGGCTGTTGCCGTGGATGGCCCTGGATCTCCTTGGGTAGAGACTCTGTTGCAGGGCTTAACTTACCAGCCGTGCACCGCCAGGGATTGGGTGGACCTTGCCAAAGCCGTCCTTCCTAGCCCTCTCTTTATCAAATGGTCAGCCTTATGTAAGGAGGAATGCAGACAGCAGGCAGAAACCAACAGGGCTGCCAATCCCCCAATACCCATTACCTTCAGCATGCTGACAGGAAGTACTGATGCCTATGCCACTGGGGGTCCAGCAGGCCGCCATTCCCCCTCTGTATCCTGACCAAGTTAGGGCTCTAGGCATGCTGGCGAACGAAAGCTAGACTCTGGTTCCACAGAGCCTGCCGTTTGGGGGATATACCAAAAGGTGGGGGAGCCCCTTCATGAGTTTGTGGATAGAGTTGAGAAGAGCCTTAAGAGAAAGTTTCCCCCTGGGCCACTGCGGTACCAGTTTGCTAAGAGGCTCATATGGGATGGCATGGATGCGGATCACCACATGGCATGTGCTGGGCTTAAGGACTACTCCATCAGCCGATGGATAGTCGGGGCTAAAGATTTAGGGACAAAGGTAGGGCAGACCCAAGCCATGTCAGCCATCCTTCAGGCTCAGACACAGGCCCTCACGCAGGAGCTAAAGGATGTCTTTCTCTAGGAGGGGTCCAGTAACCCATAGAAAAAGGGACACTGCTTTGGTTGAGGCCAAACAGGGCATTTCTGCTGGCAATGCCCTCACCCGCACCCCAAAAGCAACCCCGGGCCTACCCGGGATGCCCCTCACACCCCGTGCCCTAGATGTAAAAAAGGCTTCCATTGGGCCAAAGATTGCAGATCAAGATATGGTATTCGAGGAGAGCCTTTAAACTCCGCAAGGGGCACCCCCCAGCCCCGTTAAATAAGGGGAGAGAACAAGTACAGGCCCACTGGACAGTTCCTCTTGTACCTGGATTGAGGCCCCAAATGACCCTAAGTATTGGAAATAAAACCTTCAAATTCCTCATTGACCCTGGGGCAGATCGCACTGTGATTAGAAAGGAAGAAGTCCCCCACTCTTGGAAATTAGTCCCTGCCCCCCCTTACTGGGGGTGGGAGGCCAGTCCACCTCTTGGGAGACAGCCTTGTGGTTGCCGTGGGAGGACCCAAATGGGTGCTGAGGGGAGGTAGTCCCCCTTGTTGTCTCCGGATTGGCAGCTAACCTTTTAGGACAGGACATCCTGGGAGAAGCTGAGGCCTTTATTACCACTGACCATAAAGTCTTCTACAATGACCTCCTTGACACTGAGGAGTTCGAACAACAGTTCAGGGATGCTCGAGCTGCCCATTCAAATTACCGAGATGATCCTTATTTCAAACACCTCAGACAAAGGCACCCCCGGGTGCACCCCCAATCCTAAAGGCCACTGCTCCGCCTTCGTCGTTCCCGATTACATGGATCTCGGGAGACCCTATATGGGTTGAGCAGTGGCCTCTTCCCTCTAATAAATTACAGCAGCTCCATCAGTTGGTTCAGGGTCAAATAGATCTTGGACACATTAAGCCCTCTACCAAGCCCTGGAATTCCCCTGTCTTTGTCATAAAAAGAGCAATGGGACCTGGAGGCTCCTCCAGGACTTAAGGGGGATCAATAAGTGAATGGCCCCCATGGGCACCCCCCCCCAAGAGGGATGCCCTGGATCCCTGCAATTCCCGCTTCTTTTGCTTTGGCCACCATAGATATCAAGGACTGTTTCTTCTCAATACCTCTACATCCATAAGATACAGAAAAATTTGCCTTCTCAGTGCCCTCATTAAATTATAGAGGGCCAGACCTAAGGTTTGAATGGTGTGTTTTACCACAAGGCATGGCTAACAGCCCTGCCATCTGCCAGTATTATCTGAGCCATATCTTTGCCTCTATAATTAAGAGGTCAGACATTCTATTTTACATTTATATGGATGATATAATTTTGGGGAGTCCAGATCCCAATGACCTTCATGATCTAATTTCTGAGTGTATAGCCCTGTTACAAGACCATAACTTCAACGTGGCTCTGGACAAAACTCAAACTGTCCCGTCACTAAAAATATTAGGGGCTTCTCTCTCACTCAATGCAGTGTCACCCAATAAGCCACAACTCTCCATTCAGGATACCTTCAGTCTCCCTCAGCTTCAAAAACTGCTTAGGGAAATCAATTGGCTCAGACTCTGGATACCTATATCCACTGAGGAACTAGTTCCCTTATTTGACCTCTTAGGAAGCCTTGACTTAACTTCCAAGATAAAGCTACCTCCCCAATGCCAACAAATTCTAACTAAAATCCAACAATCCATAAATAAGGCCACTCTAAAAAGATTTAATCCTGACACCCCCATGTCTCTTTATCTTTTCATTGGGAGTACATTGTGCACTGCTCTCCTGGCACAAGAGGGCGAGCCCATACAATGGACCCACATCCACAACCATTTGGGGACACTAATTAGACTCCATAGGTCATAAAATACAATAATAGAGGAAATGAAGTCCAGGGATGAGGACTAGGTAGGTGGGTGTGGCGATGGGGGAGACAGTGTGAATATAATTAAAAACATTGTGTGATATTCTCAAATAATCAATAAAGTATTAAAAATAAAATCTTGGTCATGATTGCATGTATCTATAATTATAGAACTGGAGTGGTACAGAAAAGAAAATCCCTGAGGCTTGATGGTCAGCCAGCAAAGCCAATTGATAATCCCTGGACATTTTGAGAGTCCCTGTCTCAAATAGTAAAAAGAAATGGAGAAAAAACTTATGTTACACAAACATACACACACAAAAAAAAATATAGAAAAAAAAACATTAAATTAAACACCATTCTAGTCTTT
>NW_008339433.1:2468816-2469164 GCF_000622305.1 Nannospalax galili
TATTAATATCATACCAATATAGCCATTTTTAAAGTAGCACTTGTAGCAATAACAAAACTATGTCACCTGGTTTTGTTATTCCTGGAACTGGGAATAAGTATGAATTCTCATGCCAGTAATAATCAGATAATCAATCTTTTCCTTCACTAATTACAGTTACTTTGAAATATATGTGGTCTTATATTGATTCAAGGAAGTAAAGGGAATCTGTATGGCACATCTGGAATAAATTAAGAAACATTAAGTTTATGAACCTATACTAAGGGACGTTTGAGGACACAAATCAGATTCTACAAGGTGTATCATATATATATATATATATATATATGTATATATATATATATATTA
>NW_008339433.1:2469310-2527223 GCF_000622305.1 Nannospalax galili
AAGGGGAACTAAATGTTATCAAACTATACTGTATGAAATTGTAAAAATTCAAGGAAAATATAATTAGAGAAAAAACAAAAAAAGATTATATTTCCTACTTTACTGTATATTAAACTGTTTTAAGTGCGTTTATGATGTCTATGCTCTCTCATCGCTCCAAGTTCCATATCCACTGCCACATCACTTAGACTTTGACACATGACATTTTGTAGGAATTATAAAGATTATTTTGCCCACCAAACTAAATACTTACCCTAGCATGTGATATCATGGAGTAACTTATGCTCAAATATGAATCACAAACATTGTTTCACATGTGCCATATTAGTTCTAATGATGGCTTACCTGCAACATTTTGGACCTATTTCACAACATCAGTTACTAGAAAGACTCAAATGGGGAATTTTTTTCTACTGGATTTGTTTTATTTTCCTTATTAAATAAAAGCATTGTTCCCTGTCTATGCCATTTGTATTTTAAACAGCTTTGGGAAATCATGATTTTATAGAAACTGAAATGCTAAAAAGACAATGTTTTGTCTTTGTTTGTTGGTTGGTTTTTGTCACGGGGTCTCCCAGTAGCCCCAACTGACCTGGAACATGGCATGTAGACTAGGCTGGCTTCAGAACTCAGGGAGACTGTCTGAAATGGTAGAGGATTAGTAGGGGGTTTTCAGATATACAAAGGGATCTAAATATGATAAAAATATATAAAATTCACGAGATTATGATAAAATTTAATAAAAAATAAAGAGTAATATTTTTAAAATTAAAAAGTTCATTTCAGAACGAGAGCCAGAAGTAAATGTAAAATATGAATGATTAATTAAATAACTACATTTAGAATTGATAATATTATGTAAAATGTGCTTGTTGGTTTGTGCCTTGATCTTTATGTAGCTTTTATCAAATGGAAGTATTTTGCAAACTGTTAAAAGTAAATAAGCTTGAATTCACATAGAGAATATATATACTCAAGAGGATGACAAAACTATGATATAGTAGTTTCATAAGCTTGATAAATTCTCAAGGCCAGGTGTAGTGGCACATCCTTTTAATCCCAGGACTATGGAGACAGAGTCAAGTGGAACTCTGGGAGATGGAGGTCAGTCTGGCGTACATAGTGATTTCCAGGCTAGCAGGGCCTATGAGGAGACAATGTTTAAAAAAACTGACTAGCTAACTAGACTTCGGTGAACGAATTTACACTGAAGGACATCTGGGTACAAGTGCTTGACTGGATGGGACTTAACATGTATGGTGGAATACATGAGTTCCGGTGGGGGCATGGGGGGACATGGATGGGGGAGGGGGTCTAAATTTGTGTAAGAATTGTTGTATGAAATTACAAATGCTCAACAATTTTTTTTAAATCTGACTAAATAATTCCCAAATAATATGAAATTTTTAAAAGGACTACAGACAAAATAATTCCTAAATGGCAGATCATTCAAAGAACAAACATTTTATTACTAGAAGAATAAATTATGGAAATAATTCATGGGTGTATATTTTGGAGAATAAAACATTGATCAATGTCTAGCACAGCTTTAGATATAGTAAACTCATTTAAAACTAGTGGTAATTAAAAAAATCATTTGCCAGCGGGACATTGCTAATTATGATTTATTCTTCAAATAATTCTTCATGGCCTCTTTAGTTACAACTGAAAGGATGAATGTGACAATTATTAAACATCATAAGAAAAAACTAAACCCAAGACAAAGACACATTTCATATCATCTTTATTTCTTTATTGTGAATATCTGAATCATATTGTTTCTGATCCTACAAGATGAACAATCTACTGGCATCTTGTGTATTTTAAATAAAAATTTGTGATAAATATCTTACTAAAGTTTAAATCATTCACATTTTCTACAAGGTATGAATGAAACAGAAAAGTAACAGCACAGCATTTGGCCTGTTTTTGAACTTGCTTCTTTTAAATGGGTCAGCATTTCTTTTTTTTTTTTCCATTTATTACTTTTATTTTAAGAGTATGATTGTATTGCCTGCTTGTGTGTAAGTGATCCCATCTCCTGAAATGCCTGTGGAAGTCAGAAGAAGGCATCTGATCTCCTGGAACTGGAGTTACAGAGGGTTGTTACCTGGAGTTACAGAGGGTTGTTAGCCTCCACGTGGGTGCTGGAACCCTTGTCTTTTGTAAGAGCAATCAGTGCTCTTAACCTCTGAGGCATCTCTACAGCCCAGTATTTCTTTTTCTTTTTTATTAAATAGGTTTTACTGAGAATTTTTAAACTTATTTTTTATTGAGCTTTTAAAATTGTGTACAATATTTCCCACTCACATCCAGAACCCCTCCCCAATCCATGCTTCCCCTCCCCCATCAAATCCTGTGCACTCTGCCATACATGCTAAGTCTTATTCATTTGGGTGTTTGTACCTAAATATCCTTCAGTGTAAATGTGTCCACTGGAGTCTAGTCAGCCAATCCAGTGGTTGTATATAAGTCATACTCTCCCTCACCCAGCAGCAACCAAACCAAATGCTCGCTTCCCCTTTGAGACCTTGTTTAATTGAGTTGACAAGGGTCCCACTTTGGATGCCACTACTGCAGGCAGGCACACAATGAGCAAGCCTCCACTGGCCTGGAAGCCTCCACCTCATACATTCATGAACCAGCCCTGGCTCTTACAATCTTTCCACCTCCTCTTCCGCAATGATCCCTGAGTCTTGGGTGGGTGAGGTTCCATATAGGAGTCCCATCCTACACTCTACAGTCTCGTATTCTCCAAAACTTGGTCACTTGAGGCCTTTTGTGTAATACACTTTGATGTACATGGCAGCCTCACATATAAGGGATTGGTGCTACAACCCACAAATGAGTGAAAACATGGTGTTTGTTTTTTGCATTTTTGTAACGACACTTAGTGTAACACTCTCTAGCTCTATCCACTTACTGGCAAATTTCATAATTTAATCTTTTCTTACTGGTGAGTAGAATTCCATTGAAGAGATGTACCACATTTTCATTAACCATTAGTCAGTTTGTTTCCTTTTCTTAGCCATTGTGAAGAGAGCAGCAACAAACATGGGTGTAGAGTATGATGAGTCCTTTGGTTTTATGCCAAGGAGTGGTATCACTGGATCATGTGGTAGGTTCATTTTTAGTTTTTTGAGGGTTTTCCACACTGCTTTCCATAGTGGTTGCATGAGTTTGCATTCCCACCAGCAGTGGATCAGTGTTCCTTTTTCTCCACATTCTCTCCAGCATTTGGAGTCTTCTGTTCTCTTGATTTTGGACAATCTGACTGATGTTAAGATGAAATCTTAAAGTGGTTTTGATTTGCATTTCTCTAATTACTAATGATTTTGAGCACTTTTAAGGTGCTTCATAGCCATTTGTACTTCTTAGGTTGAGAACCCTCTGTTTAGGTCTATCACCCATCTTTTTATTGGGTCATTTATCCTCTTGTTTCTTTCTTTTTTGAGTTCTTTGTATATTCTGGATATTAAACCTCTGTTGGATGTGTAACTGGTGAAGATTTCCTCCCACTCCCCAATCCATGCTCTCCCCACCACAGGACAGCATATATTCTCATACATGTTAAGTCCTATCCAGTCGGTATTTCTTTGTAAGAAACTGGATGAGGGTGAGATCAGTTTTATCAAAAAAAGCCAGTTTATGCAAATGGAGAATTCATGTGGGCCCCAGAAATACTGATCTAAACAATGGTTCTCAGGGATTTTTAATACGCTTTAAAATTTGGTAGCAACTAAGATAACGGAAGCTCAAGTTTTTTTGTTTTTTTTTTTTTTTTTTTTGCAAGCTGTTGGTGTGACAGTTTGTGGAATTTATTTCTGATAAATCTGTCTATATAACTTCAATTCTTACAAAATTGCATAAAGCATGACATAAATTAGATTTGGTGGAATAATAAAGATCTTTAAAATTAAAACAGTTTCATGCTTAAAAACATAGAAATTTTAATATGGCTCATTGAAGTTTTTATTTCACTCACAGATTTTTTTCTATTATTTTATTTAAAGTCTTACTTCTTGTCACTAATATTAAATTTTAGTATATTGTATTTTTCTCTTTATGTGCACCAGAACTCATATATAGATATCTGCCACACATTGACATTGGAAGTGTGGTTTTTAGTCAGTTCTTTCATTTGATTTGAATTTGGTAAAATTGATATGTTTCATTTTAAATCCAAATTTATATTTTGGAAGCCGCATTGCATTTTATATATTTATTTCTGTTGTTTCATTATAATCATTTCAAATGTGTAGACACCGATATATAATAGGCTACTTGCAAAATACAAGTGTTTAAAGTTCTGTGAAGAATGCTTTAAAAAAACCTCTTTAATTTCCTTATACTTAACACTGCAGTGCAAGTACACTCCAGTAAAGAATACTTCATGGATGATGAACAGGTGTGCACCAATCATGCTTTAAAGTTCACGGTTGTGCAGTGTAATAATATATGAAATATTTTCAGTATCAAGTATCTATTTTATCCTAAAATTACATGGAAATAATACCTTTTCCTTTTATAGAATGATGTAATTAAAATTTTTTCTTGAAATATATACAAATAGAAAAGTGCACAGATTGCAAATGTAGAGCCCAAAGAATTTCCCCAAAGTCATGCACCTATTTACCAACAGCTAAATTAGCAACTAAGGTAGAAAAATACTCAATGTACAAGAAAGAAAAAAACAAAGAAAAACAAAGATACAAAGAAGGAGAAGGGAGGACGGGAGGGCAGGAAGGAGGAAAGGAGGAAAGGCTGGGGGAAGGGCTAGGTTTCATGCCCAGGAACAGTCGCTGTCTCTTCAGTGCTTACTTAATGGTTACTGATCTGACTGATATAACTGTTAACACAATAAATGAGTTACCTTTGGTCAGACATTGAAAAATACAATATGTGTCTTTTGGTTTTATGTCGTTGAAATGTTGTATTGTTTAAAATGCAATTATTTGTGTCTTATTGTCTTTTTCTGAGTACTGAGACTTGAACAGACTAGATAAGCATTTAATCACTGAACTGAGCCTTGATATTATTGATTGTGCCTATTTTTAAATGATTATGTGATTTTTGTCCTTTATTTTGTTAATATGATGTACTATATGAAAACAGTTTTTTGAATAGCAAACCAAATTTGCTTTCCTAAATAATCCCTACTTCTTCTTTATGCATTATAATTTTATGTATTATATGGCTGTATTTGTTATAATTTTATTTGAATTCATAAGTACATTATTGAAAAATGTAAGTCCATAATAAGTTGATTGTTCTTCTTTTTTTTACTGGTCTCCAGGTATCATGTTACACTGGTCTATTATCATGTATTATTTGTGAACTGTTGGGGGGAGCAAATTGTGAGAATAGTAATTAGTTTAATCACAATTAGAATTTTCAAGAGAACAACAGTGGGTTTGTTAAATACTTGAAGTTTCCTAATACATTAATTTTGAGCCAGTCTCATCGTGAGGAAAAAGTTTATACATATCAAACTGGTTTAAGGCAAAAAAAAGTTTTTTCTTCTTCAAATACATGAAATGGTATTTACAAAAGAACAGACAATTTTTTAAAAAAGACATACTCCACTGCAGTAAGAATGATAATATGCTTTTCTGTTTTAATTAAATAACTTGTAAAATTTTTTAAAGCAGTGACAGGTTCATACATATATACAAATAATTTTAGTTAATTTTACTCCCATATCCCTCTCTCTGGAAACTTGCATTTTCTGTGTTTGCCCATTTTCAATCAAGTTACTTATTTAGTGCAATGCTCTTTATTGCACTGTGTGAGTTGTGTAAATATGGAATAGGGTGTCACTTCAATTTTGTTTTATTTTTCTGTGTAGTGTCTCATTAGTTTCATGTAGCCACACTTATTTATTACTTTTTATTTTTGCTTGTGTTGCCTTTATTTTTGATGTCTTCATGTAATTTTTTATTTTTGAAAATTTTCCACATGAGCACTAGATTTGCATGATTTCCTCATTCCTCTCCCTCCTCCACACTCTCCCCTTTCCCTTCCAACTCCCTTTCAAATTCATGTCCTCTTTTACTTTAATTATTGTTACACGCAGTCTCTTCATTACAACCAGTTGCAATTCTCTGTAGTAATCCTCATGTGCTGCAAATAGAAGTTCTTTGATGAAGGGTAAAAGCTACAGTTACTGTGGGTGTAGGGATAAGTATTTAGAATGAAATTAGAAATTATATTAGTTTTTAGAAAATGTCAGTAGTATGATCTCTTCTAGGGTTTATCAACTCTCAAGCTATGGATGCCTGTAGAATTTCAGTACCAGGCACAGACTATCTCCGACTGAAACAGGTCTTAAATCCAATTTGACAGTGGTTGGTTACTCCACAAGATAAAACTGCCACAATTGTACAATTGGGGATATCTTGCTTGGCTGGTCATTGTTCTTGTTTGTAGGCTTTATAGCTGAATAGGACTACTGATTACAGTTCTTCCTTGGCAACTTTCACAGCACATTTGGATACTATGAAAGTTAAGCCTTCAGTGAGGTGGCCTCCCAAGTCAGTTCAGGCTCAATTCCTCCATGTCCCGTGACTGAAGTGAGTTAAGTCTTTAGCAAAGGAGTCATTTTAACACACACACACACACACACACACACACACACACACACACGGGGCTAGAGAGATGGCTCAGCAGTTAAGAGCACTGACAGCTCTTGCAAAGGACCCAGGTTCGATTCCCATCACCCACATAGTGGTTAAAAGTCATCTATAATTCCAGTCCCAGGGACTCTGATGCTCCCTTCTGACCTCCAAGGGCACTGCAAGACACGGGTGCACTTGCACACATGCAGGCAGTACACTCGTACACATAAAATAAAAATAATAAATATAATTAAAAAGACACATGTATACATGGTACATATATAATGTATTTTAAGAATAATATAATTAAGTATAATAATATACATATATTATAGATAATGTTTTTTAAGTAACGTTATAAAGTGATATAGTTCCCTGTGACTTTTTCAAAAAGAGTTAGGGTCATTTATCTCTCTTTCTCTCTGTAATGCACTCCTCAGTTAAAACACCACAATTTCCCTGTATCTTCCTTCATCATATTTGTCCTTCTAGCCTCTCTAGAGCTCCTTCTTTCCCCAACCCACAATCCTTTCTACTTTCCTGGCTTCTGCCAATTACTTCAGGTAGTATACTCAAATCTGAAGATTCAGATCCACAAATAAGAAAGAACATGCAATATTTGTCTTTCTTGGTCTGGGTTCCCTCAGTATAATATTTTCCAGCTCCATTAATTTACCTGAAAGATTCATGTGGTCAACATCCTTACCTATCAGGGAATTAAAAATTAAAAATCTTTTGAGTTTTCATCTTACTAAAGTTAGAGTAGCATATCTCAAGAAAATAACTGAGGAAGGTACAATGATATATATTTGTGAGAATGTCACAATATAACCCATTATGTTGTATGCTACTAAAGTTTTTATTAAGTTTGAAAAGAAAACAAGGCAAAATTAAAATTTACCATTTGGAGAGGCATGCTTAAACCTATCCATTTATGATCTTATCATATTTTATGGATTTTGCTGTTAATTTTAGTATCTGTTGGAAATTCAAGCTTATAAATTAATTGCTACATTTATACTTAAGATGATTTTCTATTAATTTCATGTCAGAAAGTTACTAATTAGTGTTTTACTGTAAACAATAGCTGTTATTTCTCTTCCATTCATTCATTCTTCATTCATTCATTTGATTGCAACATTACAGACTCCTAAACATTTCTTTATTCTGTCAATTTTAGTACTTTGTGACCATTATTTATTTTATTGCTCAACTGGTCTCTGATTTGTTCAGTGAAGCTCCATCAGTTGTATCCTGACTTTGGCTGACATGCTTTCACCATATTTCCAGTGATGGTGTACATCCTGTCACTTCAAAGTTTTTAAGGTGATAGTTCCCCTGTTTGTTAGCCCTAGAATTGAACATTTCTCCAAAAGCTATGATTCTTTTCGTTTAATAATGGTAGACATGAACATTTCAGTTGTGTTCATTGCTTCTAGGCCCTCATGGGAGAGGGAGTTAAATATGTATATTTGAACTGGCACATGTGTGCATACACCTATATAAATTTTTATCCACAAAAGAAGAAAACTAGCACCAAATTCTAGTGAGGTTGTGGGGAAAGGGTGGCTGTTAGACACTACTGGTAGAATTGTAAAATGGTAAAGCTGGTGGAATTGTAAAACGGTAAAACAACTATGGAAATCAATGTGAGGAGTTTTCAATAAGTAAAAATTAATCTAATGTATGATCCAGTCTTACCATTCCTGGGCATACACCAAGAGGACTGGATATCCTACTACAGAGATACTTACTCAGCCATGTTCATCACCACTCTGTTCATAATAACCATAAAATGGATGCTTTTCAACTGGTAATGAAAATATGGTACATATACTAAAACACAATGGAAATATATTTAGATGTAAAGAAAAACATTCTTGTCTTTTTAAGAAATAACTTCCAAGAACAAAATATTTGAATTCATAGTAAGCCACAGTTCTTTAAATGTGTTTGCAATAAGAAGTAAAGCAAATTAGTCACAAACTTGAAGCTATATTAATTTCAGGCAATGATGTTTCTATGAAAGACAATTTAATGCTTTATTGTGATTGCAATGGATAACTATTGTTGTAACATTGACAAGATTATTTATCATAATTAGTAAACTTAGTGTGATCCTTATTTATTTCGTGACTACAAGAAGAATATACAACTCTGACTCCTAAGACTCTAATTGCATTGAGGATAATTATCATTTATTCCTCATTCTCCAGTTTTAATTAAAAATATAAAGTTAACATAAAATTAATTTTATTTTATATATTCAAAAGGCATCATTCATAGTTGAAAATAGAGTTACCACTCAATCAGAAGGCATTTTTTTCATTATTTACGGTTTATTCAATGTCTCAATAACACTTGTATTTACCTAATTGTTACCTAATTAAAATATGAAGGAACCTATTACCAAAAACCCCTACAGGGAATGTGAAAATGAAATTGTAAGAGAATACCCACAAGTTTTAATATCTTAATTTTGATAATGTTGATTTTTAAAGGAATAAACCTTAATAATTAGGTTACTAAGTAAGAATGTAAACTTATTTCTAAAATCTCATTTGAATTAGATGAAAAATTGTGTTCCATATAGAAGTACATTGTTGTAACATCATACAAAATAAACAATCCTCACAGAAATTGAATTTTATTCAACACATTTACTGTTCATCCCTATTAAAAGATGACAACTACTTCTGTGCATTTTGGTTATGTTCTTTAAAATTTTCTTGGTGCAGATTTAAGAGGAAGGTAAAAACTGCCTTAAAAATGAAGTCTATGTTAAATTCAAGAAAAGACATAGTTCAAAATCCGACAAAGCTTTTAGATGATTGCTGTGTTAGCATGTTAATACGTAGATAGTACTAAATCAGCACCAAGAGTAGCATGCCTTAACTTGCTACTAAAAGATATATAAAATAAAAATACAGAACTCCTTACAGAATTCAACTCCTTTATAAAATTATGTTGACAAAAAAACAAGTTTATTTCTTTGAAAAACCCTAATGCATGATCTGCTTAAATAAACACAGTGCCTATTTTTGGCCTTGCCTTTATATTTTCTTTGAAAAAAATTGAAGAAAAAAAAAAAGCTTGAGCACTGGTTTGTAATAATAGATGAAAACTCTGAATGTATCTATTCATCAGTAATTACAATGCCTTTTTATGTGAGGAAAGCAAAGGAATGGGAAGGCATTATTTATTTTTCTTTTTTGAAAGTTTTAAATGATCTTAAAGTGTCTTTTCTATCAATATCCAATATAAGAGCATTTTCATTACCTCTTTTAAAATAATTACATTCTAATTTCTTTTTCTGTCCCAGTATGATATCCACAGACTTAGGACTAATAGCTTCTACAGGTTTTGTTTTGTTTTTGTTTGTTTCTTTGTTTGTATGTATATTGTTTGTTTTGAGTTTTGAGGAACAATGACTCATGTGAGTAGGGATTCTGAACTGTTTTTTTTTTTTTTTTGGCCGCTAAAGCCTTGTATGCCACAAAAATACTTACTTCAGGATTCTACATGACGTTTTCAAGTTACACATGTTATGAATTACAAGCTTTGATTGTTATGTACTGGAACTGCCTTTCTCTTTCCTCCTTCTTTTCTTCCTTTACTGCATTTTCCTTCATTCTTTCCTTCTTTTTTGCTTTTTGTAATACATATAACATTATTAGACTAATCATGATTTTACTGAAGTATTTAAATTATAGTTATTTATGGAGTACCATATGCTAATCATATGGAAATGATCAAACAAAAATAATTAATATTCTGATCACATTAAACATTTTAAGAATATTTAGTGGCACATAATAATTGTACACATTGATGGAACATGGTATAATACATGCATACAGTATATTTTGATTAGTTAGTCATCTCTCCAGCCCCTCTTTTATTCTAATTTGAAGGGAGGGTTTGAAAATCTGTCTTTTTGTGCCTCACAGGTTGGCTGTCAGTAAAGTGCCTAACATGTAAGCTTGAGAACCTGGGTTCAGAGCTCCAGGACCCACTTTAAAGCTAGGAATGTGTCTTGGGGGGAGGGGAGAGACAATCAGATCCCCACAGCTCATTAACAAGGCAATCTAGTCAATCAGTGAGTTCTGGGTTTCTTGAGAGACTTTATTTTAAAAAGTACAATGATGTGTGAGGATGAACACCTAATGTGAACCTCTGGCTTCCATATGTACATATAGCTGCATACACACCTATGTGCACAATACATATTCTCCTATACATGAACACATGCGCACATAAAACAGCAAACACAGACACACACAGACACACAGACACACACACACACACACACACAGACACACACACACACACACACACAAGAAAATGTGTTTTGCTATCTGGGATATGTTTCCATATTTTGTCGGCGTGAATTGAAAATAATTGTCATTAATATTGCCGTAGCACTTTCCATAAGGCTGGCAGTATTCTATGAACATATACAGGTACTAAATAATTTAACCTTTAGAACAATTTCATAATGTAGAGACTATTCTTGTCATTTTAAAGACATTTTTATTGTTTTCACTTATGTGAAATGATACAGGTGAAGTTAAGAGATTATTTCTAGAAAGAGACTTTTGTTTATTTTTAAGAGAACAAGTGAGTAACAATTCATTTGAATTGTAGCAATTACTGATTTTCCCCAATTTTTATTGAGTTTTTGTTCCTTTTCATATAATACATCTTAGTTAAGTTTAGACACCCTCCCCTTTCCCCACCCCCCATATCCCCACAACCAGATTTAAAGTATTCTGTCATATATGTTAAGTCATATCCAGTCAAGTATTTGTATCCAGATGTCGCTGTGCCAAGCTCATCCACTGGAGTCCAGTCAGCCTATCTAGAGTCACTGCCTTAAAGAAGAGCTATTCTCCCTCACTGGACAGTAAACATTAGCCAATAGTTCCATGACTAGGGTTTGAGTCTGCTGCCCATTTCCCCTGTTCTCTGCTGGGTTTTTGTCTGCTTAAGTCAGAATGTATACTGTACACCACTCATCAAAGAAGCTTTGTTTTGCAACAGAAGGAGGCTCTTACAGAGTTCCACAATTGATCACACACAGAGCAATTACTGTTTTTAACAGTTCTTCCTTCCTTTAAGTAAATTCTCTATTTCCTTTTTATTTGTTTTTCCAGAGCTCTTAAATTATGGCTCACAAATATATGCATCTAACATGCACAGGATGATGTTTTTATGTACATATATACAGAAAAATAATTTTCTAATCAAGTTAGTCTACCTACCAATTAGTTCATCCAGTTTCCCTTTCTGCATGTAGGGGAGTGGGATACTTCAAGAACTTTCTCTAAGGCTTTTTATCTAAAGTTCATGTTAATGGTTCATTATTAACAGTAGTTATGATACAACTAATGAGACGTCCAGAATTTAATCATCTTAAGCTGAAATTTCAGTGAAAACAATACCTGAGGCACCACTTCACCTGGGTCACAGAGCTAGGAAGGGGGAAATGCCTACATTTGCCTTGAGAATCAGTCACTTAAAACAATTTAACAAACTTTCCTTTGCTATGTGATATGATTCTCTTTTTCAGTGTTTTCCTAAGCACTGTTTTAAAATTAATTTATTTTTCTATAAACACACACACACATACACACACACATACACACACACACACTTCATTATGTCTGAGTAGGAGTTATTTTTGTAGCTCTTGGGCCAGATACTAAGAATTGTTCCACACACACACACACACACACACACACACATACACACACACACTTCATTATGTCTGAGTAGGAGTTATTTTTGTAGCTCTTGGCAAGTTTTGTCTTAATTCTCCTGAAATGTTCTAAGATTACTTTTAGAGTACTAACATATATGGGCCAGACCAAAAAAGAAGATAATGATGAAATCCTAAGAAAAGAATCACTGGAGTGTTTCAGTTGTAGTCTCAAGATTATATCTTTTTGTTTGGTTGTCTTTTATGTTTGCCAATTTCATACCAAATGAGGTTGTTAGCTGTTATGTGGGTGCTGGGATTCAAACTTGGGTCTTCTGCAAGAACACCCAGTGTTCTTAACCATTAAATCATCACTCCAACCCCCTGAACTGTGTTTATGCCAAAAATTTGCATATGTTTTTTTTACACTATAAAAGCATTGGTTCTGTAAAGGACATTGTATTAAGCATCTTTAATTTAAAAAAAAATGTGAACTGTAAAAAGATTTAGAATTTAAAAATACTTGAGTTATTTGCTACTTTCAAGCCATTATAGACCATTATATTGGAACTGAGAAAGAACCTTTGATTAAAGGAGAATTTGAATCAGAGTTTATTTCATAGTTAGATTTATTTTATCTTTTATTGCAATCACTATCACCAATATCTTATTGGTATGAGGTAAGATAACACTGAGTTTCAGTAAGGCTATTGAATAAATTATCAAAAATTACTTTAAAGCCAGCTGTGGTAGCACATGCCTTTATTCCCAGCACATGGGAGGCAGAGGCAGGCAGATGTCTGTGACATCCAGGCTAGCCTGGTCTACATAGGGAGTTCTGTTCCAGCTGGGACTACAAAAAAGCTGTGACTCAAACAAACAAAAACAGAACAAAAATTATTTCAATGCCTGCATTTGGTAAAATAAAATCTTACTTGAAAAACTACAAGCAAGTAAAACATTTGTAAATATCATCTATCTAACCCTCAGCAATTGTTTTACTATCTAAACTACTATCTAGAGGTAGAAATACCTATTAAAATGGATTAACTGTTATTATTATTTAAAGTGATTTATCTATCAGCTCTTATTCAGCAAATGACATAGCAGTGTGCCTTAGATTCAACCTCCCAGGTTCTATCAGTTCTCTAATTCAGCACAGACCTATCATTGTAATCTCAATATGAAGAACTTCATGGAGCATTGTAAAACTCCTAGAAATTATATTAAGGAATTTATACTGTTTGGAGAAGAGGGACTTTGAAGAACATATCAGATAAGAATAGATTTTGAAGACCCTCATTTATTCTTTGTGAACCCATTTTATATCAGTTCCAACCATAAGCACAATAATTCATTAAGATGCAGAATACACAGGTGCAATTATAAAATGTGAAGACCTATTTTTCTAAAGATAAGACATCAAATATATTTAATACAACACCCTCTCAATACTTTCATTGACAAAATTTGATTTCTGTACATACTTTGTTTCATGTTTTGGACATCATTTAGGAAATTTATCTCCTTGCAATCTCTCTTGAAAATCTCTGTTCATTAATGAAGAAGTAACATTTTCTACCTTATGTTATTTTTAAAAATTTCCTTATTTTTAAGAATTGCGTTCATGTATGCAAAGAAATATGGTCATATCTGTCCACCCATTTCTGGCCCCTCCAATTGCCCCCATATCCTCCCTGATATGTTCTCTTTCAACTTCAAGTCTTTTTTTGGTGTTTTGAGAACTCACTAAGCCAAATTAGTCCTGTGCATATATATATAAGGTTGTGGGACCATTCACTGCTGCATTGGAAATGTACTAGCAGTCACATCATAATAAAAGAATAATTCTCCCTCCCACACTATCTATCCACTGTCAGTACTTCTTCAATGTGGGGTTAGACCTGCCGGTCATCTACTCCATCTATGCAGGTGTTTTGGCTGCTCTTGTCTTGTATAGGTCTTGAAGATAACCACATTTTCGGAATTCATAATTGCAAAAGTCATGCCATGTCTAAAAGTCAGCATTTCACAGCACTCTTCCACATCCTTTGGCATTTACTTTGTTTCCACATGCTCTTCTGCATGTCCTATGAGGAATAGTGGTAGTAGAAATGATATAGATGCCTTGTTTAGGGCTGAGCAGCCTCTTACTCTCAGTGCTTTCATTGCTTATGTGTTTATGCACCCCTCTTACTCTCTGTATGTACAGGCATTGTGTGTCTCTGTGCTAATAGTTATGTACTTCAAGAAGTGGCTTCACTGGTGAGACCTGGAAGATGTATTAGTTCGAGTATATCAATAATTCATTTAGAGTTGGTTTAATATTAGGTCCATTTAACAGAATGATAAAAGTAATTCTTTCTTATGGCGTATGACCTGTCTAGTCACACGTTCTTGCCCCTAATAACAGGGGCCAGGAATTAGCTCCACCTCGTGAAGTAGAACTAAAATCCAAAAAAGGTGTTTCTTTATCCTGATAACGTCCATGCCAATCTTGGACCAGAGCCACTCAATATTGTACAAGCATTGTTCACACCTAGGTAATGCTGATGATTACTCTTCTGGTAGCATGTGTTTCTCCTGTAAGCAATAGTGACAAGCAAGCCAGTAGAGATAAATCTTCAAAGTCAGTGCCAGCTTGATTTTCCTTTGTTTGTTCTATGACTTACATGTATAGTGTCTTCAGCAAGAGGAACTTAACATAACTTCTGGAAGACAACCGAGAACAATGGCAATAGTATTCTCTGAAGGTCTATGGGAACTACCTGGTTAAAAAATACAAAAGAGAGCATTTATTCCTAACATTGTACTTTCTGTTTGCTAGCTGTACTGTCTGGTAGGGCACTGATCCTCCATTATAAGGAAACTCCACTTAAACTATTTTTGTATTGTATATATACATATTTTAAGAAGTTTCTACTTGATACAATAGACCATAAGACAAATAAGAATGCATGAATTCCAGTGCGTAGTGGGGTGGGGGGCTATTGGAGGGCGGCAGTGGAGAAGGCTATATAAGATTGAGATATTCTGTATGAAATATAAAAAAATCAATAAAAAGAAAAATAAGTAAATAGAAAGAATTTAACTTAAAAGTTTCTATACTAGTAGGTTTCCATATGACATTTTCAAAAGTACCTCTGTGCTAGTCATTCATCCTCATTCTCCTTGCTCTGTCCTGCCCTTCCATTCCTCACCAAATTTAACGCTTCCTTTTCCATTATGCCTTTTTCTTTCCTTGTATCACAGCCTTCTATCGCCTTCATTTGAATTTTGGGTAGAGTATTGCAATGAATACATCTGGGTCTAAGGTTTTCACGGTTGTGAAACTTTTAATATTCCTTCAGTCCCATTAATTGTTCTGGATCTGTTTATTTATTTAATGTTAACTGAATTTTGATATTTTCTTTTCATGAAGGAACTCACACATTTCTTTCAGGTTTTTCAGTTTCTTGGGAAATCAGTTTTTTAAGTACATCCCTGAGATTTTCTGAATTTGATTGGGATCTGTTGTAATGTTTCTTTTTAATTTCTGATTTTATGAATTTTGAAATTCTCTTCATTTATTTTGGCTAAGGGTTTGTCAACCTTGTTTATTTTTTACAAAGAGCCAGCTTTTCCTTATGCTGATATTTGGCATTTTTGTTATTGTTTCTATTTCATTAGTTACAGACTTGATTTTTGTTATCTATTCCAGTATACTCTTTTTGAGTTTGCTTTACTCTTGTTCCCTCAAATCCTGCATCACTAAATTATTAATTTGGAGACTGGATGGATGGCTCAGCTGTTAAAAGCATTGGCTGTTCTTGCAGAGGACCCACATTCAGTTCCCAGCCCTCACATGACAGCTAACAGATGTCTGTAACACCAGTTCCAGGGGATTTGAAGCACTTTTCCTGACCTGTGCAAGCATTTCAAGACACAGGTGCTCTTCTATATATGAACGCAATATACATATACACATAATATAAAAATAACAAATAAAATATTTTTAAAATGATTGCTTTGACGTCTCTCAATTTTTTTTTTGATACAGGAGCTTAGTGCTATAAACTCTTCTAAGAAGTGTCTTCATTGTGTCCTATAGAGTTTCATAAGTTTTGCTTTTATTTTCATTCAATTCTGATACAATTTTAATTTTCTTCTTGATTTCTTCAATGACTTAATTATTATTACTCAGTTGTGTGATATTTAGGCTCCAGGGCTCATATACTTTCTACAGTTTTTATTGCTGTTGCTACCTAATATTATTCCATTTTGTTTAGGTCATACACAGAATGTTGTGTCAACTTTTCTACACTGTGGAGACATGTCTTTTGTTCTATTATGTGGTTAGTTGTGGAGAAAGTTTCGAGTGCTTATGAGAAAAATTAATATTCTTCATTGTTTGAGTGGAATGTTGTGTAGATGTCTGTTAAGTACATTTGATTTATGGCATCACTTAACTCCACTGTTTCTTATATTAGTTTTTTTCTGAATGAATCATCATTTGTAAGAGTGGAGTATTTAAACCATCCACTGTTTGCTGTGTTGAGGTTAATCTGTGGTTTTCTATCTACTGTTTTTTTTTTCATGAATTTAGTTACACCTTTGTTTGGTGCTTCTATGATTAGAAGTGCAATACCTCCTTTAGATGTCCTTCTTTCGATGAATTCTAAGTTAGCTTCCTCATCTCTTTTCACTTTTTGAGAGGAGAAATAAATAATGCCTAGCTAGTCTTAAAAACCAGGGAGAACCATATTAGTCCAACAACCCACTGACAAATTAAACATACATTATCTCTACATGAGTTCTTGTGTATAGCTAAAGGCTGCATAACAAGAAACAGTGCCAGACGGGAGATACCTTCCTTTGAGTTGTTGGCCAGGGTGTTCCAAGAAACTCCCAAAATTACTCAGGCTATTGCCACAGCTCTTAATGGCCTCTCAGAACTTGAAGGTAACATCCTACTGATAAAGACAGAACATACTTTGGACACAGGATTTGGAGCAACAGAGCTGCAACTGACCTGCAACCACTTCCTCTGAAGGCTAGCTCTCATAGCTTTGGAAAGTGCTATGAAGGTGCCGAGAGAAAACCTCAGTGGATGATCCAACACCAGCTTCAAGACCAAATAACCACATCAGTGGCCAGCACAGCAGATGTCACTGGTGCAGTAATGGCACTTTTGTCTTGGAGGCAATCAACAGCTACCTAATTGGACTAAAAACCCACTGAATGGGGGAAAACTCAATTGTGGTACTATAAAGGTGACCTAAGACACATTGTTGGACTGGTCATACATCTTAGAGAAAACCCCAAGACTGTCATATTGCTAGACTAATGTGATGTCTTACTCTGTGCAAAATATGTATCCTTATATTTATAGACAACTATCCCAGTCACCACTCATCAAAAAATCTCATTTTGCACCAGTCAGAGACTATTATCAAGTACCACAACTGGTTACACACTAGTTTTGGTTTTATGTCTATTTTCTTAGATATAATTTTTCTAAGTGTTTTTTTTTCTTTTTTGTAGTTTGTTTACAATGTTTTTTTTCCATCCTTTCTCCCTAAAGTGATGTCTGTCACTTATGGTAAGATGTATTTCCTGGAGCCAGCAAAAAGATGTATCCTGTTTTCTGATTCATTTGGCTAGTATGTATCTTTTGCTTGGTGAATTTGGACAGTTAATATTCAAAGATTTGGCTGAAAATGGCTTGTTAATTCCTGTCATTTTTTATTTTGTGTTGTTGTCTTAGACATCTTTCTATTGACTGTCTTGATATTATTTATTTATTCCCTGTGACCACTTGGATGTGTGTATCCATCTGTTTTAAGTGAAGTATTCCTTCCAATATTATCTGTAGAGCCAGATTAGTAGTCAAAATTTCCTTTTATTTTACTTCATCATGGCGAGGTTTTATTTACACTTCAATTTTAATGAATAGTTTTGTTGGGTTTAATAGCCTGGGTTGACAGTTGTGGTCTTTAAGAGTTTGAAATACATATTTCATAACACTTCTGACTAAAATTCTATTTATAGTTCTTTGAATTAAACTTGTGTTAGTCTCATGGGCTTGCCTTTATAAATGACTTTAAATTTCTGTCTTGCAACTTTCAATGTCCTGTTTTTATTGTGTTTTTAATGTTTTAACTATAATATGTTGTCTATAGTTTCTTTTCTCTTCCTGTGTATTTCACAGGCATCTTGTATTTAGATAGGCATCTCCTTCTTTATATATGGGAAATTTTCTTCTCTATTTTTATTGAAGATACATTCTATACTTTTGGAGTTGTATTATTCTTCTTTCATACCCATAATCCAAAGGTCAGATCTTTGCATGGTGTCTCAAAGCTTCATGGAGTTTTAATAAATTTATCCTTCACTTTACAAAATGATTCAGTTCCTCTCCCTTGTCTACTAGCCCTGTTACTGTCTAATTTTGTTTTCCATGTGATGCCTTCTATTGCTGAGGCTTTCAACTGATGTTTTTACTTGACATACTGAGCTTTTAATTTCCAGAAAGATTGCGGTTTTAATTTTATTCAGTAATTCTATTTCATTATTGAATTCTGTTTTCATTCTTGTATTGACTTCTGCTCTATAGCGGTTTCCTCTGAAATAAACATCCCATTTTGGCGGGAAGCTGGGTACTTAATAATTTTTTTTTAAAGGAAATAAGCAACAGAGTATCCAAAGGGAGGTAAACAATATGATATCCAGAGAGAAGGTAAAACATTCCATCCTTCAAGGAAGAGCCTTATCTATGTAAGTAAATTACTCAATATCTTAGGAAGTTCCTAAAACTGACCAGATTCACAATACTCCTGCATCCCAAAACATATATTAAAGCCTAAGGGCTCCTGAAAGACCTTGTCGCACAAGAGAAGCTCCCTGTAAGACTCAGAGGCCAGATTGGCAGAACCACCTTAAAAAAAAATCCCAGACCCAACAAGTTGCCTGGAAGAAGTGGAAAAAGAGAAGCTGCCTGAAATAGGTTCAGACCAACTAAGTTACCTGAAATAGACATTTTCTAAACAGCTGAGCTGCCAGAAAGTTGTGCAGTGCACTCGAGGTTTCTTACTTTCTTGAGCTGTTGGGATTGTGTTGATGCACGTATCTTTCAGTCATTTCTGCTCCTTAAAGTAACCCCTTCCCCATAATAGTATAAGTTACCCCAATAAAACTCATTGGTTCACCAAGGTGGAGTTTGGTGTTGTCCAACCTTTGAGTTATCATTGGTTTCCTCTCTGTGATGGATGGGCGTGTGTTCATGTTTTCCCTGGGAATAGTATCACGCAACATCCATCTCCTTGTTTTAGTCTTCTTTGAGCTGTTTCAATGTAGGTATAATTAATTAATCTTTTAAATGCTTTGTCTAGAACGTTTCAAAGTCATTCACACTAGGGTCTATGATAATGAGATTAGTAATTTTGGGTAGAGACATGTCTTGGAATTTTGTATTGTTTTTGTTTTTGAGCTGGAACTTGCATATCTGGAGTTGGTTGAATGGGACTGTGGGCCTGAGTCCCATTTTATGGAGACCTCTTTCTTGTCTGTTCTGGAGCTAGACAAAGTGTGAAAGTGTGGACAGGAGTTTGGAGCAAAATCCTGGGAACCCTCACTTGTTGGAACCAGGAACTGAGCAGATAGTGATACTCTCTGTCCAGTGACTGGGCCGGAGGACACTTACCTCTTGGCTACAGGAGCTAAGGTCAAATTGGTAGGCTTGAATCAAGAAGTTATGGTCTGGGAATCCCTTTCCTGTTGGGACTGACAGCTGGGCATAGGGCCAAAATTGAGTGGTCGGGCCCTGGGTGGCACCAAGGAGCTGGATGTAGCCTTATGGTTTTTTTAACTGCAATTCTATCAAAGATGAATCTGAGAATTATGAGGTACACATTAATCTTAGAACCATGAGGTTCACACATTTTTTTCTTTTATTACACTCGTTATCTGCCCACTGATGAACTCTCTAGGTCATGAAAACACATTATTGAATTTCAGCAATACAATGATTATATTGACCAAGTGGAACAAATTCTTTATAGAATTTTATTATTTTCTCATACATAGAGATTGAGTTTGGTTTACATAGTCATGTGTTTGGTTTTTTTCTTTTTTTATTCTGACTCTCTCAGGCCTATTCCAGAAAGTTTGCTAAATTGTTATGTCTCAAAATTTTATATTCCTTAATTTGACTGAATTTCCTCTTCATATCATAAAGAAATACACAGCATTGCTCATTGAAAAAGTACTTGGTTTAGGCTATTAATTTTCTTTTCTTAGTACTTCCTGAATTTATTAAATCTGTTGCCTTACATTTTTTTCCTCTCATCACTGAACTTTTTGAAAGAGTATTATTTCAAGCTGACTTCCCTCCTTTTTTCTCAATCTTTATATTTATTTTTGTCCCAACTAATTTACAGTAGGTCTTATATTATTTTACATCAATGACCAACATGTTCTGAATTGCTAAATTTAATGGATCCTTCGGTTGCTCATTGGCTTGGTTTATCTTTTGTACATGAATAAAAAATACTCCTGTAACACTCCCCAAACTCCATGTATAACAGATTTTTTTTCCTAGTTTAGCAATTTGAAATTCACTCTCTCACTATGTTAGCTTCTCAGTGTTCAATGATAAGTTATTTTGTTCCCATTGATGAATATTAGAGTTTCTCAACATTTTATCTTTGGCTGTCTATTTTTCCCTCTATGTCTTACCGAATTAATTGTATTATGTGCATTGCTTTATATACAATTTATGCACAGAAAACTTAGCAATTTGTATCTTTCAACTTGATCTGCTTTTCAAATATCTATAGAAACTTACTAGAAATAAAAATATTGTTCTAAAGCCAATTCTCTACTCTTGTAGTCAAAATCTATTCCTACTTTGTATTCCAGATCATACTTAATGTTAGTTTCTTTTCCTTAATTAACAAAAGTTATGATTTACCATCCTTCAGTATCCACCACCAATATCTCATTATTCTATCTTCTATGCCTCAAAAATATTTTTGAGTATTATAACTTCTCTATTAAATTAGCATGCTATCATTTCTCCACTGAAATATTAAAATATCATCATTACTGGTTATTCTTTTGCTATATTACAGCTTTTAAACTTTTTTCTTGATTACTGACAGAGTTATATGTTTTTAAATGTAGTTTGGTCATGAGATTAGTACCTATGAAGAACTACAAATTTTAGGTTCTATCCATCTACATGCTTTATTTGCAATTGCCATATTATATATATATGCATATCTACACATATATGAAACAAGTATACCATATGCACTTAAGCTTCAGGATGGAAGTTGTTTGCACAAGAAAACAATATTTTGATTGGTGAGCTTCCAGGGAGCGAAGCAAGCTAAACATTTATTTCAGTCACAATGTCCAATGATTTAATCAATTATGTCTACAAAATAAAACTATGGACTACTTTTGAACAGTGAAAATTGGGGATGTTCTGGTTGATTAACATAGTTATACGCTTTCATCGTGACATACCTCAGAGGGCATGGAAATATTGCCCACTTCCACTTTTTGTACCTTGTTCTAAACAGAATTTCCATTTGGCTTTTACTGAAAATTATCTTTTATTATCAAAGTTTAATCATATGTGCAGATATTTCCTGAATTCTGTGACTCATTCTAACAAATCAGCAAATATACAAAGTCTATTGTTCACATGTACAAATGATGCAAAGCACTGACATCTGTCATCTGAAATGAGGTTAGACTTCCAGGCATAAGCCCCTAATTTTGAGGGGTCTCTGCTAACTCTTGGATGATAAGGTCATATTTCAGTTGAATTCTGGAGCAACAAGATGGTGTCAAAGGACTGAGAATTTTGTTGAGACGTCACACAGGTGTCAAATAAAACTGAAATTTTGGTCCTCGAAAACACTATTTTTAGAACAGTCTTGATGCATGGAAATGTAGATTGTTAAGAACATGAGATGAAGAAACTTTGTTCCTTGAATGGGTTAAGATTTTGAAAGCTGATAACTGCTAGGGCAAGGAGAATAATTCTTTTTTAGCTCTATTTCTGCTGGTGGGTTTCATGTGCTCTAGTGGATACACATATGGGCAGCAGTGATTGACCTTACTGGATTGTCAGAAAAATCAAGAAGACATGAAGCTGTAAGGGGAACATGTTGGGGACATAATTGGGAATTTGTAGAGGGAGAAAATGAGAGATGGGTTTGATTATATGACAATGTGTACATGTATTAAACTAACAAGAGTAAACAAAATTATAATAAACAAAATTGGGACTACTGAGATGGAAATAAATATATTTTTCTACTGATAAGAGCATAAATTTGTAGACTCCAGGAACACAGTATAATGAGCTAAATTACATTCTTCCCAAACTCATAATGTTGTAGCCATAACCCTAAAACCCTTACATTTGGAGACAGGTTCATTAATGAGATAATTAATGGATGGGGGAAGGAGTCTGGATTTGATTGGGGAATGTTGTATGAAATTTAAAAAAATCAATGAAAAAAGATGAATGAAAACTATGGTAAACTGGCCACCAAACAGGTGTAATTATCCCAAAGCATATTTCTGTGAATCACACTTCTACTCTTTATGTTAACCCTACTTGTCTCCTATACCTTTACAATCATTAGGTTGTTTATCGTGGTCTTTATCTAGAATACTGCAGTAACCTTAGAAATGCTGTCTCTGCCACCATGTTTCTAAGAGGAAGTCAAGATCTTTCATTTGAGATTCTTCTAATAGAAAGAGTATCAGTATTTTCACTTAGGTTTGGCTGCAGTCACTTTCTATGAATTCTAATATCTTCTATTTTTAGTGTACTCAAACATTCTGTTTTTTGTTTTCAGTACCTCCTGGTCCCTGTTTTATTTAGATATATGTTATTTAGTTTCTACATATATAAATAACTTTCAGATATTGTGGTTATTGATTTCTAATTTGAAAACTTAGTGATTTGTGAATATATCTTACATGTCTCCTATCTCAGTAAATCCATATGTATGTATCAAAAAGATAACTGAGATCATGGGGGTGCTCAAAATTTATAAAACTAGTATGAGAAGAGAAAAGATATTAGGTACCCTGAGAGACGCAAATGGTCCATACCCATAGAAGAAACATGACACGTAGGTACGCTGAGGAATCCTTCTGGAAGGAAAATCTCAGAAGACACCAAATTCTCATGGAATCTTGAAATTGGACTTAAGTCTCAAGATCTATGAGATAAAATATTTGCTTTATTTTGTGATATTTTCTTATGGCAGTTCTATTAAATACAGCCATTCATTCAAGGGAGAACACTCAGTCTTATATACTATGTCACTCTAAAGTCAGTTTACACTGATGGGGACATTGACTGTCACTGTAAATGCCAAGTGGAACAACGTGGAGCATACCAGATGAAAGAGTTGATATGCAAACCCAGTGGACCTTCATTTATTATTACAAAGCTACTCATTCACTGAATAGGCCTGTTATCCAGGTCATGATAACTATGGCAAGAATAACTGTGTGAGTATTCCACCTGACAGTAATGCTGCAAAACTGAACATTATGAGAAGTATCTTGGATTTGCTGTTTGAGTTTCCTTTAAGAGGTGTTATACATGATACAAACCATTAAATTAATGAGAGAGAATGAGAGAGTTTGCTGTGCAAGAATCATTGAGAGAGAGAGAGAGAGAGAGAGATCATTAATTGGACCATTGGGCTATAACAAATTAATTCTAATTCTAAATCACCCTCTAAATGATTCTTGCATAGCAAACTCTCTCTCTCTCTCTAGCTCTCTCTCTCTCTCTTTGTGTTTGTGTGTGTGTGTGTTTGCGTGTGTAGTGTACCATTCACTAAAAGACAGGCAAACCACCATGTGCCACACCTCTGAAGAAATTGACTTTCTCTGGCAAATACACTTCAGCAGAATGGAAGGAGATGTGTGGGGGTTTGGGGAATGTTGGAAAGGGGAAGTTGGAGTGAGTTACATTATCTAAAAACTTATTAATGTATGAAGTCACAAAAGAATAAATAATTTTTAAAAGAAATAATACAATGAATATAAAAGTACATGGATAAGACTGAGATAATATTTTAAGAGAATTTCTGGGAGTTTTGTGGAAAGACAGAAATCTTTTCTGGTGCACCAATGTTAATGCGTGCTAAACAAAACTGTTTTATGTACCTCAGGTTGGGAGAATTATAAAAGCTAGAAGGCAAAGATTATACAGTCATCCCTTCATATCCATAAAGGATTTATTAAAATGTCATCATTTTAAAATCTGACAGATGATCAATTCCCTTATATAAGATGATGCTATTTGCATATAACTTACACACTGCCTTATTGCTACTTTAAATAATCTCTAGATATTTAATACAATGTAAATTTCATGTAAACAGTTGTAATGTGTTGTTTAGGGAATAATGAAAAGAAAATCAATGTGTAGATGATTATTACAGAAGAGACACTTAAAAATCATTTGACCATTTTTGAATGCTTAAGTTAAAGATATGAAAATTTATTACAATAGGAATTCTGGGTAGAAAAGGGTAATGGCCAATAATATGGCCATATAGTCAGACAGAGGGCAGTGAATAAACTGGCACAAACCAATGATATCACAGGGAGTTGAAAGCTAAATTAAAGTAGAACAAATCCAATTCTGCATTTGGAAGTTGAGTGCAACTGACAAGTAGATACCCTATTGTACTTCCTTAAGGTGATTACCAGTATGCATGAAATGAGTAGATATAGACATGGAAATACTATAACAGTAAAGAGATAGACTTAATATAGTTGTGTTTCTCTTGGAGTCTTTGAAACATGAAATACCAAAAATAACTGTGTTTATCTACCAAAAGACAGAGACTGAAGATTTCTCAGTTGTAAGGCTGTGAACATAGTTGTCAGGTCACACTCATGCAAGTAACCCTGAGCTTCGTAGTAAATGGGTGACTCTGAACTATACTTTACATACTAATAGATAAGCATTTTTACAGTATCATGCAAGAACTAAAACCTATTAAAACAGAACTGAAATCAAAGATATTACACAAAGTCAGACTGTAGAGGTAAAGATCAAACAGAACACTAAGAGTGTAAAAGGAAGCAGGTGCTTTATTTAGGCTGTAGCCTGGTCCAGTTGGCTCAAGCCTCAAGGTCTGGACCCCGAAGCTAAGTAGTACATATCTTTTATTCCTTAGGAATTGGGTTATAATGAGAAGGAAACTTACATATTGATTGACTCTCAGCAAAGCCTTAAAACAGGGAAAGACATAAAATTAGAAAAGAAAAAAATACTAAAAATTCCCCTGTCAGAAGGTCATTGCAAATGCCTTTTTCTCTTCATGGATCTATATCAACATGTCAGCAAGATGGTTCCTGAAAAGACCACTGATCAAAGAATATACTATTTTGTCAAATCGAAGAATATACTTAATAATCCAATATAGAGGTGATGGAAATCTTCTGAGTAATGTTCTAACAGAGATTTGGAAATGACAATTGAAATATTATTTGCTTATACAGAGGTAAGTATATCATGAAATCTACCTTATATGTCTTTTTTAGGGTATTCTCAGTTCAACATAAAGTGAAATAAGAAAATGTCTACTAGTTGATGTACTCTTTTGTTTCTGTCGTTTAACTGGGGAATAAAATATGAGGAAATTTTAATAAAACTGCATAGTGATTGCCAAGAGATTAGGATATTTATGAAAACTAATTGTCTTCCTTATTATGCATATCTCTTGAACACTCTGCCTGAGGATGGTATACTAAAAAGAAGGAGGGAGTAAAGAATAAGTGTTTCTTGTACAAAATATGTCCTGTCTTCAGCAGTAGGGTTTTACCTTCAAGTTCTGGGAGGCAATCAAGAGCTGTGGCAATGCCATGTGTTTTGGGAGTCTCTTGGACTATCCCGACCAACAACACTAAGTGAGGTTTCTCCTTTCTGGCACTGCGCTTCTTGTTATATAGCCTTCAGCTGTTCATTGTCATACATCCTCTCCCCTTGTGATCATATCTACTATGTTATATTGTTTGGATGGAAGAGACCACACCAGATCCTGATGTTATGCTGTTTAGATTTTCTAGGCACTGCTAAGAACCTAAGTTTCTTTGCTTTACATATTACCCATTCCAAACTATTTTGTAATAATGAAACAAAGATCAACACAAAAGAAAAGGAAAGGTAGTTGCTGAGGTCAATGAATGATGAAAGAAATCCAATATTATATTAACAGCATGAAAGTGGCACAAAACAAACAATGCTAGCTATTATCTCTTAGTTCAATTATACCAGATGCCTGAAAGGGTGTAGGCATATGTAATAGAGAATTTCTGATCTGGAACCTGACAAGATCAAAGAGAAATGAGCAAAATTGGCTACATTTTTCTAGAACGCATTTCATTCAACATTATTATGAACCAGTCCAATTATCAGTTTTTATTTTGTTAATTCCTTGAGAATTTGATATATTTTATTTTGATTACATTCCAATTATTAATGAGTGAATTGACTCTAGTAAGTAGCTTTTAACTGTTAAGAATTTTGATCTTTAAAGAGCTTGTCAAAACCCAGAAGGTTGATGGTATAATAGAATTATAAGTATTTGGTATTTGTTTATATTTCCTGACACAGAAATTTTTAAGTTCTTAGATTCTCCTGAGTGGTAGAAGTTTCATCATTTATAACAAGCTCTTTTTCCTACCAGATCTGAGTTTATGCTGATTAAGTGATTCTCAGTGGCCCTGAGATACTTCTATAATGGGGCTTAGTTTCCAGGGAAGCTAAATATTTTATTAAAGTGGTCAAATTTTCAGACTTTTCCTACAGCTCACCTCCTGAAAGGGAAAGTGACAGGGGATTTGAATTAGATCACTGATGACTAATGATTTAATCAATCACATTGACATGAAATTTTAATAAAAAATTTAAACAATGATGTTCAAAATTGTTCTAGATTTGTTTAATATCCTGGGAGAGTGGTAAGATTTTCAAGGACATGTAATATCTTCAATTTTGTATCCTCTCCCCTCCAAACCTTTCCTGTGTACCTTTTTCAATTTCACCAATCCTAATTTGTATCCTTTATAAATAAATTTATAATCATAATGTACCCATTATGATTTTGTCAATTATTTCAATGCATTATCAAAAGTGAGCATGGGGTTTTGGAATATTTGAATTTACACGTGATTTATCAGAAGTCAAAGTGGAAAGCAAGGTATCTGCAATGAGATCTGCCTTGTGGGACTGAAGCCTTAAATGATAGTATTAGGGATATTTCTAACTTGTTAGTGTCAAAATTGAAATAATTATTCTTTATCTTATGGGGTCTGAGCTAACTCTGGGTACCTATTGTCAAGGTACAATAGCTTTTTGAAAGACATTTGATATTGGAAAATTGAGAATTGTTGAACTGACATGGTATTTGATAAATTATATGATCTGGCTAGTTCTATCCTCCCCAAATTCATACATTGGAACTTGGATGCCCATTGTAATGGTATTTGGAATTGGAACTCCAAAAGGTAAGTAATATTAGATAAGTTCATGAGGCAGAGGTATCATGATGGGATTTGTTCTCTTATAAGCCATTCTTGTGCCAAGATGAACGCCTTTATCAAAAAGCCGATCATACTGGCACCCTGTAATGTCAGAGTTTAAGCCTTTGGAACTATGAGAAATTAAAGTTTCTTTTTTAATACAGTTTATGGCACAAAGCTTAAACTAACCATGGTAATCTCTGAAAAAAGAAAACATTAGACAAGTAACCACTATGAAAAACCATGTCTTTAGAACAAAGAGCACTGTGTAAGAACCAAGGTATTTAAACAAGAGTGTGCTCAATTTTCATCATTCCCAGAGCTTTCTGTTGAAAAGTTTCTGAAGTTTGAACAGGAAGTGCCAAAATGGAAGTTTTCCTATGACAGTAAGTTTTCATCTATATATGCCACAAAGATGGTTTGTGTTCAAAAAGCAGCAATCAGAAGATGAGCTATTATGTTTGGAAGCCATAATTTTCCATGATAAATGGATGGAGGAAGAGTTATTGATACACATTAGGGGCAGGGAGAATTATGCTTAGAACCCATATGATTCCTATGTGTTCCTCTTAATGTTCTCTTGGCTACTTATAGTTGTTCATAGACCATGCAGCAGATCTTTCATGAAAAGCATATAGTGATGAGGAAATTAAAATTTTTAGGGATGGAATTTGGAGTCATCATTGACAATGTCCAACATACCTGCTCAGATTAGATATACTGATGAAGGGCAATATAAAGAAAATAGTAGATGGGAGAGCCAATTGTGCCCCCTTGGACTAACTCTAATAAAAGTCCTAGTTTGTCACATTAAGTTAAGTGGGGGTGAGTGGCATGGAGTCAACACACAGACACCAGGAGTCAGGTGGAAGCAGGCACTAGGCGAGGTGCTGCAGACTCATTTATTGCTGGGAATGGCAGGCCTTATATATTTCTCCACCTGCCCCCAGTGTCCCATAAGCTGGTGTGTCACTCCCTGATAGATCCCCTCATCCAGGCTGCTCATGTCATCAGTCTCTAGGTCCAGGGGCACATTGTAGGTTGGTTCTTTTGTGGAAGTGCAAGCTGTGCTCTCAAGGCAAAAGCTGTGCTCTCCAGTGAGGCCTGTACTTAGGTCTGGCACTTCACCTCCTACATATCCATCTCTTTTTATTATAGAAAGGTCAGTGGGAGCTGAGGTTCTTTGCCTCGACATAGTTGACTCCCCCCCATAGGGCACCCAGCTTGATGGGCTGTGCCTGTCTTAGGTCATCCTGACCATCAGGATCTTACCCGTCATTGACTGCCAGCCCTCGAAGGGTGTGACCTCTGGCATGAACATATGAGGGAGGAGGAGGGCAAGTAGTTATACAACCGCTTCTTGGATATCAGCAAGCCAGACCTGCCAGACCTCGGGGGGGAGTTGAAGTCTGGATCCTCCGGAGTCTTGAGAACCTGATATACTGAGTAATTTACTTGGTTTTGTTTGTGGAAGCATAGAACAAAGCATTTATGAGCAAGAAAAGAGCTAAGATTATGACACTGAAGAATAAATAAGTAATGATCCATGAAGGGTCAAACAAAGCTTTTAAGTTCTACCAAAGTTTGTCGAGGAACCCAGAGTTTATATCTAATATCTGAGCCCATGTATAATTTAGGGAGATGATCTCGTCAGTGAGCAAGGTGGAGTAGTTGAGAAACTTTTGGCTCCAGTGGCCATGGATGTACTGTGAGAGTTTCATCCTGGCCCTAGTGAGGTTATCTACTTCGTAAGGTGTGAGACACAGGGCTTTGAACCATGGGTCACAGGCCGTTAGCATCATTTGTTTGACGATCGCCATCTCCTTCCAGAGGAGGTCTACCTGTTGTTGGATGAGAGAAACGGCCTGGAAGAGGTGTTGATTAATAAGAGATTGAGTGTGTAAGTCCACAGAGGTTTTGGGTTCAACCTCATTGAGTGTTTCCACAGTAGTGGAAGATTGAGTGATAGCAACAGCAGCAGTGGTGGCAGCCCCTAAGGAAAGGATAATGGCGGTGACAATTGCCGCAGTAACACCAAAGTCTCTCTTGATCTGGGGGAAGGATTGGAGAGCCTCTGTTCCATGAGGGTGATAACATGGAAGTGAGAAGCATTGGGAATGGGAACCCAGATTGCTGAGGGTTCACACACAAAGAGAACAAGAGAGGCAGGGAAAATCCAGCATGTCAAGAGAGTGCAGTTAACAAGGGAGCAGTTAAGGGTATCCCCCAGGTCGTCCGAGAAATTAGCAAGGAACAGAGCAAATGATGGTCAAACACAAACAGTCAAGGCGAACAAATGGGAGATGTTAACAGAGACTTCATTAGGTGTCCAAATTGGGACTGCAACACCTGAGGAAGTTGTCTCTAAGTTGTCACCTGTATATGTACCATTAAAGATGGCTCCAACTAATACAAAGAAGAGAGGACGCAAATCCAGGCAAGCCACAGGCCCGCAGAGCTCCCAGGCCCCCCCCACAGTGTCTTTACACCTGTGGTCAGGATAGACATAGGAGTAAGGCTTTGTAGAGACAAGGTGTCTCCAGGTTGCCAGGGAGGGAGCCTGCGGGTGTCCATCATAATCTGTAAAGAGGTGCATACCTCCAGGAGTGAGTGGGAGGCAGTGTTCTCATGGAATGGGAAAGTGCAATGTGGTGGGAAGTTTATGGGTGGGAGGGCAGGGGGGTGGCCCCAGGGGACATGAAGGACAGTGTAGTCTCAGAAGTGTCTTTTACTAAGGGAGACCAGATTTTGAGGGCCCATAAGGAGCCCTGGCTCCGGTTTCCAAGAAAGTCACCTGTTGTGATGTTAAAGGGGGAGTGACGGCAAGAAGCATTAGGGGAGGAGGGGTTAAGGGCTGGGGTAAAGCAGAGAGATCCTGCAAGGGACCATGAGCCATTTATGGGAACGGATGCATGAATCAATTCCATGGTGGGGAGACTGAGGGGTTCATTAGTAGTAAAGAGAACCTGGAAAGCAGGTGACTGTTCATTTACAGGGAAGATCAGAGGTGGTAATGGGACAAGTTCCCAGAGATCTGAAGCTTTGGGAGAAGCATGGCCAAAGGACTTGTTGCTCCTTTTGACAATGTCTTGTCCTTGAGGGTTATAGGGAATACCAAAGGTATGTTTGATTCCCCATGAGAAAACAAATTTATTAAATTCTTGAGAGGAATAAGTGGGGCCATTATCAGTCTTAAGCAACCAGGGTACACCCATGGTTAACATGGTGGACTTTGTAGCTTTAATGGCATGTATAGGCTATTCCCCTGAGAGAGCTAAAGCATAAGTAAGGGATGAGTGTGTGTCAACTATAACATGAATGAGTATCAATTTCCCAAAAGGGGGTAGTGAGTCACATCCATCTTCCAAATGGCATTGGGTATCAAAATTCACTCCTCCCCATTAAGGGGCCCAAGAAGCATGAGTGCGGCACATGTAGCACATGAGCGGACACAGTGCTTGCATTGGGACATGGGGATTTCTTGGAGGAGTTTATGAATACTCTGAGGGGACAGGCAGAATTGGTGATGTAAAGCTCTTGCTTGTTCTAACAGGTCAGACTGGACTTTCATAATCATGGCATCTGTGGCAGCATTTCCCTAAGCTAGGATTCCGGGAAGGGTGGAATGTGAGTGGATATGTGAGATGGACCATGGGTGACTTCTATTTTCTAGGCATTCCTGTAACTTGATCATAGCGAGGTGGAGTGGGGTGGAGGAGTTTTTAACATGAGAAAAAGTGATGACCTTAGTGACCTGAGCAGCATAGGTGTTATCATAAAAGTGATTTAGGGGTTCGTCCTGGCACTCTGCTAAAGCTTTAAGTATAGCAAGAAGTTCTCCCAACTGGACAGAGCCAGGATTAGGGATGATGTGGGTGATGTCCTTTTATCCAGGATGATATATCAGTACCCCAAAGTTCTTCTTATTAGCGTCCAAAAATCAATGGTCGCTTGGGGAACTGGGGAAGAGGAAGGGTTGTTGCATGGCTTAACCTCAAACGACAATGTGAGAAGGGCCTGAATACTTTTATCTTGGAGCACGCGGTTGTCAATGGCACCTGGGAAGCCAGACATCATAGTCTGAAAACTCATGGAATTGGCCCAGAGGGCCTGTAGGTTATGGAGGGGAAAAGGGAGCACAGTAGAGTCGGGTTCTCTATTGAAGGTTTTTCGAGCTTGAGTGAGAAGTTTGACTGCCAAGTTAAAGGCCAGATCAAACTTGGAAGAAACCTGCTGGAGCTCCGAGTATGAGAGTTGGACCCAGATAAGTGGCCCAGTCTGCCAAAGGGCACCAAGGAAGCCAGAAGGAGTCAATAGCACTAAAGCCTGTAGGGATTGTAAGGGCTCATACCTGTCAAGGGTTGTTGACAAGAGTAACTCAATGACCTTTTGCAGTAAGGCAATGGCTGGGGGAGTTAAGTTAATCTTTGCTGAAGGGAAGGTGGGGTCCTCCAAGAGAGAAAACAGCACCCTCAATTCCCCCAAGGAAATGGGCAAGAATGGTTTGAGCCAATTTATGGTGCCACAAAGTTGTTGACAATAGTTTCTTGGAGGGAATGAGCAACAATGGTTTGAGCCAATTTATGGTGCCATAGAGTTGTTAAAAATAGCTAGTGTATAGACCAGCTTTAAATTAAAGTCAGGGACCATAGGGCATATGCTGACTGAAATGGTATGCCCCCAAAAAGGCATAAGGAAGCACCTTCTGTAACTTATCTAAGGTAATAGACAAGCCAAGGGATGATAGGCAGGAGAGTAAGTCTCTGGGTATCTTGTGAAGAAATTGTGGGTTAGGGTGGGACAACAAAATGTCACCCATATAGTGAATAAATTGTAAACTCTGAGGGATGGTTGAAGTGGCTCATGGGACAAAAAGCTGACAGATAATAGGACTATTCTTCATTCCCTGGGGAAGGACTTTCCATTGATATCTTAGAGCCTGCTTGTGGAAGTTTGGTTCCCAAACTGTAAAGGCAAAGTGATCATGATCTTGGGGAGCCAGTGGGATTGAGAAGAAGCAATCTATAATATCAAGTGTTATGCTATAATAAGAAGGCGGAATAACACCAGGGTGGGGCAAGCCAGCCTGCGTTGAGCCCATTTTTTCCATTTGGTCATTAATGGTGCGTAAGTCCTGAAGCAATCTAAAATGGCCATTTTTCTTTTTCATAACGAATATTGGGGTATTATATTTACTAGTGGATGGTTCCAAATGTCCGAGGTCCAGCTGTTCCTGGACCAAATTTTTGAGGATAGATAACTTAAGTTCTATAATAGGCCATTGATCCACCCAGATTGCATCTGTCGAGAGCCAGGTAAGAGTGATCGGTGTGGGAGACTTGTTAGGGGATGTCCCAGGGAGGGCAGTGGCCCTTAGAATTGGGGGTGCCAGTCAGGGCTCCGATTTCTCTCAGAGAGGTCAAGGTTATCGTGGGCTATGACATCATCATAAAAGGCCTGATCATCTGTGGTAAGGACCACACCCATGTCCTCCAGGACATCTTGACCTCACAAGTTGCGGGGGACGTCGGCCACTATGGGAGTAAATGTGCCCTTACTCCTGTCTAAGTCCTTCCAGTGTACTGGGCGGATGACCAACTGAGTCCTCACTGCCACCAACTCCCTTAATGGGAGGGCCAGACCGGTATTTCCAATGGGGGAACCACAAAGACTCATTCTGAGTGATGAGGGTAACATCAATTCCCGTGTCCACTAGGCCCTTCACAGCTATCCCATCCAGGAATAAAGTCATTGGGGGGAGTGATTAAGAATCGGAAGATTCCATAAAACCTGCCTCGTTCCCCCTCTTACTTGTGGGGCTGAGGGGTGGCCCGGGTGGATTTTAAAGGAGCTGAGTCTGATTGGGGCTGTGACCTACAATCTTTTGCCAAATGAAATCCCTTTTTGCATTTGGGGCAGCTGGTCTTGGGATGATCTCCCTTGTTCAAGCAGTCCCAGCAGAGGTGTCCTGTCCTCCTGCAGTTCCAGCAGCCATCTTTTGAATGGGAAGGAGTGGACCTTCCTTGTAATACAAGCACCTCTAAGGAGGCAGTCAGGGCCTTGATGGGCCTTGTCCTTGGGTCTAGGTCTCTAGTGGCAAGTACCCATTTATGAATATCATCATTGCGGACAGGCGTGATAGCATTGTGGGTAAGAGTATTTAGGCCTTCCCATGTCAACTGTTTGACAAGCATATCTCTGGTGGTCCCAGACTCCACTCTCTATTCCTCCACTCCAGTAACTCGGGCGAGGAAGTCTGTGAAGGACCCCCCTGGCTGCTGAATCAGATTGCAGAAGAATGCCTGTGAGTCATGGGAGGAGCAATATATAAGGGCCTTGAAGTCCAGGTCACTAACTTGTTGTTAGTAAGCATGATGGCCAATAGTGGACTGGGAAATGGGGTCAATATATTGTCCAAGTCCTGTGAGCATATCCAGAGTAATATTAAGGACATATTGAATGTTGAGACATGCCTGATTTTCAGCCTGATCATTGTAGGGTGAATGTGAGCTCAGGATGAGTGAGGGCTCCAATACCACCTTTAATAAGTTAAACAATTTGTAATGGATCTGCAACTGCATGGCCCATTGGCAGAGAACTTGCTCAAAATATGGGGAATTGGGGCCTGATTTGTTGGAGGCTTTTTGGGTGAATGCAAGATTTATGAGAGGGGTGGGCACCCATGGCAGTTGCACAGCATTGGGGCCGACATTAACCGAAAAGGCAAACATGGGCTGGCAAGGGGCAGTAAGGGGTGGACAGGCCACGGGGGGGTGGGTATAATGAGCTGGAGGTGTGTCAGAGCAGGTGGAACATAGTCCCTTCCAGGGGTCTTGGGGTGGTGGTGTCTCTGTTGTGGCTTTGAAAGTGGGGTCCGAGGTAAGGGTAAGGGGGCCCCTTTCTCATCTGGATCGACCTCAAGGCTGGTTCCCATATCAAGGTCAACAGGGTTTGAAGTAATGGCAAGGTCTACACTGGCCTGATCCTGACAAGGCTTATTGTGGGATGAAATAACTTCTTCAGGGGAGGAGGATTTAAAGCTGGCTATGATGGCTAAAAGGATCATGACAAATGAGACAGGGGGAACGAATCCTGACCCTACTTCCCTTTTTCAGGCCAAGAAAAGGACCCACAACTAGAGGTCAGGATCTTACATATTCTCGGGAGAGACCCAAGGGGCCAAGTTAGTGGCCGCATTCCAGAAATTTTTAATATATTTTGGTTTCACTTTCAGTTCCTGAGTTCTAAGGAGCAATTTGACCACTGCCATTTATTGCTCCTTGCACTGTGGTGGTAGGTTGCCCATTGTGGGAAGGTCCCATGAAGGGAAACTCGCCACAAAAGTAAAAGGCAAGGGTGACTACCAAGAGGGAACAAAAGAAGCACACAAGGACTGTGAGCCACTCGGATGTAAACCGCCCTGACACGAAGAGCTGTATTGGATCCAAATGTCTTGTGCTTAGTGAGGGACTTCTGAGGCCCGTGACACCCTTGGCTGTGTGCTCACACGTTGTCTCCTGGACAGCCTGGGCTCTGAGTTCAGGGTGGATCAGCCCTTCTGTGAACTCACTGGGATGAGCCAAGGAATAAAAGGTGTCAACGTGGGCTTTGGGACCATGCAGCGCAGTATGCCTTCCTGATTTAACAACAAATATGACAAACAGGGTAGAGGGAATAGAGGAGGGGGCCGCTCACTCACCCTCTAGCAGTCTAAGGGACAGACAAAACGCAGGGCCTACTCACCGAATGAACCGAATTTGGGGGGGCTGCCAATGCCGAGGGGCTGAGAACCCTGTTTGGGCGCCAGCTGTTGCAGATTCTCTGTGGGTCCAGCCCACGAGGGACTGCAGGGAAAGAGGGTTCTGACAGAGGTGGAGGTGAGTGGTGTGGAGTCACCACACAGACACCCCAGGCGAGGTGCTGCAGACTTGTTTATTTCTGGGAAGGGCGGCCTTGTATATCTCTCCAAGTGCCCCCAGTGTCCCATAAGCTGGTGTGTCACTCCCTGATAGATCCCCTCATCCAGGCCACTCGTGTCATCAGTCCCTAGGTCTGGGGACAGATTATAGGTTGGCTCTTTTGCGGAAGTGTTGGCTGTGCTCTTAAGGTGGAAGCTGTGTTCTCTAGTTTGGCCTGTGCTTAGGTCTTGCACTTCACCTCCTACAATTTACCTAAAATAAGTAGTTGGATTATGAAACTGTATAGAGAGGCAGTCTACAAATCACTATTTGTATGCTTGATTTTGAAAGAGAGACAACAGAAGTAGCTATAGGAAAATGCTAAGTTAGTAAATTTTACATAAAGGAAAATATGGTACAATTTATAAAGTACATTCAATTAGAACTCAGGAAAGAAATGGTTTTACATTTTAGGTAGAGCTATTGACTTCAGGCCTAAGAAGATGATTTTTCTTGTTGCTGCTATTAAGGTAAGGAAAATTGCATTTGCAAGCAGATAAGTTTTTGGAAATAAAAACATAAAGGAAGTTGAATTTGCTAGTTTTTATGCTGCAGGAAATTATCCTGGCTTCATAAGACTACAATGAATATGGTAATACAATGAATGTAGTAGGGCAGGATGTGATATTTGGAATTATTATCTTGAAATTTTATGTAATTCTAATCTCTGAATTTTTGTTTATAAAGTTCGATATCTCAGATACTGGTACGAACCCCTAGAATGGATTCTATGCTGCCAGTATCGTGCCATCAAATCCTTAGGGACTGTCAAGCTCTTTTGTTCCTTGGGATACATTCATGCTATAAGCATCCTCTATCTTGGATACTGATTAAATTGCAATTGCTTTCCACTTGTTTTAGTATAAAAGATGTGGACACAATGATGATGCACTAGGGCAAGGTGGTAGACTGACTGAGCATCTCTATGCAAAAGACATCAAGTGTTGGATTTCTTGGTTATTAATGTACCAAGTTCTTTCGTGCTTGGACTTTGTAATTGTTTTGGTGTTCTCTATCCACTTTGTGTTGGATCTGCATGTTGAGAAGTGAGGAGACTCACTTCTGTACTCCTGCCATTGTCTTGAAGTTTTATTTTTATTGTGGTCAGCAAATTGTGTAGCAACCTTGCAATTGAGAAAACGAGAGACTATATTATTTCCAGATTGAAGGATAAAGTAGTAGAACAAGGAGCCTGAGGAAAATGACTTTAAATGTGACCAGTCACAATAGTAACATCACCACTCACAGTAGTAACATTTTCTGTAAGAAAGGTGCACAAATAAATACTGTTAAAATTGGTAAATATCTATTGAGTTAATTCCCACCTACCTTGCAAGCCTAAAGCAATAAATACTACATATAAATTATAGAAAGAGAGTATGTTCAGTTTGATTTTGTGAAACGAGTTTCAATTGGAGAGTAAAACTGAATTCTTCAGAAGTTTCAGGGGAGCTCATTGCTGTGGTTACAGGAATAAGAAAGATAAACAGATATATTGATAAAGATGATATTTTGCCAGGGATTTATAATGTGCACAAATGTGCTGGGCTTAAAAGTATTGCCAAAACTATAGATGTACTTAAGCTTCAATTTTCCTAGAGTAAATAGGAAGGAAATGAAGATAAAAGATAAGGAACAAAAAACTAAAAGTCTTACAGAGGATGGAAAACCAAGTCCCATTTTTGCAATCAAGGAAATATAAAATGAAGTTCACTGAAGTTGAGGGTGCCCCAAATATAACCTATGAATACTAAAATAGCTGTCTACATAAATTATAAAATCAGTGATGAAGTTAGTTGAAAAACACTGAAGTAACTACCAATATCCGTAAATGAAGATGAGAGACTAAATTGATGCTAAATACTAACAGTTAAACAAAACAATAGAAACTTTAAAAGAAGTAGGTCTTCTGTTGGGGAGATGGTTCAGTGGTTAAGAAGACTGGCTGCTTCTGCAGAGGACCTGGGTACAGTTCTTGGCACCCACATGGTGGTTAACACCTATGCTTAACTCCAGTTCCTAGGAATCTGATGACATCTTCTGACTTCTGTGTATAGTGCATGACATAGGGGCACTTACACACATATAAGAAATAAATTCATATACATAAAAATAAATGAATAAAGATAATAAAGTAAAAAAATTAAAAGGAGTCAGGTATTTTTAAAACAGGGAGAGGATGAATTGATATTCTCTCTACCTCCTGTTCCACTGGGTTCCATGAGCTTTAAGTATAGGTTCCATTATAGATGTGTCACTTAGGCCTGGCTATCTTACAGTCACTTATTCTCATGTTTGACAAGTTATGAAATTCTGTAATGGTCTCCATTTGTTGTAAAAAAAAAACACCTTTTCTCACGAGTGGTGACAGGTATACCTTGTCTATAATTAAAGGTACATATTTAGCACACAGTAAGGAATGACATTTATTTAGGGATTTGACAGACATAGGTTTTTGTCTAGGGTCTATGGTCTCTCCAGCCATGTGTATTTGAATACATTTACAGTACCTTACAGTACCATGCTTGAGTTCCCTGGCTGTTGATTTCCCCCAACTACTGCACCAATAATGACAGTTTACTCGGTCAGTCATTGTTGTGGTTATTAGGCTGGGTAGGATCACTGATTGGTTTTCTCCCTTGGCAGCTTTCATAGTGTCCTCTGATACTACAAGAGCTAGTCTTCAGTGAGGAGCTTCCAGGTCTGTTCCAGCTCCATTGCTTCAAGTCCTGTGCCCAAAGTATGTCCTGTCTTAAGCAATACAATCTTACCTTCAAGTTCTGAGAGGTAATCAAAGTCTGGAAACAATCTGTGTCATTTTGGGAGTCTCTCGAAATACCCTGACCAATAACTCAAAAGGATGTTTCTCCTGTCTGGCACTGTGTTTCTTGTTATGGAGCTTTCAGCTATACACATGCATTCACATACACATATTGTATGTGTATTTTTCAGTAGGCTATATATTTCCCACTGTTTTTTTTCATACCACCTAAACACTATTTATCTTTCCCTTCTCACTCCCTGTCTAGCCTTCCTCCTCCCTCCCTAGGTAAATACACCTGGTTTCCCCAATTCCTCCTTCATAATGCCTATCATCTATCATCCCCATCTCTTGAGGTCCTTCTTCCACTTTAGTTCCTGGTACCTTGTCTAATCCTCTCTCCTTCCTTCCCAGTTAAAGACACACGTCTCTTACTAGCTTTCTCTTTCAGGCTCCTTTATATTTACCTCATGGCTCCTTTCCATTTCCTGAGTCCTGTGATTACATCAGAATATATATTCATATTTAAGGATTTGAGGCTTAGATCCACAAATGAGAGAACATATATAACTTGTTGTTCTGCGTCTGTGTTAGTTTGTAATAGTTTCTACTTCCATCCATTAACTTAAAATTTGTGGTTTTAGTTTTCTTTACCGCCTACTAGAACACTATTGTGTAGATGTATGCCATTTTCACTATCCGTTCATTAGCTGAGAGACATTTAGGTTGTTTCTATTTCTTAGTTATTGTGAAAAATAGCAACAACAGGGGGTAGAGAAAATATCAATGCATCTCTCAATTCTCACCAGTGAAATTTTTCATGCAAGAATGCAATTAACACAGCAAGCCACAACTGGTCAAAGTGTACAGAATAAGAGATTGTGGAGTGCATGTCGACAGACAGGATTCTTACATTAAACCTCACCCACACAGGGCTCAGGGACCATGGCAGAAGAAGGGGCAGAAAGATTGTAAGAGCCAGATGAGATAAATGACCACAAGGAAACAGTTTTCCAGGGTTCTGGGAACTTGCTTATATGAACTTACAGCAATGGTGACAGCATGCCAAGACCCATGCAACCCCAAACCAGGCCCCCTCCCCTCAAATAAAATCATAGAACTGGAGAAGTGGGCAAGAAGTCCCAATTTTAGCTGAGGAACTATTGGTAGCTGATCACTGCTGGATGAGGGAGAGTTGCTCTTTTTTACGGGCATGACATTACATAGGCTCACCAGGCACAGTGAATGAACTCAAACCAAAAGACATCTGGGTACACAGACTTGACAAGATAAGCCACAACATATATGAGAGAATGCATGAAATCTAGGGTGGGGGGAGTCTATGGAGGGCAGAAAAAGGAGTGCATCCAAATAAAATTAAGATATATTGTATGAAATGCTCAAACATTTGATTAAAATGATATATTGTAATAAAAGAATACCAAATGATGTATTGAATAACATCATTAAAAAGGTAAAGGGGAATGATACAGGTATCTTTTTCAGCATAAGCACTCTGACCACAAAGCAACAGAGTTTTTCAGACAGCTGAGAAGTTACTCATGTGAATTTACAGCAGTGATAACAGCATAGCATGTACAAAACCCATGCAAGCTCAAGCCAGACAAAAATCTTGCAGTGAAGTGGGGTAAAAACCCCAACTTTAACCGAGGAACGAATGGAAATTGGCAACTGCTGGAAGAGAGAGAGATGATTTTTTATTTTCTTTAAGAGCGTGACTCTACATAGGTTAACCAGGCTCCAGTGAATGGATGCACACCGAAGGACATTTGGGGACACAAACTTGGCTTGATAGGCCTTAACATATATAACAGAGGAAATTCAACAGGGGTACTGTAAGAGGGGTACAGATAGGGGCAGGAGTCTAAATACATTGTTTGAAATTTGAAAAAACTTCAATTTTTTAAAAATGGGAGAAGAGTTAATATTCCAAATTAGTACTGAGAAAGAAGTAATCTCAAAAACTATGTGTTCAAGACATTAAAGAGTTAAAGAATAAACACAATAAGGCAAGATATTTTGAATGACTCTTCAAGGAACATCCAGTCTTTGTATAATGAAACAGGAGAAATTGTATTGAGTTCTTGGATTAACAAATGTATAAAATTTTAAAAGAAGGCAGCAAACTCCACAGGGCACTATGAAATCTTATTGAGTGGAGGGAGATCAGTAGCTATTTGGTAAAACAGCAACCTCATTTAAAAAAAAAAATTTTTGTATTTATTATTTTTATTTTTTTATGTGAATGAGTGCATTGTCTGCATGCATGTAAGTGCACTCGTGCAATGCAATGCCAGTGGAGGGCAGAAGAGGGCGTTGGATTCTCCAGGAACTGGAGTTACCTATACTTGTTAGCCACATGTGGGTGCTGGGAGCCAAAGCTGGGTCCCTCTGCAAAAGCAGTCAGTGCTTTTAACACTGAACCTTCTCTCCAGTCCCTGCAATCTAATTTTGAACGTAGGGTTTTTATTTCTAAGATTCCCAAATCTGTTAAGGAATTTTAGCCATGCCTTATTCTATTGAGCAATATTTTCCAATTTATTAGTCATATATTCCCCTAATGGTAACTGACGTTTCAATAATTTTGGCTGAGAGTTTACAAAAGCATGTTACATGAGTAGAAAGTTATTTTATTACCTACTGCAACATTCCTATCCCAAAGTAGAAAGAATGCCCCCTGTGAATAGAAGAATTGCAGTTTTTCTAAAAGAAGACAGTGACCTAATCTGATAGCATATCTGAAAGAATTTGAAATGGCAAGGTGATCAGGAGGTCTTTCTTCTTCTGTGGAGGAACAATCATAGTATGTAGTGTGTGGAAGAAATAAGGGAAATATTTGTGTAACTAATGAATGAATTGAAAAGAGCAGTGTTTTGTGGACAGCTGTCTTCTAATTGATATGGTAACTTACACATACATTTTTGAAGACTTATTTCAAAATATATTATTTTCATTAATTCAGGTAAATTCTCTTATATAGAAAATACTGGAATTGACACCACTTACTGCAATATTTTGGAGTTTCTAGAATTCTGTTACCTATATATTTTACTTCTTAAAATATTTTCTATGATGAGTTTGATGATTCTTCATTAATGACATAGTCTAGATACTCATATTTAGTGTAATAAGAGCAATGTAAATATTTTCTAATAAATTTAAATATATTGAATATTTTACTTCTGAAAGAGAATTTACTTGAATTAGTGCATAGAATGTAGATTGAAAAGTCTGATACACCTTGTTCATACAGTTATCTATGATCAAATATTATGAATCCTATATAAAATTGTAATCATATATATTGTAAACTCTGGCAAGATTTCCCTGAATGAATGTGTATGTTATAAGGAAACTAATGCCATTATAAATATTCATATAATTCTTGTTAAAAGAATTATAAAATTCATAACATAATTTCTGAGAACCTCATAAGCTTCAAGTTTTTCTGCAAAAATGACACTATTCTTTTCTTGTTATGTTTCTTCCTATTTATTATATTTATTTTGCAGCATTTGTATAAATGATGATAAAGAAGCAAATGTGCTATCACTGCCTCTAACTTTTAAAATCATTGCCGAAGTTTGATTATCTCTAACTGAAGTCGCTAACATTTTTTGTTTTGTCTTGTTACAATAGTTAGGTTGAAGAATTTGTTCATTAAGACTGAGAGGAAAGTTTATATCAGCAAAAAATGGGGTTATATAGGTTAATATATACTATCACTCAAGGAATAAAGAAAAAGTGTCAACAACTGGAAAACATTTACTGTCATTTGTAGCGTTGATGCCAGCTACTGTGACTGTATTTATATAATTTCATACTAGTCCTTCTCCCTTGCAACTTCTAATACTATTGAGTTTATTTTGTTATTATGTAGGTTTTCTTCCAGGAATCATATCGTTGACATGCTATGGGAGTAGCTTCCTTGTCATGTCTGGAAGACACTATCTAGCAGCATGCATCATTGTCCTCTGACACTTAAAATCTTTCTACCACTTCAGTATTCCCTGAGCCTTAGGTGTACAGGCTTCATTTTTTTATTTTGAATTCGGGGTTTGTCACCCCGGGTCACTTACTCTCTGCTATTTGACCAGTTTGGGATCTCTGTAATAGTTCTCATTTATTGCAAAAAGAATCTTCTTTTATGAGTGCTAAGAGGTACACTTTTATATATGAGTATATGGTTGAGTATTTAGAATACAGTTAGAATGTATATGGGTTTTGAAATTGAAAACTTTGCATTTGTTTTATCAGAGTGGTGTGTTTGCAATTTTCTTTTACTGTGCTTTTATCTGGTTTTGGTAACAGAGGAATACTGGATTCATAACAAGAGTTTAAAAGCTTCCTTCGGAATGTTTGGAATAAAGTCTGTAGCATTGTTGCTAAAGTTTTTGAGGTTCTGTTGGAGTTGTCAATGAATCTATATGTTTCTGGGCTTTTTTTTAGTTTGGAGGTTTTTTTCTTATTACCTAAATATTATCCTTATTTATAGATGAATTTAAATTATTTATTTCACTGTGATTTCATTTTGTTTGTCATTTGAAAGTAACAATTCATTGATTTATTTTAGATTTTCCAATTAAGCAAAATGTACATTTTAAAAATATGTCTTTATGATTTTCTGAATTTCTCTGGTTTGGGTTGTAGTTCTTCTCTTTTAATCTCTGATTTTATTCCTTAGGGGTTTCTCTCACTTCTTGGTTAATTTGGCTTGGGGTTGTCAGTCTGTGTTATCTTTTTCAAAGAGCAAATTCTTTATTTCATTGATTCTTTGTATTTTTAGTTTGTTTCTATTTCATTAATTTCTACTCTGATATTGATTACTTCTTCCCATCTACTCCTTTGGTTTCTGCTCTGTTGTTCCTTTACCAAGACCTTTAAGTCATAATTGACTGACTTAATTAACTACATTCTGAATCTTTTCTGTATGTTCTATTTTTAAATACAACATTTATTGAATTTATTCTTTGAAAATTTTATACATAGGTTTATTGCATTCTGGTAAATACCACCCCCATCTTCTCATATCTCCTTCCCACTTCTGTCAACTCAGGCGACAATTATTGCCTCTCCCTGAGAATCTAATAGTATCCAGTAGTTCAGTAGGGTTGTTTGGTCCTGTGAGTCCCTACCTGATCCATGCTTGACTGGTAATAAGCAGAGTATTGTGTATTTATATTTTCTCTGAAATAAACACTTAAATGCCATAAACTTTCTTCTTAGGATGGCCTTCACTGTATTCCAAAGATTTTGGTATATTTGGTATTTTGGCATATTGCTTTCATTTTCATTCTGTTCCAGGATTTAAAAAAAAATTACATCTTTTATTTCTTCAGTGACACTCTTGATCATTTCATGGTTTAGTGTTTAATCTCCATCAATTTGTGTACTATCTCTAGTTTCTATTGCTATTGATACCCAGCTTTATTTCACTGATCTCTGATAGGATGTCAGACATTATTTCAGTTTTTCTTTATTTGTGGAGATGTGTTTGGGGTCCTAATATGAAATGAGTTTTGTAGAAGCATCCATAGGCTACTGCAAAGAAATTGTATTCTTTTATTTATTTAATTTTGGAAAGTTTTCTAGATGGCTGTTAAATCCAATTGGTTTATAATGGCATTTAACTCCAAGGTTTCTCTATTTTTTTTTCCAGGTTGATCTTTCCATTGGTGAGAGTGCAGTACTGAAATAATCTATTATCACTGTGTTGGGACTAGTCTGTGGGATTTCATCTAGTATTATTTGATTTATGAAATTGGGTGCGCCTAAGTGTACTACGTATGTTTTTAGAATTGTAACAATTATTAAGGTATTGAGCATGAAGTGATCTTTATATGTCCTGACTAGTTTTAGTTTGAAGTATATCTTGTGATAATTAATTAATTAATTAATTAATTATGTGCATGAGTGTATTGCCTGCATGTATGTAAGTGCACCATGTCATGCAATGCCCATGGATGTCAGAAGAGGGAGTCAATGCCTTGAAACTGGAGTTACTGTAGTTAGCCACCACAAGGGTACTGGGAATCGAACCTAAGTCCTCTGCAAGAGCAGCCAGTGCTCTTAACCACTGAACCATCTCTCCAGCCCCTTATTTTGTGATATATTAGAATGTCAATGCCTGTTTGTTTCTTAGTTCCACTTACTTGGGTTATCTTTTTCCATCCCTTTACCCTAAGGTGGTATCTATCACCCATGGTAAAGTGTGTTTCTTAGAAAAGAAACAGTTGGATCCTGATTTCTGATCCAATCTGCTAGTATATGTTTTTTTATTGGGGACTTGAAATAGTTAATACCCAGAGTTATTGTTCAACATTATTATTGAATGTTATGTATTAAATCTTGTCATTTTGTTGATTTTTTTGTTTTCTTATTCTTTCGATTAATTGTCCTGGCATTGTTTATATTCTTTACACTTTTTGATGAATTTATACTACTCTTCAGACTGAAATATTTCTTCCACTATCCTATGTAGAGATGGCTTCTATTATGGGGACCTGAATACTTGAGCTCCTTACCCTCAGTAAGTTCTGGTTTCCATCTTGGGTTCATAGCTTCTTCCATGTGCTGTGGGACTCCCCCAAGGTTCATTTTAACTAAATAAATGAAAGGTCTCTCTAGTAAAGGTATAAAACATTAATGAGAGCAATTAATGAAGGAAGAAAAATGGAAATTCAGTCAATATTGTGGATTAGAAGAATGAATAATTAAATGTATATATCATCTAATCTACAGATTCAGTACACTTTCTTTCAAAAGGATTTTTGCTTCTTTCACAGAACTAGAAAAAAAATTCAAAAATGTGTATAAAACCACAAAGTACCCTGACTAGGTAATTACTTAATTGATTAATTAATTTAGGTGTTTGTGTGTGTGTGTGCGTGTGTGTGTATGTGTGTGTGCCTGTTATTGCACATGTACATGTGGAAATCAAATCATCTAGTCTTTTCCTATATTGCTTTCCACTTTATTTTTTGAAACAGGCCCCTTACTGTCCTAAAGGTCACTTACTGTTTAGAATGACTGACCGGTGAGCACCAGGTATCCACCTGCCTTACCAACACTGGGGTTATAGGAGTGTGCCTCCACACCCAGCACTTATATGACTACTGAGGATGAAAACTCAGTTTCTCACACTTGTGCAGCAAACATTTTACTGACTGAGCTGTCCTTTCAGCACCTGAAAAACTCACAAGTGGAAAGGCATTGTAAGACCCAACCTGAAATATACTGCATGGAAGTGGCAATAACTTGTGTTTGGTGTTTGAAGCACTTGCCATGGCAGTGAGAATATCTAAGTTCAAATCCTCAAAACCTACGTAAAAATTCCAAGCATAGCAGAATATGTATGTAATCACAGCCTTTATACAGGAAAATGGGAGGTAGAGACATGAAAATCTTTGGAAGCTGAGTACCAGCTATCAGGACACATGAAAGGTGGTCAACACAAAAGAGACCTTGTCGTAACCAAGATGAAAGTTAAGGAGCAACACCCAAGGTTTTCTCTGACATTCACACAAACATGGTGGCATGTACATACCCAGACTAATACACACACACACACACACACACACACACACACACACACACAAACACACATACAAGAAGCTCATTTTATAGTACCTTACTGCATCCTTATGATATCCCTATGAGATACAGAGGTCTTGAAGTAATTATGTTGTGATATTCTTTCCTGTAGTGTATGTGTGTGTGCCTGTTATTGCACATGTACATGTGGAAATCAAATCATCTAGTCTTTTCCTATATTGCTTTCCACTTTATTTTTTGAAACAGGCCCCTTACTGTCCTAAAGGTCACTTACTGTTTAGAATGACTGACCGGTGAGCACCAGGTATCCACCTGCCTTACCAACACTGGGGTTATAGGAGTGTGCCTCCACACCCAGCACTTATATGACTACTGAGGATGAAAACTCAGTTTCTCACACTTGTGCAGCAAACATTTTACTGACTGAGCTGTCCTTTCAGCACCTGAAAAACTCACAAGTGGAAAGGCATTGTAAGACCCAACCTGAAATATACTGCATGGAAGTGGCAATAACTTGTGTTTGGTGTTTGAAGCACTTGCCATGGCAGTGAGAATATCTAAGTTCAAATCCTCAAAACCTACGTAAAAATTCCAAGCATAGCAGAATATGTATGTAATCACAGCCTTTATACAGGAAAATGGGAGGTAGAGACATGAAAATCTTTGGAAGCTGAGTACCAGCTATCAGGACACATGAAAGGTGGTCAACACAAAAGAGACCTTGTCGTAACCAAGATGAAAGTTAAGGAGCAACACCCAAGGTTTTCTCTGACATTCACACAAACATGGTGGCATGTACATACCCAGACTAATACACACACACACACACACACACACACACACACACACACACAAACACACATACAACACAGAATGATGATAAAAATATTAATAAAAATAATATAAAATTATGGTGAATACAAGAGTGTGATATTGACATAAAAAGAGACATGCATAACAATAAAAAGGATCAGAATAGACTTCATCACTATTTGACTCGTTTTTGACAAAGTTGTTATGACTATGCATTGAAGAAAGAACATTCTTTTCAATAGTGCAGCAGGATTGTTTACGCATAGTTCAAAAGAAATTAACCCTATACAAAGTCTCATCATATGAAAAATTCAACTCAAGTTGAATTATGTACCTAAATATTATATCTAAAACATTGAACATACAGCATAAAATTAAAGTATTGATAATAAAAGCATTCATATTATATATGTTGTTTCCTTTATAATCATACTCATTTTAAAAAATATTAAAAATGCATGAATAGGTATTTATATGTATTATTAATAATTGGTTTCATGCCATATTTCATACCCATTTTATTTATTAATGTATTTAAATTTTTTACTGAATATTTGAAAATTTCATACAATATAATTTGATAGTATTTAGATACACTCTCCTATCTGCATATTTATTTAGTTTATTTTATTCACTTATCTTCGGTTTTACTAATGAAATATGGTTGTCCAGTAAGAGATTTTTTTAAGTTGAACATTTCACAACGGTTACAACTATGAAAATATTAATTACCTATCAATATATTGAAAGTGTACAAAAGCAGCAAATAAATGAACATATCAATCAGGTAGAGTACTTGCCACAGTCTATTTTGTCAAACATTTTCATAATCTTTGGGAGTACTGGAATATAAATATCTATTTTCAACTATTTTAAGTATTTTTATTGAATTTGCTTTTGTTACAGGATCTCACTATGTATCACCTGCTGGCCTGCAGCTCACCACGTAAAATATACTAGACTCAAACTCATAGAAATCTGCCTGCCTCTGCCTCAGCAATGCTGGGATTAAAGGCGAGTGTCACCACAACTTGCTGTCCCCTTGCACAGCATCAGTACATAGATGATTATTAATATTACTGAAAGAGTCTGCTCTGAATGAATATGAACAACTATTAATTTAATTTGGTTTTATTCATAGTTTTCTTTTTAAGATTAAGAGTTGGAAGGATGCATGTAAGTAGAAAAAGTGTTCCATTTCTTATACAAATAAGCAGAGCACATAATCATGGATTGGTAATGAGATTCTCCTTCGAAAATGCTAATTATTCTTGTTTCAAACTACTTTAAATTTGAGTTTTATATGTACAAATTCTAGACTGGGAAATATTCTTTCTATACAGTTGAGATGGGTATAAATATCATTAGCATGTAAAATTAATGATAGGTTGTCATAAAATATTGTCAAAACATTGTATTCATGCCCTGTTGTCATTATTCTTTTAATTTCAACCAGAAAACTAGGTTCTGTATATTTCTGGATGAAGACTCTGAAGATCATTGTTTTAATAGAAAACTCAAAGTAGTTTTCTTTAAGTTGCATTTAGCTTTTTGTGTATTGGTTATCTTCAATGAGAATGGGGCAAGCTTACTAAATTAACTGGTATTACTATTGCGTTTCATTTTTAAGCATTTTTATTGAGCTTTTGTACATTTCATACAACAGTTGTTAATCAAATTTCAACACTCCCTCCCCCATTCATGTCCCCCATCCACCACTGCACCTTATGTATTCTGCTATACATGTTAAGCCTTATCCGATCAATCATTTATACCCAGATGTCCTTCATTCATTTAATTTTTAAATCTTTTTATTTATACTGTTATTTCTTTTTCGATTTTTTGTTTTGTGATATTAATACAATATAATTTGATACTATTTAGATCCCTTCCCCTATCTGTACCTCCTCTTACTGCCCCCACCACTCAATTACTCAAATTTACACACACACATCAGTGTGGTTCCATCCACTGAAGATTGGATAAACCACCAGGAGTCTCATCCTTGAAAGAGTTTGTCTCTCCCTTCCCAGCAGCCATTAATTGGTAAATGTTCCTTATGTTTGTTTTCCCCAGTTCCCTGTGTTTTTGTTGCAACTTTTTTCTAGTTTGAGCCTGCATGGGATATGTGTATGCTGCCTTCGTTGTTGTTTATTCATATGAGTAACTAACCAATAGTCTGGAAAACTTTGTTTCATTGTGGTCATCCACCACTTCTGGCCCTTACAGTCTTTATGCTTACCCTTTCACAGTGATCCTTGAGCTTTGAGAGGCAGAAGGTTGATACAGGAGTTCCACTCAGGGATAGTCACTCCACAGACTCTTGTTTTCTTTACATTGACCATTTGTGGGTCTCTGTGTTAATTACCATTTTCTTCATAAGGAAACTTCTCTGGTGAGACTGTGAGGTACATTAATCTGTGGTTATAACAATAAGTCATTATGAGTCAGTTTAATATGATAACTACATAGCAGAAAACTAGTATTAGACTCTCCCTTATGCCATGTGAAATTTTTAGCCTCAGTTTTCCAGGCATGATATCAATGAAAGGTATGGGGTGCATACTATGTAGCAGACCTTAAGTCAAGTTAGAGAGTGGTTGGTTACGCTCATAATATTCATGCCACTTTTGCACCAATGGGCATATCTTTTCAGGTCAGCCATTGCAGTTCACAGGATTTAAAGCCAGGCAAGATTGATGATTTTTTCCCCTTCCAGTAGCATGCATAGAACCTTCCAGAAATATTAAAGCTAATTTGTAGCGATGAGGCTCTGAAATGAGCACCAGCATAATCTGTCCTTGATTGTTCTACAGCATATGCATGTAATGTCTTCATAGGGTTCCACCATCAAGTTCTGGTGGGTAACTAAGATGAGGGACAACTTTCAGTATTTTTTGAGTGTCTATGGGAACACTGGTCAGCAGTTTCAAGAGGGGTTGTCCACTCCTAGCATGAGGGTTTTATTTTGTTAGCTTATAGAATTTATAGACACAGGAAAGGACTTTCTGAACAGGAATCCTATAGTGCAATTATTAAGTCCAACAGTTGACAAATGGGCTATCCATCATCAATTGAGTAAAGAAGAAGCTTACAGAATGGGAAAAAATATTCACCAGCTATATCTCTGATAGAGGGTTAATATCTAGAATATACAAATCACTCAAGAAACATCAAAACACCAAGCAACCCAATTAAAAAGTTTGGCAAAGAGCTCAACAAGAATTTTTCTAAAGTATAAACACAAATGGCTGAGAAATATTTTAAAAATGTTCCCCATCTTTAGTCACCAGGGAAATACAAGGTTTCATCTTACTCCACTCAGAATTGCTAAGATCCAAAAAACAATGATAAATGCTGGTGACAATGTGGAAAAACGGAGAATCTTATCAATGTATGGTGGAGTAACAATTTGTGCAACCATTATAAAGAAACTGTGGAGTTTCATAAAACAAATCTAGAAATTGGTTTACCATCCATAACAGTTTTGAGGATATATGTAAAATTCTATACCTTATGATAGGAATAACTCTTCATCCATGTTCATGGCTGCTCTTTTCATAATAGGCAAAAATTGGAAACAAACAGGACGTCCATCAATTTAAGAATGGGTAATGAAGATGTGTTAAATACACCCAATGGAATCTTATTCAGCTCTTAAAACATAAAATTATAAAATTTGCAGGTAAATGGACAGAACTTGAAACAATCATTCTCAGTGTGGTAACCCAAACCCAGAAAGGCAAAGGTCGAGTGTTCTCAAAGCTGAAAGCTAGTGCTGAAATTCTAAATACAAATGTTTCAATTTGAAAATCCAGAGAAGTCATGAAATCAATAAAGAAGATGGAAGGTGAGGAGGCTTTCTCGAAGGAGTGATATAGTATAATGATATGAAGGGATAAAGGGAACACTAGACCAGGAAGAATTAAATGTGATGGGGAATGGGAAGGCAGGGCAGAGGAGGAATTATGGGGAGAAATAAGCAATAAAGACTTTTAGAAAAAAAACATATGGAAACCTACCTGTATAGCAGCTACTTAAAGCATAGACATATAATTACAAAGAAGATTAAAAGGTGCCTTTATTTTTATTTTAAAAAATACTTTATTAATTCTTTGAGAATTTCATACATTGCAGTTTTTGGTCTTTTTTTGAGACAGGGTCTCCCTATAGGCCCAGCTGGCCTGGAAGTCATTATGTAGACCAGGCTGACCTCAGTCTCACAAAGATCCTCTTTTTTTCTGCCTCCTGAGTGCTGGAATTAAAGGCATGTGCCACCACAGTTGGCTCTGTGCAATGAATTTTAATTGTATATGCCCCCAAATCCACCCCTTAACTCCTGGCAGATTAACTTTTATCTCCTCCAGATTCATATCCTTCTCTTAGCTTTAATAATCCATTTACTCCAATTAATGCTGTTCATATATTCCTGAGAATGGGGACATCTACTGGAGTACGGTTGATCTATCACTGACTCTCTCTCCCCTAGAAGCTATCTACTATGTATAACTCCTCAGTTAGTGTTGGGGCTTCATTAACTCCTTCCCATTCCATCCTAGAACATGAAATGTCTGCTATGAGTTCATGAGGCAGCAATCCTTGCAGGTCCAGAGACACTGTTTTTCTCTGGTCTGTCTGGACATCTGGCTCTCAACAATCTTTCTGCCCTTCTTTCACAATGGTCCCTGAGCTTGAGAGAGGGGTTATGATATAGATGTGCCATTTGTGGTTTACTTATGTCTCTGACACCTCCATAGTTATTTATGCTCTCCAGTTTGACCAGTGTTGAATTCCTGCATTGAACACCATCTACTGTGTAAAGAAAGTTATATGATGCTGTCTGAGAGCTGCACTAATGTACCAGGTGTAGAGATGTAGGGATTTAGAGGACAGATTGATACTCTGTCGTTTAAGATAGTCAGTTCCCCAATGATGGTCAGATTTACAGAACCAGATATGTGTTTCCTCCTGTGTAGTAAGCTTTAAACCCAATCCGAAAGTGGTTGTTTTCTCTCATAACATTTGTGTCACGATTTTACCCATGGGCATATCTTGCCACACCAGTCATTATTGAAGTTCCCGGAGTTGGTAGTTGTTGATAACATTCTTCCCCCTAACAGATGCATAGTATTTTCCATATTATGATATCTTGCCAGCAGGGAAGACGTTTCCTGGTCAGCACTGACATAGATTTTCCATGTCTTGTGACGAACATAAAGGGATTCTTCAACAATAACCATCAAGTTGGTGGGCAACTACAAGTATTGGCGGTAGCCTGTATTGTTCTGAGCATTTTACTAGGCAACTGACAACTTCTAGGTTGAATATAAGCCCCTGTGAAGGCTAACTCCAATCAAGCTCTTTTAAATAAGTCTATACTTTCTCTCTCTCTCTCTCTCTCTCTCTCACACACACACACACACACACACACACACACACACTTTGTGTGTTTGTACATGTGTATATGTGAGAAGCTTATAAAATAGTAGGTTTCTATATGGCTTTTTAAAAACATTTTTAGAGTTAATTTTTCCGGAATACAGGATAATGAATTCATACTCAGTGACTATTCCATTTCACAGGCTGATTAATTTTACTGCATAAAGTACATGCAAACATAATATTTTCTTACATTTCCTTTGAATCTATACTACCAAATAATATTTTAGTAGGTATTATTTTATTCTATAAATTCTTAAATGTTCATATGCCAAAACATTATTGCACTGATCTTTTGTGTTCACTACCCTAGGGATAGTCGTGATTTACTGAAAAAAAGAACATGAAATCAAGGGGCAGAATAATTGTCAAAACAATCAGTCTTAAATTTGCCATCAATATTCAGAAAGATTTTAAAATGGTCCTCTGTTCCTTTGTCTCCTCTTTTAAAAATAAATGACAATATATTGTTGTTCGGTTTCACGTAAATATTAGGTGTATAAAATATCAGGCCAACAGTCCCTCATACGTCATCTGGATTACACAGTAGTATATTCTATCTCGCTTCTGTTTGTTATTCATGGCTCCTCCATTATTTTTTCCCATACTGCAATTGAATAATGCTTCAAATACAAATCATATATTTCTACTGTCTTTTTTCCATTGTGTGTAGAATAAAACCTTACATATTTATCATAGTTTATATAATTATTCACTATACTCATCACACACACAGACGTACATACCAAACCATATGTGTCTCTTACACAAAGATCACTAACTGCACATGTATTAACAAATATTTTTTCCTCAGCTTAAAATAAACACAAATTTCATATCTTTATGACTGAACTTCTAATCATCAGTATCCAATTCAAATATCACATACACCAATAATGTGTTTTCCCTGCTTTCTCTAGAAAATATTGCCACTTGACCCTGAATGTATTTATCATTGAACACAGTCAATCTCATTCTGAGTCTATATTACACTCTATAATTAACATAATCATTTAATTTACTTGCATAAATTTATGCATGTTCCATTAGAATATAAATTTGTGGGAAGTGTGTTTGACTTGTTTACCTTTGAATGAAGAGTTCCTAGAAATTTGCTTCGAACAGAAGAGTTGCTCTATGTGTTTGTTGAATTAATGAAATTGATAACTTGTTTTCATTATAATTTTGTAGATAACAACAACAATATATTCAAAATTGAAGTAACCATAATTTTCAGCATTATATATTTAGTACTTGAAAATTAATATTCAGTCTTAATGCTCATTACTGATGATTCTAGCTTCCAGTTTTATCACTTAAATGCTACTCATTTCAAATTATTATTTATAAATTGTGTAAACTTTGCATTTTAAGCTAAAGATTTGAAGCATTACTGAAATGTTATACACTTTAGTACAGCAAAAATCTGTCACTTTTAATAGTAAGTACACTGAATATATGACATGCGTTTTCCCCTAACTCTAATGATAATTCATTATTTTAAAAGTATATTTCTCTACTCTCTTAAAATTGTTTCATTTTGAGATAATAAAAAATTTCCCATATTCAATTTGTCCTAATAAATTAAAAGAATGTTTTAGAACTGCTCTTCAAATAATAAGTTGTAGCTTTATTTTAATTGTGAAAGGTTTGTTATAACTACATTTCATAAATGATATGACTACATTTCATAAAAACAGAGCTATATTGCTATATATAGAGAGAACTATGAATTTATGCAACAAAAGTATTACACACTATTCTAACATCATGAATTTTAATAAATTTAAAATATGAAATTAAGGCAATGCTCTGATTCCTATAGATCCAGATTATTATTCAGCTATGAATAGAAACAAATATTGGCATCAGCAGAAAAAAATGGAATTAATTAGAGATCATCAGATTGAAACAAAATATGTCAAAATGGAAAATAGAAATATCACATTTTTCTTATATCTGTAAAGAAAAAGAAATAAAAATAGAATGCTACATATAGTTGAACATAATAGTTATGCTTTGATAAAGTCTATAAATATTCTATACATTAAAATTATTAAGCTTCCATTACATTTTGAATTGTATGTTATTACTACCTTTTAAATATTTGTTTGATCTAACTTTTACCATCAAGGTTCTATTTGTACTCATCTATTTAGGTCAATATTTTCTTAAAATGGTAGACCGTTTTACTTGTTAAACTGTGGATCAACATTAGTATTGCCCAATTTCATTTCATTGTGTTATATATCCAGAAATGAGACAACAGTTTCATTGATCATCATCATTTCCTAGCTATATAGCATTGTAGGATTAACAATAGCAAGAGCAATAAACAACAATAAAACAACAATGCTGGGGCCCAAGCCTGTGCTGCAACATTTCTGGGAATACGGAAAAAACATCTGTTCACCCCAGGTAGGTCATTGACAACAGACCTAAGTCACAGTTCCACCAGGTCTACCAGTTTATTGGCGTTACTTACAGAAACACAAAATATAGAGTATTTATGACATTAAGTAACATAAATGAAGCTACATCACAGAAAAATCCACTCCAGCATGGGTGACGGGTGACAATACATGAAAGCTGCCTCCTTGGTGCTCCCAGCGCTACTTACTGGAAACTTGGTGGTGAAGTGTGTTCCCAGCAACCCTGATGACCTCAGTTTGATCCCTGGAACCCATGTAAAGGTGGAAAGAAGAGACTCCACAAAGCTGTCCTCCGACGTACATATATATTCCATGACACCCTTGTTTATGCCAGCACACATCATACACACACACACAAACATACACATACATACACACACACACACAATAACAATTTAAAATTTTAAAGATCTAGTCACTGGCATTTTTATTTCTTACAGAATATCATTATGTAATTTAGCAACTGAAAATTGTTCATCTAAAATATGTTTGAATCAATCTTGATTTTTTTAGGTTTCCAAACTTAACTGAATGACCACTACATGTAACATTACAATAGTTTTCTTTGTTTTACATGTGGTCCTCCCTCTTTCATATAATTCTTTATTCTTGATTCAAGTAATTTATTAGCATCTAATACTAATCACTATAACAATGAAAATAGTGTTATTACTAATTATAAATGAGGCACTATTTTAATGATTTTGTGTATTATATCATTTAATTCTTGTAAGAAAGCTATACAGTAGAAATTATTATCAATATTTTACAAATAAAACTGAGGCAAACATACTTTAAGTAAACTACCAAGGTTGTCACACTGTTATTGAAAGTGGCTGGAATAACAGGTAAACTGATGGGCGCTAGTAACACTCAGAAATTAAAATTTCTAGAAGTTAGTCAGTGAAAAAATAGTAAGTCTACTAAAAATGATTTACAGCTTTCCCAAAATTTAATCTCCTATTTAAACTTATTATAAATGCTTATTGTAATACTATTTCATTTTTATTTGTAGTTTCTTCTGGAGGAAAAAAGAAAATCATTCACAATTGCAAGGTGCATACATTGTATTCCTTGTTCCTGTACATTTGAACTGATAACATAAGATTTATTTATACTAAGCTACATAAACCAACATAGCCCTATCATATATTCTTGTACTGTAATTTGTAAATGTTGTTATAAGACAAATAACTTACACATAGAACATATGTTGCATACAGCATAGGCTATTTTTAAAATATTATTTAATGATTCTTCATAATTTTCAGGATATGGCAGATCAGTGGCTGTTTTACTTACCTTGGACAGCATAACAGAACACTATGTATAAGAAGGTATGAACTACTGAATGTTATTTTCTCATGGAGACTTGCTTTAACAAAGGTGTTCAGTGAGAGCTGATGGGAGAAAAGAAGATAATGGAGGGGGTGAATATGATCAAAGGGTTCAAATATATGTGTGTGTGTGTGTGTGTGTGTGTCTGTGAACTAATTTAGAAATAAGAATTTTCCTGATTAGACTTAGTTGGAAAGCTTTCTCTGTTCTTCCCAATTCTTCTTTTTAAATGGAAATGATTCTTCTGTAATTTTAAAACCATTCTACTTTTGAAAAACACAATTCTATGTTCTTTAGAGGTTCATAGCTACAGAAAATTTATGGCATGTTGAATTGTAGTTTGAGTCTTATCCATATCTGATTTAAGTGATTGTAGATGAGACTTTAGGTTTAAACTTTAAAATTAGTGGCTGTGTTGATTACATACCGCACCATGGTGAAACAGTACCAGAAAGAAGCGACTTAAGGAAAGGCGAACTTATTTTGGCTCATAGTCTGAAAATACAGTAAATGGTGGTGCAGAAGTCAATGTGGCAGCTGAAGTAACTGATCAAATTGGGTCTACAGTCAGAAGTCACAGAAAAAGGGTTGCTGATACTCAACTCACTTTATCCTTTTTATAAAAGTCAGGCCAAATTTGATCATTTTAAACCTCTGGGCAGCATGCTAGATAAGAAGGAGAATATTATAGGCAAAACACCTGGTCCAAATTCGATGTTCAACATAAGTGGAGATACTCATTTACTTACTGAAGTGAATATGACATTCATAATGTGACTGAAATCTTGTTTTTTTAAAAAAATAAATTATGTTTTACTTATTTTTTTATGTGTATGAGCGTATTGCCTGCATGTAAGTGAATTTACCCATGTCATGCAATGCCGTAGAGGTCAGAAGAGGATTTCAGATTCCCCGGAACTGGAGTTAAGGATGGTTCACAGCCACCATGTGGGTACTGGGAATCGAACCCAGGTCCTCTGCAAGAGCAGTCAGTGCTGTTAAAACCTGAGCCATCTCTCCAGCCAGACCTTTTCTTTCTTTTTAAAAAATTACATTTATTTTTTGGGAAGTGGGATGGAACATGTCACAGTACATGTATAGAAGTCAGAGGATAAATTGAGTGACTTGGTTCTCTCCTTCTGACTTGTGAATCCTGGGGATTGGACTCGGGTCTTCAAGCCTGGCAGCAAGCACCCTTACCCACTGAGCCATCTCACTGGCCCTGTCTTTTCATTTTTTTGTTTGACTTTGGTCTTGATTTTTTTGAGACAGCGTCTTGCTTTGTAGCCCAGGCTGGCCTTAAATTCCCCATCCGCCTGCTTCAGCTTAACTAAATGCTGTCACTACAGCCTTATACTGCCTTATCCAACTGATTTTCTTTTTAAAGGTTTATTTGTATTATTTTTATTTTATTTTTGTAGTTTTTTTGTTTGAGAATTTCATACATGCCTAAAGTGTGGGGCTTTTTTTGTTTGCTTGTTTTTTGTCTCTTTTGTTTTTGTCTTTTTGAGACAGGGTCTCCCTATAGCCCCAGCTGTCCTGGAACTCACTATGTAGACCAGGCTGGCCTTGAACTCACAGAGATCTGCCTGCCTCTGCCTCCCAAGTGCTGGGATTAAAGTCATGCACCACCACACCCAATCATAAAGTGTGCTTTAATCTGACCCACCCCACCCTCATTCCCTCCCCTACAATTCCTCCCTTATCTCCCCCCACCTCCC
>NW_008339433.1:2527445-2528526 GCF_000622305.1 Nannospalax galili
TAGAAGAAGCATGTCATTACAACTTTAACATATTTAGTAACACACTCCAGAGCAAGAGTACATCTCTTTCACAAGTGGGGGCAAGCTTCTAGGTTCACAGTGGAATTAATATAGTTATATATTATTGAACTCAGTATAAGCCCTGTAAGCCATAAAATTGGATGAGTTTTTAACCTTTAAAAAAGATCTCCATTTCATTTTAGAATATGTTGTTCCTTGCACACAGACTCATTGTTTTTGTTACTAACACTGATGTTAGCGCTTGCATCACTAATCTGTATGTATCTGATTATTAGTAGTCATAATCGGTTGCACTTGGATCATTGGCACCTGTGTATGTCTATAAAGTCATCAGACATATTTCAATGGTATTGTTTATCACCTCGACTAATTAGCATGATGTAAATATCCATGCTTCCTCCTCAAATATAATACATTTTAAAAAAATTTGTTGATTTTTTTATGTGTGTGTATCACACAGAACATCCCAAACCATCTCATTCGACTATACACCCATTTCCCAGATAGCACCCTCCCATAGGCTCCCTCCCCCCACGAGAGCCCTTATACTCTGATATCCCTGCTACTGTCTGCTGTGTTGTCCTGTCTGCTGTGTTGTCGGCACCCCAGCCATTCCCCACTATTGCCCTTCTGGTGAATCTAGTCAGCCTATCTAGAGGTCTTTGTTTTAGGAGGATCAGCTGTTCCTCATCTAGCAGTAATCATTTTCAATATTCCTTTAGATAAGATTGGGGTCTGCTGTTCATTTTCCCAGTTCTATGCTGGGTTACTATCTGGGATTCCCTTTGGCCAACCTGGCCAACAACTCAAAAGAAGGTACCGCCTGTCTGGCATTGTTTCTTGTTATGTAGCCTTTAGCTATGTATATGGACTCTTAAGAAATTATATTGGCCACTTTAATCTTTGGTTATACTTTCCTTTTGGGTCTTTAAGGCCATACAGTTGGTCCAGATAAACCAATTTATTTTTACACTTAAGGTCGTTTGAGGCACTGTTCCTCAGGGGTTACATGGGCTTGGGAGGAGCCCCTGACTCCTTTCTTTTACCAGTTCCGCCTATG
>NW_008339433.1:2528607-2530130 GCF_000622305.1 Nannospalax galili
CCTATGTAAAGATAAGTCAAAGGTCCTGCTCGACCATGGATGGCTTTGCTTGGAAGCATGGAAGAAATGATTCTGCTGTATTGACCCTCCCCTTTGTAGACTGGACACTGGTTCAAGTCCATCTGGTGGGGTCTCCTCAGCCTCCTTGATCAAGAGGACAGGTGACCTACCACCATTATAGGACCTTTTGAGAGATGCTCATAGTCCCTGCAGCTAGTTGACCTAGGAGGGCTGGAGCAAAAAGTGTCCTTTATGTCCCTCTGACCAAATTACTATAGGCTTCAAACTATGTCTGTGAAACACCCAAGAAGGTTAGTTCCACCAGTCTGGTACTTTTAATTACTGTGTGTCATTTAGAAAAATCTTGGGCAAAGACCAGTTGTTCTCAGATAAAGCTTACATAGGCATATATTTCTTGATCTGCTATGTGTAATTGGTCAGTAGGTTGTAGGAGTAATATGGTTCCCTCTGGTTTGCAAAACTAGCTAGGCATTGTCTCACCCTTCCATCATGGTTTTCCCACTAAAGGTGTCTCCATTTCCCCACTTTCTTCCTACTAATACTTCTCCAATTTTTATCCATACCTCCCTTATTAAAGCCTGTTTCCTACTGTTCTTCTCTTTCAGGTTCTTTCTTTTCCTTTACCTCCCTGTCTCCTTTCCATTATCCTGGTACCTGTAGTTATGTCTGGTTACATACTCATTTATCAGAGTCTGGTTCTAGGACCCACATATTAGTGAGAACATATGTGGATTTTTCTTCTGATTCTGTGTTACTTCACTTAGTATAACAGTTTCTAGCTCCGTCCACTTACCTGCAAATTTCATCATTTCATCTTTCTTTACAGCTGAATAAATCTGCATCGTACAAATGAACCACATTTTCATTTTCCACTCATCAATTGAGGGACAATTAGGTTGCATCCATCTCTTAGGTACTCTGAAAAGAACAGCAGCAAACATGGATGTACAAGTATGTCTGCAATAGGATGAGTTCTTTGGGTTATGCTAAGGAGTGCTATAACTGGGTCAAATGGTAGGTTCATTTGTAGTTTTTTAAGAGTTCTCCACACTGCTTTCCATACAGGTTGAACCACTTTGCAGCCCCACCAGCAGTGGATGAATGTTCCCCTTTCTCCACATCCTCTCCAACATTTGGTATCATTTGTTCACTTGATCTGAGCCAGTCTGGGGTAAGATGAAATCTTAAAGTGGTTTTAATTTGCATTTCTCTAATTATTAGTAATGTTGAACATCTTTTAAGATGTTTCATAGCCATCTTTACTTTTTTTTTGAGAACTCTCTGTTTAGCTCCTTAGCCCATATTTTAATTGGTTTGTTTCTTGTCTTGGTTCTCTGTTTTGTGAGCTCGTTATATATTCTGGTTATTAAACCTCTATTGGATGTGTCGCTGGTGAAGATTTTCTCCCATTCTGTGGGTTTTCTCTTTGCTTCCTTGGTTGTCTCCTTTGATGTACAGAAGCTTTTAGTTTAATGAGGTCCCATTTGTTAATTCTTGCCCTC
>NW_008339433.1:2530292-2531736 GCF_000622305.1 Nannospalax galili
TTGTGCAGGGTGAAAGATAGGGGTTTAGTTTCATTCTTCTACAAGTGGAGATCCAGTTTTGCCAGCACAATTTGCTCAACATGCTCTTTTTCTTCCAGTTAATGTTCTTGGCCCCTTTGTCAAATATCAGGTGGCTGAAATTGCGTGTACTCACATTTGGGTCTTCAATTCTGTTCTATTGATCTATGGGGCTATATTTGTGCCTGTACCATGTTGTTTTTATGACTATAGCTCTGTAATACATCTTAAAATCTGGTATAGTAATCCCCCCGGCATTGCTCTTAGTGCTCAGGGTTGTTTTGGCTATCCAAGGTATTTTGTGCTTCCATATGAATCTTAGGATAGCTTTTTCCAATTCTGTGAAAAAAGTCATGGGGATTTTGATTGGAATTGTGTTGAATCTACAAATGACTTTTGGTATGACTGTCATTTTCACAATATTAATTCTTCCAATCCATGAGCATGGGAGGTTCGTCTATCTTCTGATGTTTTCCTCAATCTCTTTCTTTAAAGATTTAGAATTTTAGTAGTAGAGCTCTTTAATGTCTTTGGTAAGGTTTATTCGGAGATATTTTATTTTGTTTGCAGCTACTGTGAATGGGAGTTTTTCCATATGCTCTTTCTCTGATTGCTTGTTATTGGTATATAGAAAGGCTACAGACTTTTGTAGGTTATTTTTTTAGCCTGCCACTTTACCGAACGTGTTCATAATTTCTAGGAGTTTTCGGGTGGAAAATTTGGTGTCTCTTAGATATAATATCATATCATCTGCAAAAAGGGATAATTTGATTTCTTCTTTTCCAATTTTTACTCTAATTTCTTTCTCTTGTCTTATTGCTCTTGTAAGAGTTTCAAGTACTATGTTAAAGAGAAGTGGAGATAGTGGATAGCCTTGTCTGGCTCCTGATTTCCATGGGAATGCTTCCAGTTTTTCTCCATTTAGAATGATGTTTGTTGTGGGTTTGTTATATGTGGCTTTAACTATTTTGAAGTATGTTCCCTCCAGGCCAATTCTCTCTAGGACTTCGGACATAAATGCTTGTTGAATTTTGTAAAAGGCCATCTCTGCATCTATTGAGATGACCATGTGTTTCTTGTCTTTTAGCCCATTTATATGATTTCTGACATTTATTGACTTATGTATATTGAACCATCCCTGCATCTCTGGGTAAAGCCGACTTGATCATGGTGGATGATTTTTTGATGTGTGTCTGTATGCGGTTTGCAAATATTTTGTTGAGAATTTTTGCATCTATTTTCATTAGGGATATGGGTCTATAGTTTTCTTGTTTGGTTGTATCTTTACCTGGCTTTGTATTAGAGTGATGCTGGCTTCATAGAAGGAATTTGGAACTTCTCCCTCCATTTCTACCTTTTTGAATAAATTAAGTAATATTGAATGTAGGTCTTCTTTAAATGTCTGGTAGAATTTGGCTATAAATCC
>NW_008339433.1:2532573-2532837 GCF_000622305.1 Nannospalax galili
ACTTCCCTCCAAGGAGCGCTTTCAGCATGTCTCAGAGGCTTTGTTGTGTTGTTTTGTCCTTTTCTTTTAATACCAGTAATACTTTTATTTCTTTCTTAATTTCTCTTTTGACCCATACATCATTCAGGAGTGTGTTTAATCTCCATGTGTTCGTGTGGTGATTTTGGCTTCTTCGGGTGTTGATTGTAAGCTTTATTGCATTGTGGTCTGATAGAACACATGGAATTATTTCAATTTTCTTTGTATTTGTTGATATTTGTTTTG
>NW_008339433.1:2532853-2533347 GCF_000622305.1 Nannospalax galili
AGGGTATTGAAGTCCCCTACTATTAATGAGTTGGGATTAATTTCGGTCTTAAAGTCCTGAAGTATTGTTTTTATGAAGTTGGGTACACCAGAGTTTTGTAAATATATGTTCATGATTGTAATATCTTCTTGATTCATTGTTTCTTTGATCAAAATGAAGTGGCCCTCTTTGTCTCTTCTCATTAATTTTAGTCTAAAATCTATTTTTTTCAGATATTAGAATTGCTACGCCTGCTTTTTTCTTAGGGCCATTTGCTTGGTATATATTTTTTTTTCCTTCCTTTCACTTTGAGATAGTGTCTGTACTTGAAAGTGAGATGAGTTTCTTGCAGACAACCAAAAGATGGGTTTTGTTTCTTAATCCATTCCTATAGTCTGTGTCTTTTGACTGGGGAGTTCAGTCTGTTAATGTTTAAAGTTATTAATGAAAGATGAGTATCGAGTCCTGTCGTTAATAACTTTAAACATTAACAGACTGAACTCCCCAGTCAAGTC
>NW_008339433.1:2533387-2550416 GCF_000622305.1 Nannospalax galili
AGTCATTCCTTTCTTCAGCTCTTTGTATTGCTTCTAGAATTCTCTGAAGGGCTGGTTTTATGGACATGAATACCTTCAGCCTATTTATGTCATGGAAAATTTTTCTTTCCCCTTTGACTATAATAGACATTTTGGCTGGGTACAGTAATCTGAGTTGGCATCTGTGGTCATTTAACACTGGGAATACTTTGGTCCAGGCTCTTCTTGCTTTCATAGTTTGCACTTAAAAGTCAGCTGTAAGCCTAATGGTTTTCCTTTGCATGTGACTTGTTTTTCTCTTTTGCAGCTTTCAGTACTGTCTCTGTTTTGTAGTGTTTTTCTATGATGTGCTGTGGAGAGTTTCTTTTCTGGTCCTGTCTGTTTGGTGTTCTATTTGCTTCTTGTATTTGTATGGGCATGTCTTTCTTTAATTTTGGGAAACTTTCTTCCACGATTCTGTTGAAGAGCTGGTCCATGCCTTATATTGGATTCTTCTCTTTCCTGTATGCCTATGTTTCATAAGTTTTGTCTTTTTATGGTATCACACAATTCCTGCATATTCTATTCTTGTGATTTCTTAAAATTTTCATGATCTTTGCTTGAATGGTCTAGTTCGTGCACTTTATCTTCCAGTCTTGATACTCTGTTTTCTGTTTTGTTCATCCTATTGGTGAGGCTTTCTCCTGTCTTTTCTAATTGGCTTACTGAGTGTTTCACTTCCTTCTTCTTTTCAGCTTGAGTATTCTTCAATATTTCTAACTCTTTTCTGAATTTATTCAGAAGTTTATTCCTATCTTCTTTCAGTTCTTTGATTTCTTTGTGTGTCTGTAACTTCATTGAATGCCCATGTGAGTAAGTGTTCTTTTGAATTCCATGACCTGTGTTTTCTCTAGGGGCTTCTCAATGTATTCCTCTCCAGGACTGTACTCTTCTAGAGGACTATTGTTATTTTGTGGGGCTATGTTATTGTGGTTTTTCAGGTTATTCTTTTTTCTCTGTGATTTTGACATGTGGATTTCTTTTGTGGTTTCTGATTCCTGTGTGAGACTCAAGCCTTCAAGTTTAGGTCTGCTTCTTTTTTTGAACTTTATGTGTCTTTGTGGTTTACTTTTTGGGCATGAAAGCCTGGTTCCTGTAAGCTTCCAGTTCTCTTCTTTTGATTTTATATTGGAGTGGCCAGATTGCTTTTGCCTTCAGGAGTTCCCGCAGAGGCCCAAATCAGATGAGGATTAGATGCTCTCAAGCTTTCTCCTAAGGTCTGGATCCCTCCAGGAAAGATTTTGGCCTCAGAAATTTGGGGTTGGACTGGCCTGGGATCCAGGCCCAGGAAAGATACTGGTCTAGGGCAGTTGGTGGCCATGCCACCCAGAGATGCAAAGGCAGATGGGGGCAGGAAGTGGTCCCAAGTACTCCTGTGGACTGCACTGAGGAGCTGGGTTTGTCTGGATGCAAAGGATCAGGAATAGTAAAGGTCCCCCCCCACCAACTTCCAGGAAAGAGGCTGGCGGGTGGTGCAGGCCCACGGAAGCAGAGGGAGGTGAGGGCTGGTCCAGGCCTAGAAGCAGTGCTCTGGGGGACCAGAGAAGGCACTGAGTTGGTCTGGATGAAAAGAATCAAGAAGCAGTATTTGTTCCCCAGGTTTCTGGGGCCCCACAACAAAGGAATGGGGCAGGACCCAAACTAGGAGGAGAGAACGGTTGGGGAGATGGTAGGGTGAATGAGGCTGGAGGAGTCAAGGCTGGAGGGCATGATATACTTACCCTGGAGAGGCCTGCGGGTCCTGCAGGCCCAGAGAAGCAGTGCTTGGTACTTTTAAATAGAGCCAAATATCCATGGCTGGAGAGTTCATAGATCCTATCAGAGAACTACTGCTGCTGCTTTCCAAAATCCAGTGCAGTTCCCAAGTATATTCTAAATATTTATACCCACAAACAAGTGTAGCTCTCACCATTAATTAAAGAATCTTCTTTTTGCCATGGGCAGAGATTGTGAAAGAGTTTTGCAGCTGGTCAAAATGTAGAGAAGTGACTTTAGGATGTCTGGCCCAAATTAATAAATCTACAATACAAACCTGACGTGTATGGTTCAAAGAACTTCTCAGAAGAAGTGGCAGAAAGATAATAATAGCCAGAGGAACTAGGATGCCACTATTACATGATGTCTTCAAAAAATGACTGTGAAGCTTCATCCTTAACATCTCAACATTTCCCTGAACAAGAATGGATAATGACAACACCAATGGACATGCCAGTGTGAATGAGAAGAATTTCACAATGTCTCATGTCTAGATGAAGAGTTATAGACAATCAAAATATGTAGAAAGAGGATGAATCGGTTTTCTTTAGGGATGAGTCCCCTGATAACCAGTCCCAAGTGATCATCCCCAAATACGTATACACACAAGCATCACTAAAATATTCAGTTGACTATAAAATATGTTTTAATGAAGAAGAGCTCCAAAACTTGAGAGGCAGTGGGAGTAAGAACATGGGAAGAGTTGGAAAGAGAGAGTGGTGGAAACATTGTAAATATAGTACACATTTATGAAATTCTCAAAATGAAAAATAGAAAAAATTAAAATAAAACTTCGCATCTGAAAGGAAGAAAATATTTATTGAAACATTACTGAAACTTTGTAAAAAAATTGAATTCAGAAAGGCTTTTTAAAGGAGAACAACAAGGTGAAGAATGACATTGATGTATAGAATTGTTTTAGATTGATATAAAAATAAAATTAAAAGAGGAAAACAATAAAGGAAATGAATGATATGCAGTTGTTTAACCACTGAAAGATCAACTCAAAATTGAAACATTCTTCCAATTATAAAAAGTGGTATTTTTCTTATTATGCACAAGATACGGGTTTACAATTCAATAAAACGACAAAAATTTTAAACATGGCTCTAAATTCGAAGGCCTGTTCTTTTTATTATTTACAGGTATATCTCTTAGCATATGACATATAGTGAAAACGTATATTTAAAATGGATTTGTCAAGCAGATGTATCAAATAAAATCAAATATTTAGAATGATTCATAATCACTAGAACTATATTAAGAAAAAATAATTTAAATTTCCCTTGCCAGGATTATTATTATCTACGTAGAATATGGCTCAGTTCAAAAATAAATAAACCAAGTATCATCTAATCTCAAATATCTTTCTCTGTTTCCTCACCAGTGATTTAAATTTACCTGAATGATTCAAATTTCCATTGCCAGAACTAAACACTGTAGATAACCAAAGAGGAACAAATTTTTATTTTTTTCCTCAAAGCCACAGAAGTATTAGCCCATGTTTTCTTTTTTAAATATTTAATTTATTACTTTTATTTTATATGTATGCATGTATTGCCTGCATGTAGGAAGTGCACCAATGTTGGGCAATACCTGCGGAGGACAGAAAAGGCTGTTGGATCCCCTGGAACTGGCATTAAGGACAGTTATTAGCTGCCATATGGGTGCTGGTATGAAACCCGTGTCTTCTGCAAGAACAGTCAGTGTTCTTAATTTCTGAGCCATCTCTTCAGCCCCTTAGCCCATGTTTTCTTAGCCTTATTGTTTTGGACTTGTGTAGTTACCTAATTCTACCCATTAGTCCACAAATCTGAAGGGTTCCAAAAACAACCAATGGCAATGCAGGTCACCTACAAAGCATTTGCATATGGGCTTCTGGGGTATATCCTAGCTTCAAAGTATAGCCTTATTCCCCCACACATGTGTTTGTGAGTCTGTGTGTATATAATCATGCCATGTCTACTATGTCTAATATTTTACCATGATATAGTTGGCATATTTATTTCATAACTGGATTTAAAAGCAATAAAAAATTGTTTATTTGTTCATTTATCATTTTTTTGATAAAGGGATTCACTATAACCTCAGCTGTCCTGGAACTCACTTTGTAGACCAGTCTTGCCTCAGTTTCACAGAGACTCATCTACTTCCACCTCTCCAGTGTTGGGACTAAAGGCATTCCACCATTCCTGGCTGAAAATTCATGATTCATAGTAGTAAGGTCAATACCTGACTGGGATTCTGTTGTGAGAGCTGTTAATTATAGAAAATCTAATATTTATTTTCAGATAAAGATAATTCTGTTTATATTGTGAATTATTTTTCTTTGTCATAATAAACCAGTTTACTATAAAATTCATTTTGATCTTGTCTCTTTACTTGATATTAATATTTCTTACATTAGTTTGCATATATTACTGAACTTTTGCAACTATGGCAAATAGTTTATTAGAAGGACTGGTACTACAGTTTGTATTTGAACTGCAATAAAGAGCCTGATTTCAGACCTGTATCTATCCTATGGTTTCACTGAGTGGGTAGAGTAGCCATGGTAGAGGAATTGGTGAGTGTTATCTTTGCAGTGATTTTCTAAGTAAATAGGTATTCCAAATTTCAATGTTTTCATACATATATTTTCAATATTATGCCTCTTTGATACTGAAAAAATACAGAAAATACATATATAAACATATTTTCAGGAGATTAATTTTGGCATTTTTCTACAAAAATGCACATGTAGAAAGTATACCTAATGTTCATGCTACATAGTGGAACAAGGCATAGAGAGCATCCTAATGCATCTCTAAACTCTCACCAATGAAGCTTTCTCATGTAACAGAGTGTGATGCACATGGATAGTCACAGCTGGTCAAAGTGTAGATACTAAGAGACCACAGATTGTGGCCCTCAATAGGATTCCTATATTGAAACTAACCCACCCATGGTTCAGGGACCATTGTGGAAGAAGGGGTGGGAAGATTGGAAGAGCCAGGGTTGTTGCATGAACATAAGGAAAGAATTGTCCAAGCCTCTGAGAACTTGCTCATATGAACTTACAGCAATGGTGTCAGCATGCACATGCAAATGCAATCAAACAAAAAGACAGCATAGAACTGGGGAAATTTACAGTAAGCACCAAACATAGCTGAAGAATTACTGGCAGCTGATTACTGCTGGGAGAAGGAGAGTTGACCTTTAAGGGAGAGACTCTAGGTAAGCTGACTGGACTTCAGTGGATGAACTTGCATCAAAAGACATATGAGTACACAACCTTTACTTGATAGGCCTTAACATACATGACAGAATACATGAAATATAGTCATGGGGAGGGTATGGGAGTGTGCAGATTGGGAAGGGTTTATAAAAGATGTATGCATTGCACAAAAATTCAATAAAAATATCCATTTAAAGGAAAAAGAAAGTCTTTCCTTATGTCTATATTTTAGTCGTATTATTTAGTTATTTATTCTTTGAGAATTCCTTACATGTGAAAGTAGAAGCAAAGTAGTCTAAGGAAAACAAAGAGAAATAAATGGAGGTGAATAAAACGGATTTGGGGAGACATGTAAGGGAAGATGGCCAAAGTAAAAAGTAAATGTATGTAAAAACGTCTGTATCATAGTCCCCTGAAATGATTAGGGAATCCAGAGAGGTAGGCAAAACAGTACAAACTATTGTCATTGCTCTTGTTTGCCTACCATAGCTAGATGTTAAGATAATGTTGCTGAAGACGTGATATATTTTAATTGCAGAATGCAGAGAAGAAATCAATCTTAAATGTACCAGAAATCTCACTCCCATATTATTAGCTTTCATGTAGTACTAGAAATTGAAACACTGGTAACTAGGGGAGAAAATATATCAATGTACAAAGCAGCACACCCCACGTACTACAATACTGAACTTACAGGCAAGATGTACCCACTGGTGCAATAGTAACAAATCTGTTTATGGGAATAAGTAACCACTCTGTTTATTGGATTTGAGACTTTCTCCACAAGAGAGTAGTCATGCCTCGTACTGTAAACCTGGTCAAATCCTATGGCTGGGGAAGTCCGAAGGCCAGTGGGAAGGAGACTATTGATATTGGTGTAAATAGTTGTGTTTCAAACTTCTTTCTAAGTATTTATGCTTGCATCTGTAGATGTGCACTCTTCTCAACTATGATCAGAGAAAATCTTATTGCTCTGGGTAATGATTAATACAGAGACTTTTTAAAAATGATTTATTTAATAACCATATGATTAGAAGAAGCATTTCATCACAGCATTAACATATTCAATAACAATTTCCAGAGCAAATAAGCATCTCTTTCAAAATTGGCTGTAAATTTTTAAGTTCATGGTTGAATTACTACAACTACACAACACTGAACTCAGTATAAACCTTATAAGACATAAAATTGAATGAGGTTTTAACCTTTAAAATAGATCTCCATTTCATTTTAAAATATATTGTTTCCTACAGAAAAACTCATTTTTAATGCTACTGTCACTTAGATGTTTGCACATGCATCAATACAGAGACTTACAAATGTTCAAAGTGCTGAGAATAAGAAGCTCTAAACATGCTGCTATAGATGGAATGTCCACATCAACCTACCACCAAAAGGCTTAAGGAACATCTGAGTTGAGGGAGCCCTTAGAAAGAGACGGAGGATTAGAAGGGAGTGCTGGGAAATGCTGTCCTGTGGACATGGCATTGCTGTTGCACAGGAGATCACAGCCACTGTAGCTATCTGCATAAGACCTTGAGAAGATCAAGCCAGATAAAAAATTCAGTTTACAAGGGGAAGAGGTTTCTCAGAAAATATTCTTAGCTGAGGAGTTATTGGAAAGTTGATGACTGTGAGGGGAGTGAGAGTCAGTTTTCTGTGGATGAACGACTTATGATAAGTTACCCATGTCCAAGAGGATCCTGTCACACCAGTGTTCATATTGGCAACACTAATTGGATTCGGTGGGCAATAAAAAAAATAGGTAGAGGTTGGGAGAGAGATGTGTTTGAGAGCCTAGTGTTATGTGGTTGGAGGGTTGGTGGTGGATATATTGGATACACATATGAAAATTTCAAAGAATAAATAAAAATACACATTTAAGTTCAAGTACAATTTAAAGTTTTATATAATTTTAAAATTAAGATTACTCATTCTGGTATGGTACAAAAAGCAAATAAGAAAGTAGTCACTAGCCATGTGGGCTTTTATTTGGTTTGCTTATCTGGCTTAATTTTTCATACACTTTGGAGTAAAATAGCTTTTATATTAGTGGAACTTCAGTATATTTTCATATTTTCTACTGCTTTTGAAATTTTCTCATCTTATAAAAATGGAAATTCTATTTATCCAGTGCATTAAAATACTTGTTTAAATGTTATAAAGTCATTAATATAAATAGACTATTTCAGCTATTCTAGATGACAAATTTTCTGCTCACTGTCCATTTTGCTGAAATAATGTATGACATGACATGGAAGTAACAATAAGAGACAAAAATCACATTTACCACGAATCATTTTAGTTATAAGTTAACTTATTAAGCCTTAGAAATGTAAATTATGCATATTCATTAACTTCTGAAATAAATTAGGATGATGGGGAAAGTGCATATTTGTATTTTAGTACAGATTTCAGCTTAAGTTTGCATAAATTCATAGAAACTTTCTTCAATCTAGGAGTCAGATTTTCTTCTAAATAAACCAAACAATATTATGGAAAAGAATGGCTTGGTCTCTGTATGTTGAATTCAGCTAGTGTGAAAAGAACTGATTAGTACAAAGAAGCATTTGTCAATTGCTAACTGTCTCTAAAATCTGTCTAACTACTTGTTCTTGGCACTAATTACAGTGGCAGATATGGACTCTATCTTGCTAAATGAGCCTTAAATCTAATCAGAAAGTGGGTTGTTATTCCCAGAAAATTTGTAATACTATGGCACCAGTGGGCATATAGTGCCAAGCTAGTGATCATTATATCTTGAAGGATCCAGAGCTGGATAAGGTTGATGATTCCTGTGCCATTCTGGTAGCCTGCATGATACTTTCCAGTGCTATGAAGGCTAGCCAGTAAAGAAAGCACTTCCAGGACAGCATCAGTTTAATTTTTCCTTGTTTGTTCTATCATTTACTTACATAGGTTCTTCAGCAATAGGGTTTTACCATTAAGTTCTGTTAGATAGCCAAAAGCAATAGGAACAGTGACTATTTTTGAGGTGTCTTCCTGGTCAACATATTCAAAGATGAAGTCTATTTCTGACACTGGAATTCTGATTTTCTGGCATGTAGTGCCTGGTAAGGGTATTGCCCCACTATACGGTACTCCATTTAAACCCTTTAATAATAATAATAATAATAATAATAATAATAATAATAATAATGTGTATGTTGCATTTTTAATACAGGTTCCCTGTAGCATGGGAACTCACAGAGATCCACCTGCCTCTGTCACCCAGGTGCTGGGATAATAGATGTGTGCTACCATGCCCAGCAAGTACTTGCATATATTTTATAAAGCTTCCATGATGGAAAGTCAGTTTCTATCTGACTTTCTAAAGGCCTTTAGTGCTAGTTATCTTTTCCCTTACTACATTCTCTGCCTTTCCCTCACGTTCTGTACACCATTTATCCCTTCCTGTTCCATTATTGCCCTTTCACCATTTTATATCAGTGCATTATATCTTCCCTCTGAGGAAGCAGCACACTCATAGCCCTTTATTAGTTTTCTGGACTTTGTGGATTTTCTGGTAAAAACATACATATATATTGACCTACATAAGTTAACATCCACTTATGAGAGATAACAAATGATGTTAGTCTTTCTGGATCTGGATTGCCTCATTCAGATGATTGTTTTCAGTTCCATTCATAATGTCATTACCCAATTTAAATTGAGTTTTGTGTAGCAGTGAAAGAATCTACTTTATTTCTTCTACATATAGTTATCCAGTTTAGTCAGCACCATTTGCTGAATGTCTTTTCTCCAATATGTATTTTTCCTTTTGTTGAAAAACAGGTGGCTGTAAAGTGTAGACTTAAATTTGTACTATCATTTCAATTCCATTGATCAGTTTCTCTGTTTCTTTCCCAGTACTGTCCTCTTTTTATTACTATATCTCGATTAAAAATGATGATGCCTCCAACATTTCTTTTGTTATTCAGAGTCTATCCTTCCTGGGATTTTTGTCTTTCCACATGAATTTGGATATTTAAAAACAGTTTTTGAGTAATTATGCAAATTGATTTGGAATATGTAGATTGCTTTTCATAGGATATACATTTTCATAATATTAATCCTATCAAAAGACTGTTTTTTTCCATTTCTATTATCTTCCTCAGTGTCCTAATTTTCTTTTTTCTTTCTTTTCTTTTTTTTTTTGACATGTATTTCACTACCTTGCTTAGATTTTACATATGAGAGCATTCCCATTGCTTATTTGATTTTTGTGGGTATTTTGGCAGGCTACTGACTTTGGGATGTTGATTTTTTTTAATCCTACTACTTTGATGAATATGTTTGTCAGCTCTAGGAATTTCCTTGGTTTCTTCTATATGCAGAAACATATCATCTACAAATAAGGACACTTTGATTTCTTCCTTTCCAAATTCTATCCCCTTTATCTGTTTCATTTGTCTTATTGATCTAGCTCAAACTTCAATTACTGTATTGAAGAGGAATGGAGAGAGTGAACACCATTTTCATGTTTCTGATTTTAATGGGACTGCTTTGAGGTTTTCTACATTTGGTATAATGTTGGTTGTATGTTTGATGTATATTTCCTTTATCATGGTAAAATAGCTCCCCTGTGTCCCTAGATTCTGAATGTCTTTCACCATGCATGGACGTTTGATTTTGCTTTTAAAGGACTTTTGTGCATCTGTGCTGGATAGCTTTAGTGTCAACTGGGTTGAGGGAGCCTAAATTGAGGAATTACCTCCATTGGACTGGCCTGTGGCCTTGTCTGTAGGTCGTCTTCATGATTGTTGAGTGATGTAGGAGAGCCCAGCCCAATGTGGGTGGTGCCACCATAGGGCAGGTCGGCCTGTGTTGCATAAGAAATCAGGCTGAGCAGGGGCCAGGGGAGCAAGCCAGTAAGCAGCATTCCTCCAAGGCCTGTGCTCCAGCTCCTGCCTCCAGGCTCCTGCCCTGAGTTCCTATCTTGGGCTCCCTGATGAACTGTGACCGGGGAGATGTAAGATAAATAAATCCTTTCTTCCACAAGTTGGTATTGGTCGGAGTATTTTGCCCCAGCAATGGAGAAACAAACTAGGACAGCACCTATTAAGATAATCATGTGGTTTCTATCCTTTAGGATGTTTATGTGGCAGATTACACTTATTGATTCAAAAGTGTTGAAACATCCATGAATCTCTGAGATGAAGCAAATTTGGTCATGGTATATAATCTATTTGATGTGTTCTTGCAATCAGTTTGCAAGTGATTTTTGGAGAATCTTTGTGTCTATGTTCATCAGCAAGATTGGTCTATAATTTTCTTTTTTGTTGGATCTTTGACTTTGGTATAAGTATATACTGGCTTTATGAAAAGCTTTTGGAAATATTCCTTCCTTTGCTATTTTAAGGAATAAATTGAGCTTTACTGGTGTTATTTCTTTGAAGATCTGCTAGAATTCTGTGCTGTATCCATCTGGTCTTGGTCTTTTTCAGATGACAGTTTTTAATTACTTCTACCTAATTAGTTATCATGGGTATATTAAAATTGTTTAGCCTATCTTTGTCTGATTTTGTAGGTCATACGTATCTAGAAGTTTTATCTTCTAGTTTAGGAAAATGTTTTAAAAATATGTCATTATGCTTTTCTGAATTTCTTCAATACTGTTTATATATTTCTCCTTTCCTCACTGATTTTATAATTTGGGTCCTTTTTTTCTTTCTTTTGCTTAATTTTGTTAATGTTTGTCAATCTTGTTGAGAATTTCAAACATCTAACCCTTTTATTTATTTGTATTTTTTAAAATTTGGTTTCTATTTCATTAATTTCAATCCCAATTTTTATTATCCAGTGTAGTTTTTTTTCCTTTCCTTTCCTTTCCTTTCCTTTCCTTTCCTTTCCTTTCCTCTTTCCTTTCCCCTTTCCTCCTTTCCTTTCCTTTCCTTTCCTTTCCTTTCTTTTTCTTTATTTTCTTGAGACAGGGTCTCCATGCAGCCCCAGCTGACCTGGAACTTGTTATATAGATCGGGCTGGCCTCTGCCTCCTCTGTGGTGGATTAAAGATGTGTACCCCACGTCTGCCTCTATCTACTATTTTTGCATGTTGATGTTTTTTGTTTTTTCCCAAGATTTTCAGGTGCATTGTTAAGTTGGAAATATGGGTTCTCTCCAAACCTCTGGTACAGAGCCTTACTGCTGTAAACTTTCCCCTTAGGACTACATCCATTGTGTCCCATATATTTTGTTATTTGGTGTTTTTATATGTATTCAATTCTAGAATTTTTTTTCTACTTTCTTCTTCTTTGTCTCTTGACCAAGTTTTTGTTCAGTTGTGTGTTGTGAAAGTTTCCATGAGTTTGTGTACTTTTCTCATTTTTATTGTTGTTTATAACCAGCTTTATTCTTTCATGGGAATAAAGTAAGCCAGATGCTATTTCAATTTTTCTAAACTTGTTGAGATTTCTTTTTTGTCCTAACATGTTGATTATGAAGAAAGTTTTAAGTGCTTCTGTGAATAAATTGTATCCTTTGGTGTTTGGTGTAACATTCTGTAAATTTCTGTTTGGTACATTTGATTTATGATATCATTTAAATCCAGGCATTCTCTTAAGTATTTTTTGTTTGGGTGATCTGTTAATTGGTGAAAGTAGAGTATTTAAATCACCTCCTTTCACTGTGTTGGACTCCACCTGTGATTTTAGCTCTAGTAGTGATTCTTTTATCAGATTGAAGCAGCCTATGCATATAGGACTAGCATGGTAAAATCCCCTTGGTAGATTTTTCCTTTCATGAATATGAATTGTCCTTCCTTATCTCTTCTGACTAGTTTTAGTTTGAACTATATTTTCTCTGCTATTAGAATCATGATGCCACTTGATTCTTAGTTCCATTTGCTTAGAATAACTTTTTACATCCTCTTACCCTAAGGTGGTGTCTATAATTAATGTTGAACTATGATTCTTGGAGACAGCAAAAAGATGAATACTGTTTTCTATTCTGATCAATTAGCCTCTGCCTTTTTATTGGGAAATTGAGACTGTTAATATGCTGAGTTATTACTGATCAATGTTTATTAATTCATGTTGTGTTGGTTGTGTAGAATTGTTTTCTTAGAACACTTTTGCTTAACTGTTCTGGATCTGTTTATGCTTTGTGCCCTCATGGATGTGTTTAATCTCTTTAGACTGAAATATTACTTCTCATATATTCAGAGAGCAGGCTTAGTGTACATAGCTACTTTAAAGCTGTTATTGTCATGGGAATGTTTTTCATTATCCTTAATTTTGCTTGATATAGGCATCTGTGTTCTTCACGACTTAAAGGATGTCAGTTCAAGTCCTTCTAACTATAATAGTCTCAATTGAAAAGTCAATAGCTCTTCTAATGGACCTGCCTATAGAGTCTGATTTGTGTTCCCAAATGCCCTTCAGTGTGCATCCATCCACTAGGCCCACCAAAAGTCCTATACCTATAATATATTGTCTGTCCCCCATTCAGGAGCAAAAAGTTCCTTTGGGTAGGTTGAGATTTTTTATCTACTTCCCTATGTCTATGCTGGGATTTTTTCTTGTTTGAGATTGGATAGAACTTGTGTATGCTGTCACCACTGCTGCAAGTTCACATGAATAAATGACCAGGCATCTGGATATTTGGAAGAATCTATCTTTTTCGTCATCTTTATCCTCTGGTTCTTAGGTTCTTTCAACCTCCTCTTCCACTATGATACCTGAGTCTTGAGAGGGAAGCATTAAGCATTCTCCCTGCAGACTAGCTCTCATTTTTCTTTTGATGATGTAAATCCCTGTAAATCTAGTTGCCATGGAACTTACTATATAGACCAGGCTGGCCTCAATCTCACAGGTATCCACTTGCCTCTGCCTCCAGAATGTGCAACCACGCTTTCTATGGACTTGCTTTGTATGTGTCTTACTATTTCACTCTCACAGCTTTCAGTATTGTTTTGTACATTTAATTTTTTGAGTGTTTTACAACATGGAGAGTTTCTTTTCTGGTCCTGTCTACTTGTTCTATATATCTGTTACACCTTTGCTGGTATCTATTTCCCTAGTTTGGAGAAATTTTCTTCTATGATTTTATTGAAAATGTTTTCTGTGCATTTGATCTGAGGTTTTTCTACTTCTGTAATTATTATTTGTGGGTTTGATCTTTATATAATGCCCCAGAGGTCCTGCATGCTACCATGTAACCAGTTGCTGGGTTATGTTAGACTTAATATTTTGTTTGAAAAAATGATCCATTTTGTTGCCTTTGTCTTTGAGATCTGTCTGATATTCTCTCTTCCACTTGATCTAAACTTTTTATGAGGCTTTAGTCTCAGAATTTTATCTGACTTTATGAGGATTGTGTAGCCATTAAAGGCCAAAGCTAACAACAAAAATATTTCAAGTTTTTTTTTTTTACTTTTCTTCAGAGATTTCATGATATTCATTGAATATTTTATTCATTTCCTTTTTGAGTTCTTTGAACATGTTTATAATTGCCATTTTGAATTAATTCTATCTGTTAACTTGCTTTTCTCAGGGAATATTTTGATATGGGTGTTAGTTTCTGGAGGAAAATATTGCCTTTGTTACTCATATTGTTTGTGTTTATGCAATGTGACATTAGCATCTGGATTTGTATCCCTTGGTGGTGTTTTTTTTTTTTTTGGTATGGATAGCTGACCTTCTCTTTGTTGAGTGGGTGTTTATATCTGTGTTTGCTGCTACCCCAAATTTTCACATTGTGGCCCAGCTGAATGGAGTTTGGTGCTAATTCTTGAGACCAGTCTGTGTTGATGTGTGAATATGGCATAAGATGTGGTCTTAGCTCAGCTACTGACAGGTTCAACTTCTGAGCTTGATGTTTCAGGACACATTCCATGAGGTCTAGAGTAGCAGGGTTTACTGGTTGGCTTCTAGGTGAGCAGACAGGTAGACAGGTTAGTACTGACTTTTGATTAGAGTATTGGGGATTATTCAAATGAGTGTCAACCAATAAAACATCCAAATGTACTTCTTGACTATGTGTATCTGGGGTGATATACAGGCTGCACTACCCCAGAAATGCCTTGGAATATGGGGATGACCATAAGTACAGTGAGGTTTCTGTAGTGTTACCATATTGGGCAGCTGTGAAAGTTAAGTGATTTGAGCTAGACGGGGGGGGGGGGCAGGAACACAGAAAGAGAACACTGGGACCAGAGCACTCACAGGTCTGACATTTGTCCTAGAGGATGTATGTGACACTATTTAGGCCCAATATCTTGGATGGTGGATAAGAAATTCTTAAATTTGGGAAACTCACAGGTATGGGAGTGCACTGAACCAAGTGAGAGCTCAAACTCTAGACAAGTAATGCCAAGGTTTGGGAACTCAAGTCTTGGGCAAATCACCAGTCAGGAATGGGCAGGAAGCTGGGAGACCTGAGTGGGCCTGGGAGCTGGAATGGAGTACAGGCAATGCTGGGCTTGGGGAAATGACAAGGATGCACAATTTAAAATTTAAGATTCATTGCACAGTAGATTTTATAAAATAGACTTATTTTAATTTATCCTTACTAGTCATAAAATTAATGCTCTTTATGCAGTAATTGAACATTTTGTGTTTTATTTGAAATAATTTCTTATTTTTTCTTGATTATTTTTTGCTGGGTGGAAGGTATTCTTCAAATACCAAAATGATTTAGTCTTTTTTTTTTTAATTTTCAATAGATATTTATTGAACTTTTGTGCATTTTATACAATATATCTTTTTCTCTTTGTTTTTATTTTATGTTTATTCATGTATTCTGTGCATGTAAGTGCACCTGTGTCATGCAATGCCCGAAGAGAACAGAAGAGGGCAATGAATCCTCTGGATCTAGCTTTAAGAATGGTTATTAGACTTCATGTGTGTGCCTGGATTTGAACCTGGGTCCTCTATAAGACCATCCAGTTCTCTTAACCAGTGAGCCATCTCTCCAGCCCCTCATATAATCTATCCGAATCATATTTAAACCTTCAAAACAATTTATCCTTTACCAGCTATGGACTCCTGCACTTCTAGTGGTAGAACTTGAACTTGTTTTCATTGGTTTTCAATGAAATGTGTAGGTGTTTTCTTAACAAGTTTGGTCGTTGGAAAACTGTACAACTCTATTTTCTTAACACTTCCACTTTAATGCTAATCTCAGTCAGGGTTGTCTCACTTCATTGAGATCAAATAATGAAATACTTATATTTATTCCCATAGATTAGTGCAGCTTTCAGTCCTCACCAGAGAAGTTTTATTTTGCAATGGATGATGGTTAATACAGAAACCTACAGCCTGACAAAGTGCAGAGAATCATTACTGTGGAATACTTTTCTGTAAATGTGAAGTCTATATCATCTTTCATGGCAAAGGAACATGGTGGAAGATGGGGCAGAAAGACTATATAAGCCAGAGATTGGGGAGGACAACTAAAAGCATTGTCTTCTGGGAGTGTCAGAATGGTCACACTCATTAACTCACCACAGATATGGTTACCTAGAGAATTCCTGCACAAGATCAAGCCAATCAACACTACAACATGGATAAGGAAGGGGCACATGAAACCCCACTTGTAGACAAGGAATTATGGATAGTTGTTGGATGATAGAGGGAGGGAAAATCAGTCTTCATCAGGAATGTGACACCTATGACGGAGTGCATGATCCAGTGAATGTTTAGACCCATGAACATATGATCATTATTAAGTGGACTCTGTGGCCTATGTATGATGAGGAGGTGGATATTTTTTACTTGTAATTTCAGCCATACAGCATTTCCTCATTTTCTTTCCTCTTATTCTTTCCCCCTTCCCTCTCTCTCTTGATTTAGATATTATGTGGAAAGGAAAAGGTTCTAATCTATCAGATCTATATTACAAGTATAAAATTGATTTTGATGAGTTTTCAAGAGCATGGAGGAATGTCTTGTTATCTCAGTGTCTTATTATAAAGGATGTCACTGAAAGTGAAGATTGTAACCTCGATCAAGACTATAAGCAGCAAATGGTAAAAACAGAAGCTATGTAGACAGAGGGACATAAAATACAATAGAATACTGTATTTTAATTGGTTGACAAAATTGTCCGTCCTCATGGTCTACTAAGACAATTATTGTCTCATCTCAATGTTAATTTTGATTATTACTTTGAATACATGTGAAATTCAGCTATACTTCCACCTTTTCTAGAAGACTCATTAAAGTTTCAAAACTCTGAGACTAATGTACCAATATTTATTAATATTTCAAAACTGTATGGTTTTCTTTGTTAGCATGACAAAATATAGAGCCACTTGAGGATGGGCTCTGAGTTTGTCTGTGGGGAATTATACTGATTATGTTAATATAATTAGAAAGACCTGAACACTTTTGTTAAAACTATTCCCTAGGCAGGGGATGAAGAACTGTATAAGATAGAGAAAGCGAACTGAGCAGTAGCATACATAAGTTCATTTTAGTCTTCTTCAGACTACAGAAGTAATGTGTACAATTGCTTCAAGCATCTGTTGCCGTGAGTTCCTCTCTGAGATGGACGGTTTTGAACTGGGATTTAAAGTTATCTTTTTCCCATTAAGTTCCTTTGGTCAGGGCATTTTATTGCAGCCACATGAGAAAAAACTAATACACTAAATTTCATTTTGGTATGATGTTAAATTTTGGTGTCACCTCTTATAATTTACTTTTTACCATTTCATCATTCTAGCAAAATCCTTATGGAAAATACACACACACAGCGAAGCCCTCCGTGCCTTGACTCCCCAAGCCACATTCACCCTTCCATCTCCCCCGCTGTTCGCTACTCCCGGTTTGGGACCTGCGCCATTTGTAGACTTGGGGCCCCAGACACCTGGGGAACCAATACTGCTTCCTGACCCTTCTCACTCAGACCAACTTAGTGCCTTTCTTGGGCCCCAGGAGCACCGCTTCTGGTCCTGGCCCCGCCCTCACCTCTCTCTGCGTCCCTGGACCTGCACCACCGGCTAACTCTCCTAGCCTGCATTCCTATTCTCAGGCCTCTTGGGGTAAGTCTATAGCGCAGCCCTCCGCCCCTTGACTCCCCAAGCCACATTCACCCTTCC
>NW_008339433.1:2550802-2552422 GCF_000622305.1 Nannospalax galili
AGCTGCCCTAGACCAGCATCTTTCCTGGGCCAGGCTCCCAGGCCAGTCCAACCCCCAAATTCCCAAGGCCAAAATCGGTCCTGGAGGGATCCAGACCTTAGGAGAAAGCCTGAAGTCATATGACCATCATCTGAATTGGGCCCACTGCGGAACTCCTGAAGACAAAATCAATCTGGCCACTCCAACATAAAATCAAAAGAGAGAAGCGGAAGCTTAGACGAACCAGCTCTTCATACCCAAAAAGTAAACCACAAAGACACATAAAGCTCAAAAAAAGAAGCAGAACTAAACTTGAAGGCCCGAGTGTCACACAAGAGTCAGAAACTACAAAAGAAATTCACATGTCAAAATCACAGAGAAAAAACAATAACATGAAAAATCAAAATAACATATACCCACCAAATGCCAATAATCCACTAGAGGAGCACAATGAGAACCCCCTAGAGACAATGTCGGACATGGAACTCAAAAGAACAATGATGAATATGATAAAAGAATTCAGTGAATTTAAAGAACACACAAACAAGGTAATCATAGAGCTGAAGGAAGATACGGATTCTAATGGACCTGCCTATAGAGTCTGATTTGTGTTCCCAAATGCCCTTCAGTGTGCATCCATCCACTAGGCCCACCAAAAGTCCTATACCTTTAATATATTGTCTGTCCCCCACTCAGGAGCAAAAAGTTCCTTTGGGAAGGTTGAGATTTTTTAATCTACTTCCCTATATATCAAATGGACTTAACAGATATCTACCGAGTATTCCACCGAGTATTCTACCAAGTATTCCACCCAAACACCAAAGGACATACTTTCTACTCAGCATCCCATGGAACTTTCTCCAAAATCAACCATATACTGGGGCACAAAACAAAGCTCAGCAAATACAAAAAGATTGGGATAATTCCATGTGTTCTATCAGACCACAATGCAATAAAGCTTATAATCAACACCCGAAGAAGCCAAAATCACCACACAAACACATGGAGATTAAACAACACACTCCTGAATGATGAATGGGTCAAAAGAGAAATTAAGAAAGAAATAAAAGTATTCCTGGAATTAAATGAAAAGGACAATACAACACAACAAAACCTCTGGGACACGCTGAAAGCCGTTCTTAGAGGGAAGTTTATAGCTCTAAGTGATGCATTAAAATATCGCAAAGATCACATTAAATGACTTAACATTGCAACTCAACACACTTGAAAAGCAACAGCAAACAAAACCCAAACCCAGCAGACAAGAAGAAATAACAAAAATCAGGGCAGAAATCAAAAAAATTGAATCAAAGAAAACAATACAAAGAATCAACAATTCCAAGAGCTGGTCCTTTGAAAAGATAAACAAGATTGACAGACCACTAGCCCAAATAACCAAAAGAAAGAAAGAGCACCTCCAAATCAACAAAATCAGAGATGAAAGGGGAAACATCACAACAGACACCAGAAAGATACAGAACATTAAAGGGAATACTTTAAAAACCTATATGCTACCAAATTCAAAAATCTAAAAGAAATGGATGCATATCTAAAGGCATGGGAACCACCAAAACCCAACATTTTTAGAGCAGAAGAAAATAGACTAAGATATATCTGATTAATTTAAATGGAAAAAGTCTC
>NW_008339433.1:2554385-2554556 GCF_000622305.1 Nannospalax galili
CTGCTGGTGGGGCTGCAAACTGGTTCAACCCCTATGGAAAGCAGTGTGGAGAACTCTTAAAAAACTACAAATGAACTTACCTTTTGACCCAGATATACCACTCCTTGGCATATACCCAAGGAACTAGTCCTATTGCAGAGACACTTGTACATCCATGTTTGTTGCTGCTCT
>NW_008339433.1:2555638-2556092 GCF_000622305.1 Nannospalax galili
ATGGGGGTGCTGACAGCACAGTGGACAGTGGCAGGGATAGCAGAGTATGGAGGCTCTAGTGGGAGAGGAAGGCTGCCTACCTGACGAGTTTGTATTCATGCTCAGATGCTGAGGAGGTCAGAAGGTGGGCGACTGTGACCAGTAATAGTCATCTATATAGAGATTAGAAATGCATGTGAAAACGTCTCAGTGTCAACAGGCTTTGAATGAATTTTTCTGTATGAAACTGTGTGTTTTGACAACGAAGTGGAGATCTTATTTAAACATTGGAGCCTCATTTAATTTTATGTCTTATAGAGTTTATAATGAGTAAAATATTATATAAGCATAATAATTCATCTGTAAACCTAGAAATGTACAGCCAATTTTGAAAGAGATGTACCCTAGCTCAGAAAAATGTTATTGAATAGGTTAATGCTGTTGTAATGAAATGCTTCTTTTAATTAAAAAAAAA
>NW_008339433.1:2556111-2566952 GCF_000622305.1 Nannospalax galili
AAAATCTCCAGTGGTGTTCTACAGCAACTTTATTCAAAGGACTTGTTTTGTTCAAAAGAGACAAAAGATAAACATTCCACACAGCTCCAAAATATTAAGTATTATCTGACCCTGTGCTTTGAGCAGCTCTTATTACTAAAATTTTATTTTCTGGTTGTAGTTTTACACTTTAATTCTATACTTCCATTCATTTAACCTTAGTTACTGCTTTCTAGAAACATTATAATTTTTGCTTGAGTATATTAATGTCTTCTGAAAATAAATACACACACAGATTACCCAGAGAGAGAGACAGAGAGAGAGAGAGAGAGAGAGAGAGAGAGAGAGAGAAAGAGAGAGAACACTTCTTGCTCTTTTACATTACTCACTGTTTTTGCTAGAGAGATGACTCAGCAGTTAAGAGCTGCTCTTGCTGAGGGACAGAGCTTGATTCCAGGCTTTTAAGACAGGTGTTACACAACCACTTCCAACTCCATCTTGAGGGAGACCTAAAGGCTGTGGTCACTGAGGGAACCTGCACAAATTTGCAACCCCCCATACAAACACACACAAATAATTAAAAACAAATATAACTGGTAAAATGTACATCTCTCAATAGTCCATCAAATTAGTAAATGTGCTCCTTTACACCTCTGTGATTCTAGAATTATAATTTTTGGTAAATTTTCTAATTAAATTTTTGTGTATCTCATATAGAGAATCTTAATAATCTTTATGCCCTCTTAATCATTGGCACCTTCGCATAGTACTGCCCCCTAGTGGAACTAATACATTCTGTTATTTGTGTCAAGGCCTACCTTGTCAAGTTAGTATCCCCAGATGTCCCTCAGTGCAAGTTCTTCCACTGGGGTCTAGTCAGCCTATCTAGAGTCTCTCCCTTTAAGAAGATCAGTACTTCTTTGACTATGCTTGGGACTTGTCCATTTCCACAGTTCTGTACTCAGGTTTTGTTGCTTGCATTTGCATGAGTCTTATGCATGCTGATACCATTGCTATAGATTCATAAGCAAGGTCCCAGGAGCTTGTAGGAGTCTATTACCATATGGCCATGCACCTCCTCCTTGGCTTTTACAATCTTTCACCCCCTCTTCTGCAATGGACTCTGAGTCCTGGGTGGGTGGAGTTCAATATAGGAATCCACACTCTTCAGACTCATTCTCTATGCTTTGGCCATTCCTGATCTTTTGTGTTCCTGGCCCTTTGTTGCATGAAGGAGCTTCACTAATGAGAAATGAGAGATATGCCAGTGTCCCCTTTACCCCTTGTTCTGTGTTCCCTGAGCTTTAGGTTTATAGTTTGCATTGAAGATGTGCCTCTTAGGCTTGGGAAATTCATAAACAATCTCTGTGTATGACCAGTTGTGGAGCTCTGTAATAGTCTGTGACTGGTGGAAAAGAAGCTTGCTTGATAGTTGGTGGCTGGGATAGTTGTCTGTAAATATAACGATCCATATGTTGCACATAGTAAAAAATTACATTTGTCTAGAAATATGATAGCTTTTAGGTTTTCTTTAAGATCTATGACCTCTCCATCCATGTGTATTGGGCTATGTTTACAGTACCACATGTGAATATCCTCCCACTCAGTAAGTAGACTTTAAGTCTAATTAGGTAGCTGTTGATTACCCCCAGGATAAAAGTGCCACTATTGCATCAGTGTTACCAATGTCATTTGCATTTCTGGTCATTGATGTTATTATTAGACATTGAAGCTGGGGTTGGACCATTGACCATCAATTGATGTTCTCCATTAGCTTGCATAGTGCTCTCCAAATCTATGACAGCTAGCCTTCAGGGAAAGTGACTTCCAGATCAGATCTAGTTCTATTGCTCCAGATGCTATGTCTAAAGTAGTTCCTGAATTCAGCAGTAGGGTTTTACCTTCAAATTCTGGGAGACAATCAAGGGTGGTGTCATTTTGGGAGTATCTTGGTCCACCCTGGCAAACAACTCAAAGGAAGGGTTCTCCTGCTTGTCACCATTTCTTGCTATGTATCCTTCAGCTATACACATGGACACATGTAGAGATGCCATGTGTGTAATTTGTCAGTAGGTTACTTCAAAAATATTGTTTTTAGAAACAGAATACCTTTCAACTTCTGCTTTCACTGCCTTTCAGAGTATTACATACCATTTAAATGTAATACCCAGTGTCAACTTCTTTGATCGTAGTGTTCTATTTTACTTGTGTACTCCTGTAACTACGTATTTCATATATTGAACTTTTCTCAAAAGTTACACTTCATTGTGTTCCCTCAACTACATGAACAGTTTTCATTAAACACACAGTTGGGTTTTTCTTACAGTTGTGCACTTTTCTGTTAAGACAGAGTAGGCATTTACTTAATATTTTCAATTATTTTCAAGATTATGATAAACTCATATTTCAAACGATACATAAGCACATTTTAAAAGTATGATTGAAGCAGTGATTCATTATCATGAATTACCAATTAATTTTTCTGTTTGATATTATATGTAATACTCAGAAATCTATATGATTTAGAATGTGAAATCATGATAATAAAGCTAAGCAGAAATACTATATATTGTTTATAAAACAGATTGTGTTTCAGCCAATGAAATTTACATCCCTTTAAAACAGGAAGACGATTGAACCAAATACCCCTCCATGTATTTTGTCCATATCTAAACACAGCAGCTACTGCACTCTTGACTCACATGTATTTATGCCATCACATTAAACATTAATTATATTTTCAGCATAATATAAACATAAGTATTTTGATTGCTGAAAAATGGTGAATCAAGTATAAAACATTACATTAAATCACATCCCTAAAGCTGTCCCATTGTAAAGTTAAGTTCACAAATTCATTATCATTAAAAATGTAAAGCTGAGCGAAGCGATTGGGTGTAATCTTAAGTGCTTCAGAGACTAAAGTGGGACAACATGAATTTGAGAATACATATTAAACTCTTGTTCAAAAAAATTATAGTAGTTATTCTTAGTATATTTTTGTATTTTATCTTTTGAAGTGGTTCTTAAACAACCATCGTTTTATTATAAATTATCGATACTCTGTTTGGCATTGATTTGGCCAGATTTAAAATAAAAATTGGGGATTTCTATTTTTAGAACTAACTGTACAAGTATCACTGAGTTATTAACGCATGTCATTCTACATAACACTGAAAACCGATGTCACACATTCCTTCAATCTTTATTTTTCTATGAGTCTACTGAATTTTGTTGCCTGCAAAGTAAGACCACTTTTTTACTACAAATTTGTATTACTTACATGTGAAACTTTCAATTTTATATGTTATATGAAAGAATGAATGCAAATCACTTTAGAAAACTCAATCCATGCTGAAATAATCTTTTAAGTACGAAGAGATATATTTGCAAAAACTTTTTGGAGCATGACTGGACAATTTCCATATGAAAGAACAATTATAATGCTTTTCTAGAAACACTACAGAGGAAAATATTATTAAAATTTGTTTCACAGTAAAGATTATTAGCAATCAGAAGGGTATCTGACTATAATGTTGTATTTGCTGCTTATAGTTTACTTTTGATGGATATTTAAAATAGTGAGAAAGTATAAACATGGGACTAAATATAGAACTACATACTGGAACCTTATTATGCATTTCAGCTGTCAATACATCTACTTATTCTTCCCCAAATTAACAGAGTTTATTATATCAAATTAGATAATGCAATTAATAACCAAGTGACCTATTAAAATGAAGGTATTAATTTTATTTTTTAAAGAAGCAAAATGAGCCATTTAATTACCCATCACTATTTCTGTAATAAGATATATTGACCACCATGGAATGTTTAACGGAAATGTGATCAAGTAGTTCATAATGAAAAAGTTGAATTTCCTTTCAGCAAAATGACAATTTATGCTAAATTAAAAGGCACATATTGTATTTAATTTAAATACTTTCATTGATATTGTGTTAAAATACAACCAAAATTATACATGAAATTGCCCTTTTGAAATTCACATAGAAGATTCAGCTCCATGTATTAATTAATTGTGTGCTTGATGACATTTTTAAAAGACAGTTGTACCTAGGTAATGTTTACTCTATTTGCTCTTCTACCAGTGACTTTGAAATGCAATAATTTTGTCTATTTACTCATTTGTACAATAGCCATGACACTAACAATACCTATTTGTAAGAGAGTGTGAGACAAAACAGACAAAGAGAATGGGAATAATTTGGTTAAAAAGTGAAACATAGTTCCAATTTATTTGAACGTTAATATCTAGGTAAATAAGACAATATATAAGTGAAATATGAAAAATGTCTGTGATGAATACAAGGAAGAATCAAAGAAGGGAATATAATGGTGGTTATGGTGGAGATGATGGAACCTGTGTCATGCAATGCCCACGGAGGTCAGAAGAGGTTGTCTGATTGCCTGGAACTGGAGTTACAGATTGTTGTTAACCACTGCCATGTGGGTACTAAGAATTAAACCTGGATCCTCTGGAAGAGCAGCAGTGCTGTTAAACATTGAGCTGACCTTCCAGCCCCATTAAAAACACTTTTTAAGCTTTTTTTTTTTTTTAGTGTGTGTGTGTACATGTGTGTGTATGTGCACATATATGTGCATATATCAACAAACTGTGAGAGTTTATTCTCTCTTACAAATATGTTGTTCAAACCCAGGTTCTCAGGCTTGCTGGCAAGTGTTCTTACCCACTGAACTATCTCACTCGTCATGGTGTTGGCTAATAACAAGTGATTACAAGTGAGTATTCTATACATTTTGAAGTGAGTACTACTTACTAATATAGTTTTTTGTGGTTGCAATTACTAATATATGTTTTCAATGATAAGTTTACTTAACATACTACCCTGAAAGTTCAATAATATTATAATGATTGTCAAATAACAATAGTATCAAAATAATTATTAAAATGGTTAGGGGTTATTTAATATATGTTCAGTATTCCTCTACACTTTAAGTACTTTCCTATTCCTTTCTAGAATTTAACCAATTTGCCCTCTATTTCCCCTTTTTTCACAAACATAAAATATGAAGCACTAAATACTGACTTCTATAAACTGGACATGATTTCGCACATTTCAGAATTCTAAATTTTTCCAGTGTTTCTTCCTTATCAACTATCTCTAAATCTCTCCAGCCCCCACACTTTTCTTACATACTATTATATTCATAGGTTAATGAAAATTATTATATATTTCCAGAAACCTTTAGTTTTGGAAGAATTTGATATTGTCTCTTCAAATTAGTAGAATACTGAAGTAATCTGTCAAATTTTCCCCTTAACAGAGATGATCAATTACAACGATTAAAAAGTTAAAAATCTCTATCATTTATACTCTTGACTATTTCAATGGAAGATAATATGGCTGTATGATAAGAGGGATATCTCAGTGACACTGTTTTCTGATACAGAGTTCTCTTATTGTAATATTTCTACATCTAAATTAATTATAAATTTTACATGATGTTTTGTGGGGGATATGGAACTGGGTTTCTTCATTTTCTCAGAAATTACATGACTAAATTGACATGTAGGCTTTTAAGTTTGATAAATTGGTAAATACTCATAGGTTTTACCAAACTAGCAGATTGATTTGAAGAAAATGGTGACTTCAGATACATACATATTCTGATTTTGAGTTTGATTCTAAAAAGGAATTTTTGAAGTGGAGATATATAGTAGGTAACTGGAGTTGTAGGCCCAGGAAGGAGATTTCAAATAAAACAATAAGGGCAATTAGTTTATAGTTACAAATTGAATCCATAAATATAAGTATAAATGAGACTTTTCCAGGGACACAATGCAGAACAATTGAGGTAGTTTAAGGAAAATATCCATAATTCTTGTCTTAGTGTTATTTAGCAATCATTAATATTTCTTGGCAATACATTATGTTCAAAGGTGACACTAAGCTTTTATTATGCAAATTTCAATTTAAACATTAGAATTAATAAATGAGATAGTATTCTTGTTATGCTCAATTAAGGGAAGTGAGACTAAGAGAGATTTATTGACTTGAATAACTCACATGTTAAGTATATGAGAGAAGCTAGCATTTACTTTACTAAAGTTGATCATATGGTTTCCAAATATAGAAACATCAATCCTAGTGAAAAGAACATGGAATACATAAATGTTCTTAAAAATACTAATGAATATAAAGACTTGTTTATTAGCCAATCATATAGAAAGGTTGACTAGAAATACAAATCTGCGTCCATTACATCATAGATAGGCACCAAGCAAACCGTCAAGGGGGGCTTAACAAACAAGGCAATGCTTCAAACACTTTTCTGTTCCTAAAAATGTTAAAACAATAGCAGAATCTGGTTGTACATCCACCTGTCAAGACCAGCATGCTCCCTTTGATAGCTGTTTCAGGACATGAGACTGTATTCACTTATTTCATATTACAAGCATACACCATTCATGTTGTGGAACAGATGTACTGGTTTGGCTACCCAGGTGCCATGTGATGGACATAATCTTTTTTAATTTTTAATTTTTTATTGAATTTTTTGTGCATTTCATACAGAACAGCTCAAATAATATTTTTAAGTAACATAAGGAAGTTGTAAGGGTATTCACAAAACAGGAATTTTTTTTCAAATAATGAACAATACAGAAGCAAGTAAAATATTTAACTTCAGGCTCAACATATAAGACTATTCTAGACCTAGAATAATAACTGTACGACTAAGGATAAAAATAAATGTATGTCCTTCAAATGCTTCTTCCTTAACAACTATATCTAAGTGAGAGATGTTTGGATATGTTAGTATAAGCTACAGGGAGTACTTCTGCAAAGAAGGAGAAATTGAAGGGCTATAACAAAGAGACTATGATTAATGGAGAGAATTCCTTGAGAAAACTACATGAGATGGGGTCAAGAATGTAAGTACAAGTGACTGAAAATTTTATAATGTGGTTACACACTACTCTAAGAACATTTATATGAGAAAGTTAACCTTCTGGCATTTTTCAGATTTTCCCACTGACTAGAACCATAATGTATTTTGTATGCTTCAAAAGTATTCATTAATATTTCAACATACCTGAAAGAATTTTTATATTATTAGGTTGCCTTTTGCAAAATTGTTTAAGTAACTTCTTATTCCCACAAAATTTATTCATGAAGTTGTGTATATGACTCTTCTTTTATGTGGAACTGATTATATGTTTCTGAATTTTCTCACTTTTCTTGGAAATCTTAGAACCTGCTTAAAATTGGGAATATAAGTTAGTACTTTGAAATTCATTTCAATTTGGTTCAAAATTTATCAACGTACATAGAAACAGTTTGAAATTAACAGGCTTGGAATCTCTTTCAAGGCTGAAGGCTGCAACTTGTGAGGGCTTTCTATGCTCTTTTAAAAGACTTTCTATTGGACTGGAGAGATGACTCATCAGTGGTTAAGAACCCTGTCTGCTCTTGAAAAAGACTAGGGTTCGGGGCTGGAGAGAAGGCTCAGCATTTAAGAGCACTGACTGTCTTGCAGAGGACCCAGGTTCGATTCCCAGCACCCACATGGCAGCTACGAACCCTCCTTAACTCCAGCACCAGGCAAATCTGAAGCTCTCTTCTGACCTCCTCGGCATTGCATGACATGGTTGCACTCACATACAGGCAGGCAATACAATCATATACATAATATAAAATTTAAAAAATAATTAACATATTAAAAAAAAGACTGGGGTTTGATTCCCAGCACTTACATGGAGACTAACAATGTGTAACACCAGTTGCAAGGCAATCTGATGCACCTTTCGACTTCCATGGGCATTGTATGATGCAAGTGCACTTAAATATATGCAGGAAATACACTCATACACATAAAATAGAGAACAAATGATACCAAATGTTGGAGAGGATGTGGGGAAAAGGGAACACTCATCCACTGCTGCTGGTTCTGCAAACTTGTTCAACCCCTATGGAAAGCAGTGTGGAGAACTCTTAAAAACCTAAAAATGAACCTACCATTTGACCCAGTTGTACCATTCCTTGGCATATGCCTAAAGAACTCATCCTATTGCAGAGACACTTGTACACCCACGTTTGTTGCTGCTCTTTTCACAATAGCTAAGAGATGGAGGCAACCTAAGTGCCCCTCAATTGACGAGTGAATAATGAAAATGTGATTCATTTATACGATGGAGTTTTACTCAGCAGTAAAGAAAGACGAAACCATGAAATTTGCAGGTAAATGGATGGAACTAGAAACTGTTATATTACCTGAGAGCCAGAGGAGCAGCAGCACCAGCAGCTGAGTAGGATTCCTCATGTCTATGCTGTGTGCTGACTAGGACTGACTGCTGCAAAGGGCAAGGCCAACTTTTTAAGAACCCTTAGTGAAGTGGGATGTGCCACAAGCACATGCAAATCATCAGAGTTTGAGGAGAGCTTGGCACAAACACAAGGTAGGCTCAATTTAGTAACTCACTAAGGCTGAGTTCCCGGGTGTCCTCATCTAGATCAGACTTGCACTGCTTTCTTTGTAAATAAAAAGGTTCCCTGTGGGGACTTTAGGACACATTCATTAAGTCTACTTTCCCATGAGTAGACTGTTCTTTTGTTTACTTCATGATTCACAGCATCCTTTTCTTTAAGACTGCTCAACTACCATGGATTGCTGAGAGTCAAATATATAGAAACTCCAGAGGGAACCATATTACTCCTGCAACCTACTGACAAATTATACAGAGCACATCAAGAAATATATGTCTAAGTAAGGCTTATCTGAGAGCAATCGATCTTTGCCCAAGATTTATCTACATGACACATAGTAATTAAAAGTACCAGACTGGTGGAACTAACCTTCTTGGGTGTTTCACAGATGTACTTTGAGGCCTATAATAAGTTGGCCAGAGGGACATAAAGGACACTATTTGCTCCTTGCCCTCTTAGTTCAACTAGTTCCAGGAGACTATGAGCATCTCTCAAAATGTCCTATAAATGTGGTGATTGACCTGTCTCTTAGCTTTCCTACGGTAATAGAAAAAGAAATAGAAATGGTAAAAGAAAGGAGCCAAGGGCTCCTCCCAAGCCCATGTGACCACTGAGGAACAGAGCCTCAAACGACCTTAAGAGTAAAAATACATTGGTCTATCCGGGCCAACTGTATGGCCTTAAACACCCAAAATGAATGTATAATGAAAGATTAATTGACCTGTCTCTTAGCTTTCCTACGGTAATAGAAAAAGAAATAGAAATGGTAAAAGAAAGGAGCCAAGGGCTCCTCCCAAGCCCATGTGACCACTGAGGAACAGAGCCTCAAACGACCTTAAGAGTAAAAATACATTGGTCTATCCGGGCCAACTGTATGGCCTTAAACACCCAAAATGAATGTATAATGAAAGATTAAAGGTGCCAATATAAGTTCTTAAGAGTCCATATGCATAGCTAAAGGCTGCATAACAAGCAACAATGCCAAATAGGAGATACCTTCTTTTGAGTAGTTGGCCAGGGTGGCCAAAGGGACTCCCAGATAGCAACGAAGCATAGAACTAGGAAAATGAACAGCAGACCCCAATCTTATCTAAAGGAATATTGACAACTGATTGCGGCTAGATGAGGAACAGCTGACCTTCCTAAAACAAGGACCTCCAGACAGGCTGACTAGATCCACCAGAAGAGCAAGTAGTGGGGAATGGCTGGGGTTGCCGACAACACAGCAGACAGTAACGGGGATATCAGAGTATAAGGGCTCTAGTGGGAGAAGGAGGCTGTGGGAGGGTGCCATCTGGGAAGTGGGTGTATAGTTGAATAAGATAGTTTGGGATGTTCTGTGTGATGTACACACACACACACACACACACAATAACCACCAAATTTTTAAAAATGTATTATTATATTTGAGGAGGAAGCATGGAAATTTACATCATGCTAATAAGTAGAGGTGATAAACATTACCATTGAAATCTACCTGATGACTTTATAGACATACACAGGTGCTAAGGATCAAAATACAACCAATTATGACTTATAATAATCAGATACATACAAATTAGAGATGCTTGAGCCAACATCTCAGTATTAGTAGCAAAAACAATGAGTCTTTCTGCAAGGAACAATATATTCTAAAATGAAATGAAGATTTTTTTTAAAGGTTAGAAACTCACTCAATTTAATGTCTTGCAGGGCTTATACTGAGTTTAATATTGTATCACTGTATTAATTCAACTGTGAACCGAAAACTTAAACCCACTTGTGAAAGAAATGTACTCTTGCTCTGGAGTGTGTTACTAAATATGTTAAAGCAGTAGTGAAATGCTTCTTCTAATCATGTAGTTATTAAAATTTTAAAAAATGATTAAAAATAATTCTTCAAAGCATAAAATTTGCTCCTTAATAATTATTAGATGTTGAAATCTACCTGACTTTATATCCGTGTTCAGATGCCAAGGTGCTCAGAAAGTAATGGACTGTGACTAGTAGTAATCAGATATAGAGAGATTAGAAACACATGTGAAAACATCTTAATGTCACTTGCATTAAAAATGAATTTTTCTGTATGAAACCATGTATTTTAATAATGAAATGGAGATATTTTTTAAACATTAAAACCTCATTTAATTTTATGTCTTATAGGGTTTAGACAGAGTACAATATTGTATAACTGTATTAATTCAACTATATACCTAAAAATTTACAGCCAATTTTGAAAGAGATGCATCTTAGCTCTGGAAACTGTTATTGAATATGCCAATGCTGTTGTAATGAAATGCTTCTTCTAAGTATGTGGTTATTAAATAAATAATTAACTGAAAAAAAATACAAACTTATAGCACCAGGCATAGTGGCACACACCTTTAATCCCAGCACTCGGGAGGCAGAGGCAAG
>NW_008339433.1:2569126-2586840 GCF_000622305.1 Nannospalax galili
ATCCAAAAATAGGACTTAGCAATTTTTGTTAATATTTAAAATTTATTGAACTGATTGTTCAGATGTAATTTATTAATATAACTGCCTCAAGACAGAGAAAACAAATTATTGTTATGACTTTCTTGATTCTTAGGGAAGTGCCAATTTCTAATAAATTTTATTATAAGTAAAAACAAAATCATTCCTTCAGTTAATATTTCTTCTTTTTAATTGTCTATATATGCCGAGAAATTAAATGTTAATGTATTGACTTTAATATACAGTAAAAATGTTATTCCAGAAAAAAAAATATGACATCAATTTTCATATGTCTTCTCTGAATATATAATTAGTGATTTAATTCATGCAGAAAAGGTTTAGACGGAGGCGGAGGCAGGCAGATCTCTGTGATTTTGAGGCCAGCCTGGTCTATACAGTGAGTTTCAGGCCAGCTGGGTCTACAGGGAAACCCTGTCTCAAGAAGACCAAAAAAAAAAAAAAAAATCTGAGTCACTCTGCCTGCAAAGTACAATCATTAAGGTGAAAGAAACGAACTAGGAAAAGATTGTCAAAGTTGGTAGTTGGTTATCAGGAGACACTCTGAGAATGACAAACTTTACAAGAAAAAGGATTAAAGTACTTACCACAGAATATCAAGAAAATGTCAGGATAGAAGTTCAAAATCTGGGAATACTCCCACGTAAAGAAATATATACAACCATTCATTACCAAGGATGCTTTATGAAAGCATGAAAATGAAATCGGAAGAGGTAAAACTATGAAATTCAGCACTAGGAAAATTGGATTTAGGAAATTTTCATAATATTCCACTTGTCTGCATGCGAGGCAAGAGTGTGCTTACAGAAACACCTATTTCTTTCTTTTTTAAAAAACTTTGAAAAAGATTCCATTTCATTATTAAAATACACAGTTTCATACAGAAAAATTCATTTTTATACAACTGACACTAAGATGCATATGCGTTTCTAATCTCTATATATCTGATTATTACTGTCACAGTCGGTTACTTTCTTAGCTCCTTAGCATTAGCATCTGAGCATGGATATAAAGTCATCAGGTAGATTTCAATGGTAATGTTTCTCACATCTACTAGTTATTAAGGAGCAAATTTTTATGTTTTGAAGAATTTTTGTATAGACCCACTTCCCAGGTAGCACCCTCCCATAGTCTCCCTCCCCCCACTAGAGCCCTTATACTCTGATATCCCTGCTACTGTCTGCTGTGTTGTCAGCACCCCAGCCATTCCCCACTACTTGTCCTTCTGGTGAATCTAGTCAGCCTATCTAGAGGTCTTTGTTTTAGGATGATCAGCTGGTCCTCATCTAGCGGTAATCAGTTGTCAATATTCCTTTGGATAAGATTGGGGTCTGTTTTTCAATTTCCCAGTTCTATGATGGGTTACTATCTGGCAATCCCTTTGGCCACCCTGTCCAAAAACTCAGAAGGAGGTATCGCCTGTCTGGCATTGTTGCTTGCTATGTAGCCTTTAGCTATATATATGGTCTCTTATGAAATTATATTGGCCCCTTTTATCTTTGGTTATACTTTCCTTTTGGGTGTTTAAGGCCACACAGTTGGTCCAGATAAACTGATTTATTTTTACTCTTAAGGTCGTTGAAGGATCTGTTCCTTAGGGGTCACATGGGCTTGGGAGGAGGCCCTGGCTCCTTTCTTTTACCATTTCTATTTCTTTTTCTATTACCGTAGGAAAGCTAAGAGAGTTATAGGAAAGCACAAAAAACTAGCAAAGTTCTACATAAAAGAATACGCTCATACAAGACACAGATATCATTAAAAACAGAAATTTCACACTACCTAAGCATTATTTATCTTCCCCTCTTTCCCTGTTAGAGTGAAATGTATTAGGTCAAAAGCCTACTAAAATGCATGTACAATATTTGTAGATGAGTGCATGCGAATGACTAAAGGCTATATAACAGGAAATAGTCCTGATAAGGTGAAATTTCCTTCCAGTTTTTAAGCAGGGTAGTCCTAGGGACCCTCAAAATAATACAGGCTATTGTCATAGCCCTTGATTGTCTCTTAGAACTTGAAATATCCTATTGCTGAAGATACACAGATTTCAAACATAGAACTTGAAGCATTTGAGCTGGAACTGATCTGGAAGCCTCTTCCCTGAAGACCAGCTCTCATAGTAAGAGAAGATACAAGATGCCAAAGGAGATAAATCAATCAGTGCTCTAACCCAACTGTAAAACCTAATAACTGTAACAATGACTGGTACAGCAACATGTGTGTACTGGAGAGGTAGTGGCACTTTTATCTTGGGGGAACTCAACAGCTATCTATTTGGAGTTAAAGCCTGCTCAGTGGGAGGAAGCTCATACGTGGTACTGTAAATATAACCAAATACACATGGCTGGAGAAGTGACAGATCCTAGCAAAAACTCCATGTCTGTCACATCCCTAGACAAATGTAATTTCTTACTGCATGATAAATATTAATTCTTATATTTACAGAAAAGTTTACCTGTCACCCACTCATCAAAGAAGCTTCTTTTTTCAACAGATGGAGAGAGAGTTCCACAGCTAGTCAAACACAGATAGTAAGTGTATGTGTAACCCCAAATTTTCCCCTGGAAGACCCTCATGCATTCTCTTGGTTCCCAGGCCCAGAGGGTCGAATGCCAACTGACATAATTGACATTATGTATTCCAGTCAGGTTTTTGTATAAAGTTTATGGCGTCTGAAAGTAAGTTACTTAGAAAGGCATACATACATGTGCGCTTTCCCCCCTACATCTCCGCTGAGCTTTTGAGATCCGCCAGACCCTGCCTCACCAAGATGGCGACTTATGCTTCTTCCAGGCTCCTTCAGCATCTGTCCTTAGACGCTCCCCCTCTGCCTAAGGAGGCTGTTGAGGTTCAGTGGTAGTTCTCTCAGGGGATACACCTACCCAATACTGTGAGATGCCCAGCCCTAAGTGAAATATCTACAATGGAATACCCATTAATCTACACCTGAGGATCATGGACTATAGTGGAACTGGGTAGAGAAAATAATAATGCATCTCTCATCTCTCACTAGTGATGCTTACTCATGCAACAGAATGTGAATAACATAGAAGGTCACAATTGACCAAAGTGTAGAGCCTGAAGAGTGTATGTCCCTGGATAGGACTCCTATATTAAACCTCAGACACCCAGGGCTAAAGGATCATTGCAGAAGAGTAGGCAAGAAGATTTGTAAGAGGCAGGCATAGTAGATAAACCACAATGGAACAGCTTTCTAGGAGACTGGGAACTTCCTCATATGAACTTACAGCAATGGTGACAGCCCAAGATCCATGGAAATTCTAACCAGACAAAACTGAGCCTAGATTTGGTGGAATGGAAAAGAAGCTTCAAACTTAGCCATAGAATTATTGGCAGTGAATCATTGCTAGGCAAGGGCGAGCTGGTTTTCCTTAAAGGAATGACACCACATAGGCTGCTCAGGTCTATGGATGAACTCACACCAAAGGACATCTGGAGAGACAAATTTGACACAGTAGGCCCTTTCATATATGAGAGAATCTAAGAAATCTGGTGGAGTGGGATATGGGACAGAGCAGATAGGGAGGATATCTAAATATAATTAAAATGTATTGTATGGAAAACAAAAAAATTTAGTAAATCATATTGGAAAAAGAAATTTGAAGTTTCAAGAATATAGTAAGTAAAGTAAAATAAACTGCAGATAAAAAATGTGAAAAGCCTTAATAACTGGGAAGAAATAATTTTCAGTCAAAAGAAGTTCATTTGAAATGTTTTAATCAGAAGAGAAAATGAATTAAAGGAATGAAGAGGCCCTATACCAGGTTAAGGATACTAGAAATATTAATAGATACTTTATGTTAGTCATGAAAGAGAGTTAGAAGTTTCATTTCAATAAAGCATGATCTAAAATTTTCAGAAATTTTGGGAACACTATGAGTATCTAGATTTGTGACTCTCTGAAGTCATCAAATAAATGAAAACAAATGATATATGATGAAGAAATATTACAATGGCAATGTCAAAATAAAAATAAAGGGAAATTTGAGAGCAGAAAGTAAAATATTACATGTGAAGTATCCGTTATGAGATGATCACTATATTACTCAACAGAAATATTCTACAATAAATGAAACGAGATGCAAGGAAAGTGCTAACAATAGTAAATCAAGAATACTTGAGTTGGAAGCTGGAAAGATAGTACAGCAGTTAAGAACACTGACTGTTCTTGCAGAAAACCTGTGTTCGAATCCCACAACCCACATGGCAGCTAACAACTGTCTGTAACTCCAGTTCCAGTGGATCTGATAGTCTCGTCTGTCTTCCATGGGCTTTGCACAACACAGGTGCACTTACCTACATACAGACAATACAGGCATACACATAAAATAGAAAAATAATGATAAATAAAGAATACTTAAGTCTATTAAAATTACACTTAAGTCAAGGCACCAAGAAGTCCTTTGCAAGGGACAGGCATTATAACCCAATGTACAAAAGTACATATTATATGATATCAAAAAGATGGAAAAGTAGAGGTTCATCATCTGGTATGCTCCCACAAAACAAGTATATGACAATCATTCATTGCAAAAAGTACTTTAAGAAATGGAGGAACAAAATGAACCTCTGTAAAAAATAACATCTTGATAAGGTTCATCATATCTAGATTGGGCTTACAAAAATGTTCTTCATGCTACAATGAAAGGGCAGCAAGTAGAAACATAAAAATGAATAGAAGTATACAACGAAATGAAAAAGGTAATAATACAAATTTCAAATGTTTATAATGTGCACTACAGTTAGAATAACCAAATTGACATTCAGAATATTCATCAAATAATTCTGAATAATGTTCACACACATACTCTGAAATCTCTTCAGAATATATCATGTAGGTTACCACCTAGTTCTAGTGAAGTTAGAAACAGAACTCATATGGAGGATCATTTCTGGGCCCAATTTTATGAAAATGGAAGATAATAAATGACCAGAAAATGATTGGAAAAAATCACACACATGTGCAAGTTAAACGCTTTCATGAACAAGAACAAATTTTTTTTAAAAAGTCGTTAAAGAGCATCAAATTTGTTAGAGTTATTTATATGTTTTGTTTTTAGAACCATTGAATTTAGTAAAGGCCATCTGTTAAAATATGGGTTTGAAAATATCTGTTGGAGGCTGAGAGATGATCAGGGAGTTATAGTAATCAAAATGCACTTTGTGCATGAATGAAATTTCAAAGGACAAATTCAGTAAATTTTAATAAATATATAAATAGTAAAACTGTAAAAATAAAGCTGCTTATATGAAAAATAGTTTCAAATAGAATCATGTAGATCATAAATAAGAAATACTAAAAGTGATAGTTGCTAAAGTAAAACAAAGGAAATTTTTGCATAGTAAATATAATGAAATATTTTTGAAAGAATTTGAAAAATGCAAATCTAAATAGAAAATATGCTGTGTACATAAGATAGAAGATTTAATATGTTGAATCTATACGTTCTAAACAAACCTCTAGGCTCAATACCATAACTCATAATTCCAATATCAGTGTTCTAAGGATAGTGGTCAGCTCTAAACACATGCATACAGGAGCTGAATTAAACGAATATGTATCTATGTATACATATATGTATATATTTATGTTTTATTGAACTTCTGTATTCTCATACAACAGTTCTCAAGCAAACTCAGACCCAGAACCCTCCCTCATCCATGCCTACCCCCATCTCCCTACCAGACCCCATGTACTCTGCTACTCATGGTAATCCCTACCCAGTCAAGCATTTGGACCCACATGCCCTTGAGTGCAAATTCATCCACTGGAGTCCAGTCAGTACATCCAGAGATCATGTACAAGGCATACACTCCTCCACCCAGCAGCAATCAGCCTCCAACCGCTGTCAATGTAGGGCCAGCCAACACCCAGCTCTCTCCGTTTTGGGCTCTTGTTCAATTGAGTTGGCATGGGTCCTGTGCTTGATGCCACCATTGCCACAAGTTCACATGTACAAGCTTCCAGTGGCCTGAAATCCTCTGCTTCCCTGTGTTCATGAACTAGCTCTGACTCTTACGATATTTTGGCTCCCTCTTGCTCAATAGTCCCTGAGCCATGGGTGGGTGAGGCTCAATATAGGAGTCCTATCCAGGGATAAACACTCTGTAATCTCTTATTCTTTAAAACTGGGTAGTTGTGGCCTTCCATGTGAATAGCACTCTGCTATATAAGTAAACTTTACTGGTAAAAGTGAGGGATGCATCAGTTTTCTCTGTACCCCTCATTCTCTATATTTCATGAGCCTCAGTGGCAAAGTTTCAACTGTAGATGTGTCACCTAGTACTGGGCATCTCTCAGACATATATCCTCAGTGTCTGTGCAATTTTGCAGTAGACTTCATCTGTTTCAAAAGGAAGCTTCTTCGATGAGTGCTGTGTGGTATGCTTGTCTGTAAATATAAAGTTCGGTAGTTAGCATATAGTAAGACATTTCATTTATCTAGAGATATGAAAGAAATAGAGCTATCTCTAGGATCTATGTGTCATTTTGCCATTCTGTACTTTATGGTACGTAATCCTGAAAATCTTTCACATACATTGCATGATTCATGTAGAAGCTGTCCAGTGGAAATTGTCTTTTGACACTAAAGGGAAACTTTCTCTGCTTTTTATGGAATGATAGTTTATTCCATACAATTATTTTTTATTATTTTTTTTCAGTTTCATACAATATAATTGATAAATTTAGATCTTTTCCCCTATTTACATCCCCTACTATCTCCTGCCCAACATCATGTACTTCATTGATATAAATATAAATATATATATATATGTATATATAAAATTATTAATATATATCTGTTAAGGCCTGATATATATGCCTGCAGCATCCAACTTGTGTCCTCAAATTTTGATGATCTCACTAGTAGCCCCATGTGGCCTTGAACTTGCAATCATGTTCCCTCAGCCTCTGAAGTACTTGAAATGTAGGGGTGTGTCACCACATCTAGGTATATATGACAATTTTAACCAGCTGAAAAAAAAAATATAAAATCCTGTCTTTTTTATATTATGCTGTTTCTTTGAATTTGTACATTTCTTAATATTGTTCTGGTAAGCTATACTGACAGTATACAAATTCAATATATTCACATATAAAATGATTGTCATTACACAACAAAATATTGGTCTAAAATGGTAATACCACCAAATTAATCAGCTTGGCTACTTATAGTGTGCAAGGAATGCACATGTACACACTAACACTAAAATTTATCTTTGCAGTTTTAATAATTCAGCTCCATTAAACATGAATAGTATTAAATACTTGTTAAGTACAGAACCCGATACTTTTATTATAGTATTTTTGTTAAATAAAATAATGTATGTACCAGAAGTGAGCGACAATGTAAAAAGATGTCCATAAGATGATATACGAAAGGGACTGAAGAGATGGCTCAACGGTTAAGAGCACTGACTGCTCTTGCAGAGCACCTGGGTTCAATCACCAGAACCCCCACGGCAGCTACGAATCATCCTTAACTACAGTTTCAGGGGAATCAGAAGCCCTCTTCTGACCTCCGCAGCACTGCACAACAAGGGTGCACTCACATACATACACGCAACACATTCATACACATAAAAATAATGAATAAAATATTAAAAAATGATAAGAAAAATATGAGTGTATATCATGTAATTTTGTCAAAATTCATACCAACATATTAAAAACCAGTTACCTGGGTATTAGAGAATAATTTTGAAATTTTATTAAGTGATTTTGTAAAACATATCTTCATAGGACATTACTATTACTTCCTCAATAAGTATAGAAATAGATATGCAAAATGTAATAAAAGTATGTGTACATATGCATAAATTAACTTTATGTACATAAAATATGCATATACTTTTTATATATAAATAAAACGTGATGACTATACTTATCTAATTTTGATAGTGATTTTATTTGATATTTGCTAATTTATAAATATGTGTATAACAAAAACTCAATAAAATTCTAATAAAATGCTTTAGTTAATAATCAATTTAGCTAACTAATACACCAAATCTGATATTAAAAATATACCTTAGTCGCTGGAGAGATGGCTCAGTGATTAAGAGCACTGAGTGGTCTTAGAGAGGACTTGTGTTTGTTATTGGGCACCTAAAAGGTGGAAAACAATCATTCATATCTCAACTCCCAGGGGATCTCACACTCTCTTCAGGCCTCTGTGAACATTACACACATGTGATGTACTTACATACATGCTGACAAACACTCATACACAAAAAATAAATTTAAACAAAACAATTAAAATTTTCTTTAAAACACAATTTTAACATTTGTTAATATTGCAATTTTATTTAACTTATATTTAATTTTGAAAAGGTAAATCCTTTCCTATATTTTATGTAGTTTCATAAAATTATATATGTATATAGGACATGAAAGTAGTTGTGATAACAGTGAATGAAAGGCAGCAGGTGGGGGAATAAAGGAGAAGATAAGGGGAGTGAATCTAAACAATATACATCATACACTTACATGGAAATATCATTTAGAAACTCATCAATATAGATTGAATATATATATATAAAGATGCAAAACTTTTTTAAAAAATTTGGATGGAAAATTTTCAAGAGAATCTTTGGACAAAAAAGTCCTAAATATATGTTACATTAGTCAATTTTTAGAAACAATTAACATATGTGAAACTCTAACATATATGTGATAAGAAATATATGCATATCCTTTTCATGTCAAGCCCCAAAGAATCCGATATCATTTGTGATGGTAGTGGTGGCTTCAATTTTTAATCTCAGCCCTCAGGAGGCAGAGATATGCAGATTTCTGTGACATTGAGTTCAGTCTGGTCTACATAGTAAGTTCCAGGACAGCTGGTTATACAGGGACACCTGTACCAAAAACACTGAAAAAGAAGTTAATTAGATAGCATTCTCTATAAGATTAATGTTCTTTGCCTCCTTTAATGTGTTTTTGAAAAACACATTGATCAAACCTAAAGTACAGAATTGAGGCCCTTTGAAATCTCATCAAAATCAGTGTGAAATGGGAGCTACCCAGACATGGATGTGTTAAACAGTACAGGGTCTCAATAGTGCCTTAGACTTTTGAGAACATCAAGTGTTAGCAGACATTTTTAAAAACTGAAATAGACTAAAACATACGAAAAAATAAATTTTAAAAGTTAATGACTGTAACAATGAATGTTCCTTAGTTTTATAGACACTTCCAACTACCCAAAGTGCAGGGAAAAGTGGCTGTCACATGCTCAGCCATAAATAGGAAATCTATTTCACCCTCCCTTCCCATACAGCAAAGATAACCTACTAGAAGAACTTGTAGAAAAGAATTCAGGGGCAGCTGAAGCCAAACTGTCTTCTGGACATGACAGATCCTTTGGACTCATGGATTCATACCGTTTATGGTTAGCATCACAAGACAGGAAAAAGATAAAGCTGGTCAACATTCTAGTAGAAAGGAAGGACAAGCTCATGATTACCCTCTACTACCTTCTACTGGCTTCTGAATCTGGAAAAGATTTGTTTAAGGGTGTGTGGCCCTTGGGAGATCAACTGAGATCCAAAAGATGGCCCCATATACATGGTATATTTCTGTATGTAGGAAACTGAAATTGGACTTAATTAGTTATTTTTAAAAAAGAAAACTGAAGGAGGATGTGGTTGAGGGGGTCCAGTAGGTGTTGGAGGGAAGAATTTTGGGGGGGGGTGTTTGATCAAAATACATTGTAGGCTTAGGTGAAACACTCCAAGAATAAATACAAATGTTATGTTATAAAATAGATTTGTATTCATGCACCTGGTTCATATATCTGCACTTATTTCATCTTTTCTTAAAGAATTTCATACAATGTACTTGGATCATATTCAGAATCAGCATGCACAAGACCTGTTCAAGTGTAATCCATTTTATATGCTCAAGTATTCTACTTACTCATACACTATAGGAATTTTACAAGTTGTCCTATTATTGCCATTGGTTCTTGTTGAGCAAAGATTGAAGATTGATCTTAAAACATTTTAAAAATCCACATAAGAGCAATGACAATTTGAAAATTGTCATTCGTTTATTAAATAATGTGTCAGGTAGTGTGCCATGTGATTCATATGAACTATTTGCTTCAGTGATCACATGCTTTTTTTTCTCACTTGGAACAGTTGAGAATTTGAATTTCACAAATTAAGAGGTTTATTTAGGACAATGTAGCTAGACAAGATGTGATGACACCAAAGTCAGAATCTAAAATTATTGAACACTGTAAAAGTCTACTGAATGTTAATAATGACTTCTCAGAATGAAAAGATGAAATCTGTTGCTATTGTCTCTCACGATTCCCTTTTCCTTTTCCCTGCTTTTCTGTATTCAGTATCTATTACATTTATAAATATAAATATCAATTTCATTTAGTATAATTTTATTGCAACTGACATGAATCCTGCAGCAGTTGTGTGTTTTTCTCAAAAACAATTTATTTTCGTTTCCATGTACATACTATATTTTATGCTTATGGTACTACAAGGTCTTATTTTTGACAAACAGAACAAATAAAATTTATCTTCTTTAAAAGCGAGATATCAGTATATTCTTTCTCACAGATACAATACTTTTTCATTGATAATAGTAATTGATGCCAAAGTTCACCCTGTACAGGGTCATTCCCTGGAATTCATGATACGACTTCAGAAATAAAGAAGATCCTGTCTACTGGGGTTACAAAGTTTGGATAATATAAAATTGGAGTTACTACTGTCTTCTCTGAAGAATGGAAAAGTCATGTATGTAAAACAGAACCAAAAGTTAAGTGTGACACAGGCAACTTCTAAGTCTCCAGTCCCAAGTTTTGTCTTTAATTGTTCATATAGATTTTCCTTTTCATTATACTGAGGTTGAGTTTTGACCATTGTTATCACTATTTAAAAAAAGTTAGTGAGCTTTTGTATATTTCATACAACAGTTATTAATCAAATACAGACCCCATCCTCCATTCATAACACCACCTCCTCACTGGACCTCATGTATTGTGACATACATATTAAGTCTTGTCAAGCCAAGCATTTGTACTCAGATATCTTCAATGCAAGTTCATCCATGGAGTCCAGTCAGCCTATCTAGAGATCTTAAAAAAAGATTTACTGGCCCTTACCCAGATATCACTGTTTTTATAAAGGCAAAAGATTTACAAGATCCATAAGGAAACCAAATCACATTTTTATGACTTTTTAAAATCCCGTATGCTGACTATGATGATTTGTTATGTGTTGAATAATCATGGAATATGTTATTAATCATATTTTTTATTTTCCAAAGAAAAATTCTAAAGGCCATATCTTGATATATGCCATTTTTAAAAAATGAAATATATTTGCTCTTTATTTTTAAAATTGATTTGTAAAGTAACATAAATCCAGCTGGGCATGGTGGCACACGCCTTAAATCCAGTCACTCCAGAGGCAGAGACAAGCAGATCTCTGTGAGCTCAAGGCCATTCTGGACTACATAGTGAGTTCCAGGCCAGCTGAGGCTACAGGGAGACTGTGTCTCAAAAAGACACACACACACACACACACACACACACAATAAAGTAACATAAACCCATACGACATTTTTATATATACTTTATTTTGATTGATTCTCCCTCCACCTGGCCTACCTACAAACTGCCCCCCTTTCCCCACGATACCCTTTCACCACCAGTATCCCCCTTTCTACTTCATTCTACTGTCTTCCCATCCCCTCTCTTACAGCCTGTTTTTTTTCAGTTTCATGGCCCTTTTGTAACATTCATTTATACTCTCACCTAGGTAAACGATCTATGGCATTTTTATAATGAAAATTTTAATTTATTTTTTAAGAATTTGATACAAGTACTGTATTAACATAGTTTTCCCCACTCATTCAGACCCTCCAAAATCTCTGTACTCCATCTCAAATTCATGATCACTTCTAATTATTATTTATACATGCATACATTTGTATAACTAATACCTACTGCGGTCATTAAGTGCTGATACATTCTACATGTGTGTCAACTCCAAACTTCATGTTTTTTTCAAAAGCAATTTTCTTTAAAAACAAAGTGCATAATTGTTGAGTCCAGAAACTGTCAATTACTCATCATTTTCATTTGGAAGTCAATATTCTATAGAACAAATTTAGAAATTGTCAGTAACATGCAAATATTTATTTTAGTAGCTTCAATATAATGGGAAGGATATGTTTTTCACATGAATTCTGCCCAATATTTGATCATCTGCTTCACTCAGCCTAATTACTGATAATTGGTTCACAGCTGTGTTGATATTTGTCAAAACAATTTTATTTATACTAGAATCAGGTATGCTAGCTTTGACTACTAGAATTGAGTTTCCTGATTATTTGATACAGAGAACATCTAACATTTCACTCAAGATATTCTTCACTATATAGTATCAGGCAGGGAAAAACAGTATTAATTTATCAAGAAATAATATGAAAAATGAAAAATTAAGGGAAAGAAATGGAATATGCAGGAGCTTTTGTAGAACATGAAAAGACCAAATCTACAAGTTATAGGGACCTTTTTGGTAACTGACAAATTTTGTACTTAACAATTATGTGCTTTGCTTTTAACTGTAGAATTTGTCATGTTCTTCATTGCATAGGGTAGGTAACCTTAGATTGTGGAGTACCTCAAATTTATCTATTAAAGAAAACTACTGGTGAATAAAATGAAATTTAGACCAGATATTTGGCAGGATTACAGAAGAAAACTTCCCCATTTTAAGGTAAGTCATAACTATGATAATAGAAGAAGTACTAAAAATACCAAAAAGACAGGACCAGACAGAAACTCTCCATAGAATAACAGAGTAAAAAACCCTAAATACAACAAGCAAATAGAGAATACTGAAAGCTGCAAGAGGAAAACAAATTACATATAAAGGAACACTCATCAGAATAACAGCTGACTTTTCCAATGCAAACTTTAAAATCCAGAAGAGCCTAGAACAATGTATTTCAAGTTCTAAATGACCACAGATGCCAGTCCAACTACCTAACCCAGGGCAACTATGTATCATAGTCAAAGAAGGAAGAATAACTGAAAAGAATTCATTTCTACTAAACCAATCTTACAGAATACTTGAAACAATGCAATGGAAAGAAGAATGAAAGAATCATACCCAAGTGGTTACAGAAAGAAAACAAATGAATATACAAAGTACAGAAGCACAAAACAAGACTTAGCACACAAACAAAAAATAAAAATAACAGTAACCTCTACATAACATAAACCCATTAATTAATTCTAAATATCAAATAGCCTCAACTCCCCTCTCAAAGACACAGACTAGTTCAGTTGATTAATGAGCAAAAAATCCATTCTTTTGTTGTCTGCAAGAAATTCAGCTTGCCTTCAACAACAAGCACGGCCTCAGAGTGAAAGGTGGAAAAAAAGTGTTCCAAACAAATGGAAGCAAGAAACAATCAGGAGTTGCTGTTGTAATATCTGACAAAGGATAATTCAAAGTAAATTTAATCAGAAGGTAAAATTGTCACTTCATTTTGACAAAGGGGACCATCAACTAAGAAGACACTGCAATCATCCTATAAACTGCAGGCTGTGGTGCACCCAGTTTCATAAGAAGACAAATATTATTCTAACCTTGTTGTCTCATTTTCTCCAATTGATAGGGCATTTGGACAAATAACAAACATAGAAACATCTGAATTATATGATATCATACATCAAATGGGCCTAACAGACATCTACTGAATATTCCACAGAAGCACTGGAGAATGCATATTCTACTCAGCAGTCCATGGAAGATTCTCTAAAGTAAAGCACACACTGGAGCAAAAAAGAATCTCCTACATTTTTTAAATGAAATAATTGCATGTAGTCTATCAAACCAAAATGGAGTAAAGCTTAAAATCAACAGCAAAAGAAAATCAAGTAACTCCAAGAACCCACGGTGATTTTAAAACCTACTACTTAGATGACAAATAGGCCAAAGAAGATATCAAGAAAGAAATAAAAATATTCTTGGAACTAAATGAAAATGAACACAAAGTACAACAAAACCACTGGAACACATTAAAAAGCTCCAGGGGATTCGACTCCCTCTTCTGACCTCCAAAGTCATTGTATGACATGGGTATACTTACTTAAGCACATGCAAGCAATGAATGCACTGATACACATAAAATAAAAAGTTTTTTTAATCAAAAAGAACAAATCTGAAAAACAAGAACAAATCAAACCCAATGCCAGCAGATGAGAAAAAACTATTAAAATCAGAGCATAGATCAATGAAATGCAAAGGAATATATACAAAGAGTCAATTAATTCAAGAGTTGATTCATTGAAAAGACAAGCAAAATAGACAGAAGATTAACCCCATTAACCAAAAGAAAGAGGAAATCCAAGTCAGCAAGATCAGATATGAAAAAGAAAACATTACAAGAAACAAAAAAGAAATTTAGAACATTATGTGGGAATATGTTAAAAAGCTAGTCTATTAAATTGGAAATCTTAAGAAAAGGATGGTTTTCCAAATTCAGTGGAACCACCAAAGTTAAATAGAAAAGAGATCAATAATTTAAACATACCAATAATAAATACGAAGATTGAAACAGTAATGAAAAATCTCCTGACTAAAAAACCGCAGGTCCAGATTGATTCAAGCAGAATTTTAACAGACCTTCAAAAAAGAACTACAACCAATACTGGACAAACTATGTAAAAACATAGAAACAGAGGGAGAACTCTCAAAATACCTCTATGGTTCTTGTATTACTCTAATACAAAAACCATGTAAATTCAAAACATAACGAAGAAAAGAGGTGCAGGCCAATATCCCTAATGACCATGGATGCTAAAACTCATAATAAAATACTTGAGAACCTCGGGGGCTGGAGGGATGGCTCAGTGGTTAAGAGCACTGACTGCTCTTGCAAAGGACCCGGGTTCGATTCCCAGCACCCGCATGGTGGCTACGAACCGTTCTTACCTCCAGTTCCAGGGGAATACGAAGCCATCTTCTGACCTCTTCAGTATTGCATGACACAGGTGCACACACATATTTGCAGGCAATACATTCATACACGTAAAATAAAAATAAATAAAAAATATTAAAAAATATTTGAGAACCTCATACAGAAACACATTGGAAAGATCATCCACCAAGATCAAGTTGGCCTTGTTCCAGACATACAGGTATGGTACAATATATGCAAGTCAATAAATGTAAGCAATTATATAAATAGATTAAAAGACAAAAAAAAACAACCAAAAATGATCATCTCAATAAGATACATAAACAGCCTTTGTAAAATCTAAGATGCATTTATTTTAAAACTTCTAGAGGGAATTGGATTGAAGGGAACATACCTCAACATAATGAAGTCTATAGATATGACAATCCCACACCTGACATCATTAGTTTTAATATATATTTATTGAATTTATGTGCAGTACAATACAACACAATCAGATTTAGACCCCCTCCAGTATCTGTACTCTCACAGCCTCCCATATCATGCATTCTGTCATATATGTTAAGGCCTATCAAGTCTGGGTTGTGTGTCCACATGTCTTTTGGTGTGAGTTCATCCACTGGAACCTGATAAGCCTATCTAAACTCACTCCCTTACAGAAGATCAAGTCTTCCTCACTCAGCAGTGATCAGCTGCCAATACTTCTTTTCTTGATTAAGGTTAGGGCTTCTTGCCCTTTTCCCCAGTTCTATCCTGGCCTGTTGTGTGGTTTCAGTTTGTGTGGGTCTTATGCACACTGTCACCATAGCTGTAAAATTCCTACCAACATCATTCTTAAGCGAGAAAACTTTTAAGCATTCCCACTAGAATCAGAAATGAGAGAATGCTGCCCACCTCTCTGCTTAACAATATAGTGCTTGAAACCCAACTAGTGCAATAAAATGGAAATTAAAGGGATATTAACTGAAAAGACTGTGAAATTATCCCTATTGGCAGATGATATATTATACATAAGAGATCCCAAAAATTCTGTCAGAAAACTTTTAGAAATGATGAACACATAAAGGCAAAATGACATAATACAACAATTAGTCTGTATAAATTACTCGCCTTTTTATATACCAATAACAAGCAGTCATAGAATGAGATCATGGAAACACTCCCTTTCACAATAACCCCCCAAAATATCTTGGAAAAAACCTAAGCACAGACGTCAAAGATCTCTACAATGAAAACTTTAAGTCTTTGAAGAAGGATTGAGGCAGACAGTATTAGATAGAAAGAACTCTTTTGCACATGGATTGGAAGAATTACTATTGTGAAAATGCTCATCCTACCAAAAAAATTTACTTATTCAAAACAATCACAACTAAAGTTCCATTGACATTTTTCACAGAAATTGAAAAAATTCCTAAAATTCATGTGGAACCACAAAAACCTCAGATAGCCAAAATTATCCTGAGCAAAGAGGGATTACCACAACAGATTTGTATCAAGTTGATAGCTGAAGTCAACTGTGAAATTCCAAGTCATGTCATCTTTGTTACAAAAAAAATATCGTTTTAAAATATAACTTTTTGTTTCTTGTTTTTCCCCCAAGAAATCCTGTTAATAGCATTATGTAAAATACAACTTTTAATTCCCCTCAATTTTTAAAAATTATAATGGTCTACCAGTTTGATTTTTCTTTAAAATAATACATATTATGCTACTTGTGGGTTCTTATAAAATTAAAAACTAATAAGTTGCATATTTTCCTATTTCAAAAAGAAAAAAACTAGGGCATATCTACAATCAACTCAAACAAAAGCCAAAGTCCCACAGTGTAAATCATTTCCTATATCTCAGTGTCCAGCATCTGAGTATCACCCATGATCCTCTGTCTGGACTTGAGCAGTGCCACCTTTTTCTTGCATCCATTGCACAGAAAGCTTATCATTGGGCTCAAGGCACCTGCACTCAACACCTGCTGTATTTGGTTGTTATTCCACAGTCCTGGCCTGTCCAATATGCTGAGGTCTCCAGTTCAACTGCGAATGCGCATTCACCATTGTCCTTTCCTGCCCTCTTCAGGAACTCTGACCTGCTAATATATTGCCAGCCCTCAGCTTCAGTTCCTGAACCCTTTAATCACTGAAATTCCTCTGCAACTGAGGCTGCTCTTTCACCAATGGCCTCTCCTGGTTTCTCTTCAGAGAGAGTGTCACCCTGACACACAGTGCCAATCCACAGCTGCTCTTCATGCCCATTCAAGAATTCAAAATAAGTACCATTTTGAAGATTCTTACACATTATTTACAAAGTCTGACATCGACTTAATGTATAACCCTGATTCCCCACTTCACAATGAACCACAAATTCTGGGGCCTAACATTTAGGAAATACATCCCCAAATACTTTGCCTGAGATCTTATTAATCAGAGTTTATTTTTCAGTCCTACATGATAACATCTCCTGCCCCAGTATAGCACAAGTGTCACTTCCACAAACTCTTAAATTATCACACAAATAACCCTGATGAAGTCTCTGCTTCTTTGTGAAATTTCACAAGACATGTCTCTGTTGTCCGTGTTGCTCTCATATTATCTTCAAATTTTCCCCAAACTGTTTATTAATCTCTGAGCACTCTATGGATTTTCTAGCCCAATGCCCCCAAATCCTCTAATTTCCATGCAGAAAATGGCCCAATTCA
>NW_008339433.1:2586889-2619438 GCF_000622305.1 Nannospalax galili
TCAACCCCTCCTCTCACTCCTCCCATATGCTCGAAATTCCATCTCAATTTATTTTCTTGTTCCTTGGTTATTATTTTTACAGAAATACACTGATCAACATGCAATGAATAAGTGACTGTGGGCACACAGCCCTCAGTCATAGATATGCAATGAAACATTTACACACATTTCTTCATTTTAAATGGCCAATCAGCAAAATCTAACTATAGACACATTGTGAATACTAAATGTTTTATACATCCACATATATGCATGTATGTCATACATACATACATTCACACACACATAGAGAGAAGCAAAGAGATTTTATAATATGTAGCAGCTAGTATATAATGAAAACTCAAATAATGCTCAATACTATTAGCTGAAATTGTAATACATGTATATATATATATCTGCCAATTAATATCAGTATTAATTAAATATATTGTGCTAAAAATACTATTTTAACTTTTCACATAAAATCCTGCACTTTAATGCATCTTATTATAAATACTGATATAATGGACATCATTTTCTCCTGCAATAGATTCACCTGTCATACATTAAATTTTGTAGTTACAATGATTAATTTTAGAGTGTTTGGAAATTTATCTTCCATATTATGATGATTTAAGAATATTTCACACTGATATGGAAATATGTCAATAATCTGTCCGTACATTCATGACTCACTAAATGATATACCTGAAAAGTTGTTGATAGTATGCAATCATTTAAGAAAAGTGTGTGAATAAAACAATGAGCTGTAAAGATTGCCTTATTTTTTAAATAATTCCAGTGTTTTTGACTGCATCTAAATATGAATTGTCTGTCATATTTAAGTAGCAGTTATTGGGAATATATGGGAATTTGTATTTTTATTAAATAGGTATGATATGAAATATATTTATGTGCCATGATTACCAAAATATGCTAACGAAGGCATGTAGGCTACTTTTGTTGTCGTTGGTTATTAGATATTGATATTTCTTTGTCACATTTTCCTGTTATATCAGATTATTAGAAGTTTATCATCCTGCTCATAAGGAACTTTTTGTGACAATTAAATTGAAGCATAATTTACACACTATTAGATTCCCTGTAGCATATAGCTCTATGGTTTAAATAATATTAGAGAATTGCACAAATACTAAAATCCAGTGTTTCAAAATTTCTATCACAAGTTATGTATTTATCATGATTTGGAAACAATCTTGGCTTTCTCTCACTGAAATCTAATTTATGTTTCTACTGACTTTCCCCTAATGGATATTTCATATAAATAGAATTGCATATTACATAGAGTCTTCTACATCTGGCTTCTTTTAGTCAGCATAACACATCTGAAGTTCATCTGAGGTGTAAGAAAATCATCACTTCGTTCTTTTATAGTTCTTGCTGTATGAGTTTAACACATTTACTGTAATCCTCTTCAAGTTGATAAATGTTTACATTTTTAACCAACTAAAATGTGTAACGTTGATGTAAATATTCTTATATAATTCTTTGTTTGGAATCGAGTTTTCCTTTCCTATAGGTAAATTCCTAAGAATGAAATTACTGTGATTAATATAAATGTGCATTTCCCACCATATACATTTTCAAAAGTGCTTTCCAAAATATCTCTGCAACATTATGTTCTCTACTGCAATGCATCACAGTTTGAATTTCACCATGTCATCAACACTCTTCCAGTTCGTTTTTTCCCGTTAATATTGAATTTAAAAAAGCAACAAACCGTTCTTTTGTTACACGTGCCCATTCACAGTTTCTATATTCCAAGACTGCTCCCATCTTTGTTGACTCCTAGTTTTGATGAAACACATTCTCAGTTACCTTCCTGAGAAGAGAGAGCACAGGAGGCAAGCTTGTTGAGGTCCTGGAAATGTCCTTATTCGTTCACAAAATTTTATTTTCTTAGGTTGATCAGTAGTCCAGCAATATAGTAGTGTCACTTGAAAGACAATAAAGACAATTTTCCCCAGAAATCTAGGAACATTGCATTCTGCATCCAGAATATCTAATGCCAGTCTTGTTTTTTTTCTCATATGTACATATGCAAGTCATACATAAGTGTGACTATAGACTGTGAAGCTAGAAAGGTAAACACAAGAAAAAAAGATGTTTAGGAATGAAATAAAAATGAAACTTATTTCTTTGTACGTTCATTGGAAAAAATGCTTTTTCCATTGCATATATGTACCACATCTTCATTATCCATTTATCAGTCGATAGACATCTAGGTTGTTTTCAATTTATGGCTGTTATGAAAAAGGTAACAATGGCCATGGATGAAGAGGTATTTCTATAACAGTCTTTTGGATATATGCCCAAGAGCTCTATAACTAGAGCATATGGTAAGTCAGTTTCTTGATTTTAGAAGAATCTCCACATTGATTTCAATAGTGGTTGTACCAGTTTGAACTGCCACCAGTGTTAGATAAGGGTTCCCTTTTTCCTCATGCAGGTTTTGTACTTTTTGTTTTTTTGTTTCTTGATCTTTGACATTCTGAGAGGGGCAAGATGAAATCTAAAGGGGTTTTAATATGCATTTCCCAGATGTTTAAAGATGTTGAATATTTTAAAAGAATTTCTCAGCCATTTGTGTTTCATCATTACAGAGTTCCTTGTACATCTCCTTACCTCACTTTTTAATTGGGTTAGGTTTTTTTGTTGGTTTGTTTTTGTTTCGTTTTTGTTGTTGTTGTTTTGTTTTTTTTCTTCCTCGTATATTCTAGATATTAAGCTCTCCAGGGGTATAGCTTTTAAGGACTTCTTCCATTCTGATGATTGCCACTTCACTCAAATAATCATTTCCTTTAATGTACAGAAGTTTTTTTTTTTTTTTTTTTTTTTTTTTTTTTTTTTTTAGTTTCATGTGGCCTCATTTGTCAGTTTTTGGAGTCCTGTTCAGAAAGTGCATTCAAGTGCCTGTAACTTTCAATGTATTCCCTACTTTCATCTCTATCTGATTCAGAGCATCGGGTCTTATATAGAACTTCTTGATACATTTGGAGTTGAGTTTTGTGTATAGTGAGACGTAGGAATCTAGTTTTATTTTTCTAAATGCCCTTATCCTGTTTGATCAGCAACATTTTTTGAACATGCTGTCTTTCCTCCAGTGTGATTTGTGAAAAAAAAATGAAAAAACAAAACTCATCTTGAATTGTGAGATTTAAGAACAACCAAAGTGAGAAATTCTTTTCAAGGGAAAATGACACCAAGAGGCTTGTGAACCAGACTGTCTTCCAGTCTATTTTCAAATACCTGCCTTTCTAGATAATGATTGAGGAAATCTTATTATGGATCTGAGTTTAATTTGCACAGTAAATCATTATATTGAATGCTTTTGCATGTGTTAATTCACTACAAGTTATTTTACTTAGCAAAAACTCCATTGAAATTCCATGCCCACTATCCATTTAAGTTTCTTTTATTACAATTAGTTTATAAATTTCTTTCACACGTTTTAAAGTGATAAGTTATCAGGTAATATCGTTTATCACTGCCTTCTGTTTTTACCTTCTTTTTCTTTGAAGGATTTTATTTCAATTTTGATGAAATCAATCTCTTTACCCCTATGGTTCCTTGAATAACACTTCCTCCTCACTTCCCAGGGAAATACCTCCATTCCCCCATTTTCCACTTGATAACAAGTGCCTCCTACTATCTTCCACTTTCAGGTGCCTTCTTTCCCTATAATCCATGGATCTTTTCCATTTTCCAGGCTATGTCTGTTACATCAAGATATATGCTCACATATAAGGATTTGGAGCTAAGAATAACAGACTAGATGGAACATATGTCACTTGTTTCTCTAGGTCTGTTCCTTCACCTTTTATAACAGTTTCTATTTCCATCCATTTACCTGAAAGTTTCATGATTTAGTTTTTCTTTATGGCTGAGTAGAACTCCATAGTGTAAACGTACCATATTTTCAATAGGCATTCATCAGTTTAGTGGCATGTTTCTATTTCTCTTAGCTGTTGTGAAAAGAGGAGTAACAAGCATGAATACACAAGTATCTCTGCAGTAGAATGAGTCCTTTCAGCATATGCCAAGGAATTATATTACCAGATCATATGGTTGATATATTTTTAGTTTTTTAAGTGTTCTATACACTGCTTTCCATAGTAGTTGCTCCAGTTTGCAATCCTAACAACAGTGAATGAGTCCTCTCAATTTTCTGCATTCTCACCAGCATTTAGTGTCATTTGTTTTCTTGATTTTAGTGAATCTGACTGGGATAAGATGAAATCTTAAAATACATTTGATTTGCATTTCCATAATTACTAAAAATGTTGAACACTTGTTTTTCATTGTATATATTTTGCTGAATATTTGGCACCTCCGAAAAACATCTCAATCATTTTTAAACACCTGGCCCCATTCAGAACCACCGTAGTCCCCCTACCCACAGGATTTCATTCATTCTGTCATATATGTTAAGGCATATGTAGACGTTTTATACCCAGATATCCCTCAGTGAAAGTTCATCCACTGAAGTCTAGTCACCCTATCTAGAATCTCTCCCTTAAAGACTATTGTGCTGGATAGCTTTAGTGCTAACTTGACACACCTGGGTTCAGGGAGCCTCATTTGGAGAATTTCTTCTATTGGACTCACCTGTGGCCATGTCTGTGAGGCATCTTCTTGGCTGTTGAGTGATGTGGGAGAGCCCAGCCCACTATGGGTGGTGACACCCCTGGGCAGGTGGACCTGTGTTGTGTAGTAAGGCAGGCTGAGCAGGGGCCAGGGGAGCCAAGTTAGTAATCAGTGATTCTCCATGGCCTGTTGTCCAGCTCCTGCTTTCAGGTTCTTGCCCTGAGTTCCTACCTTGGGCTCCCTGATGCATTCAGACCTGGGAGATGTAAACCGAATAAAACCTTTCCTATCCAAGTTGGAAGTGGTCAGAGTGTTTTCACACAGTAATGGAGAAATAAGCTAAAATAGAAATTGGTGCCTGGATTGGGGTACTGTAACATACCTGATCTTGTAGGAGGATTGTGGAAGTATTCAGAACTTTGGGCTGAAAAAGCCATTGAGTGCTCAGTTTGTTGCTGTAGAGCTTGGAACAGTTATGCTGAAGGAATTGTGAACAAATGGAGGCCTGGCTTATGAAGCTTTAAAGGGAAACACAGACTATCTGGGCTGTTTGTGTGATATTTTGAATTAAGAATCTTGTGGGTTCTGGTAAGCTGGGCCTGAAGAATCAGCTGTAAGGAGAGATCAGAACCTGAAGTAAAACGTTTGCTTTACTGGGACAATTGATGCTGGTTAGCTAGGGCTGAAAAATCAGCTGTAACTAACAAGAGAACAGCATCACTGTGGTGAAATCTATTGGGAGGTATTTCGTCAGGGTCTGTGCACAGAGGACCCGAGCTTCCATCTCAAGCTGAAGGCAGGACTTGGTAATGTGTAAGAGTCATCTGCATGTTTCTGGTGTTGAATGCATGAAGGGGTCACAGAGAGCAACTGAGGAGGCCAGGAAAGGCCATAGGTGAAAGTGCAGCTTCAGTTGTAGTGAAGACCCCAGGATTGAGGGGGTCATGGAGAGAATCTGAGGCTTTGTACCCCAAGAGGCAAGAAGAGACCATTGGTGAAGGTGTAGCCTCAGTTTCAGTGGAGACCCCAGCTATTTGGAGATGCCGAGACCATGGGACGACCACCAAGGACAGCAGTAGGTATGGAATGGAGCTGGCCTGGGACTGCAAGATGAGCTGTGTATGCTGTGTATGGCAGAGTTAGAGAAGTGGAACTGCCAGAACTCTTTGGAGCCCAGAAGATCATGAGTTATTCCAGATGTCTAGCCTTGAGCTCCTTTACTGGACTTTGGTTTTGCTTAGGTGTGCCCCTTACTTCCCTTTGAAATGAGACAGTACTTGTTTTGGATTTTACTGGAGCCCCCAGTTAAGAGACTTTTAAAAGAGACTATGGACTTTTATGCATTTGGCTTTTTTAAGGACTATGAGGCTTTCTAGTTTGTACTGTCTTATGTTGTGATATTAACATCATATCTTGGGGGCAATAATTGGAAAGGTTGTTTTTTTTAATAGCAATGTGTTTGTGTGTCAAGTTGACAAGAGGTCAATGGTGATGGATAGCTTTAGTGTCAACTTGACACACTTGGATTGAGGGAGCCTCAATTGGGGAATTTCCTCTTTTGTACTGGCCTATGGCCATGTCTGTGGGGCATCTTCTTGATCGTTGAGTGATGTGGGAGAGCCCAGCCCACTTCAGGTGGTGCCACCCCTGGGCAGGTGGGCCTGTGTTGCATAAGAAGTCAGGCTGAGCAGGAGCCAGGGGAGCAAGTCAGTAAGCAATGATCCTCCGTGGTCTGTGCTCCCCTGCCTCCATGTTCCTTCCCCTGAGTTCCCTGATAAAATGTGACCAGGGAGATGTAAGAAAAAATAAACCCTTTCCTCCCCAAGTTGGTAGTGGTCAGAGTGTTTTGTCACAGCAATGGAGAAACAAGTTCTTAAAACTATCAACACCCCTTCACCCACCAGTAATCAGTTGCCAGAAGTTGTGTGACTAAGGTTGAGACATGCTGCCCATTTCCCCAATTCTAAGGTGGGTTTTTTGTCTAGTTGGATTGCATGGATCTTTTGCATTCTGACATCATTGCTGTAAGTTCATAAGAACAAGTTCCTAAGGGACAAGTAAATTCTGTTTTCTTATGATAATACACCAACCCTGGCTCTTACATTCTTTCTGCCTACTCTTCCATATTGATCCCTGAACCCTTGGTGGGTGGGGTAAAATGTAGGAGTCCTATCAAAGGGCACACTCTCTGCAGTCTCTTATTCTATACATGTTAGCAAGTTGTGGCCTTCTGTGTGCGTCCTATCCTGTTGTTTGTGGAAGCTTCACTAGTGAGAGCTGAGAGATGCATTAGCATTTTTTTTACCCCTGCCCTACTATGTTTCATGACCATTAGGTGTAGAGGTTTCATTGTATATGTGTCAATTAGGACTGGTAGTTTCTCAGACAAGTATTTTCTATGTGTGACCTGTTGTGGAATTCCTTAATAGTCTCTACCTGTTGCATAAGAAGTGTCTTTGATGAGTGGGTGACAAGTATAATTCTCTATAAATATAAGGGTGTATATTTAGCACACAGTAAGAAATTACATTTGTCTAAAGATATGACAGAGGTAGGATACTCTCTATGATATATGACCTCTCCAACTCAATGAGTTGTACCATTGAGTGATTTTCTCCCTTAGCAGATTGCATAGTATCCTCCAGAATTATGAGAGCTAGTCTTCAGGGAGAGGTTTCCTTGCCATTTCCAGCTATGTTGCTCCAAGTGCTGTTTCTGAAATATGTCCTTTCATCAGCAATAATAGGGGCTTACATTCATTTTCTGGGAGGTAATCAAGGACTGTGGCAATAATAGTCTGTGTTATTTTAGAAATCTCCTGGGCTACCCTAATAACTTCGATGGAGATTTGTCCTGTCTGGTACTGTGTTTCTTATTATACAGCCTTCATGTATGCACATGCACTCATGATCAACTATTGTATGTGTATTTTTAAGCATGTTTTTCTTTGGTAATGCATTTCACTCCAGTTTTTCACACCACAGGAGCTTTATATCTCCCTGTGTAACCTCCCTATCCCTTCACTGTTTATAGTACCTCCATTTACCCCCATTTTCCCCTTGACAGTACCTGTTTTCTATTATTCTCCCTTTCCTGAGCTCCTTCTTCCTCTTTATGCCCATGGTTCCCTGTATATTTTTCACTCCTCTCTTCCCAGTTGAATGCCCCAATTTCCTCCATTTTCCCCTTGGTTACATCTCTTTTCTACAGTTCTCTTCTCTTGGGTTCTTTCTTCCCTTAATCTCTGTGGTTCCTTTCCATTTTTATGGTCTTTGCTATTAAATCAGGATATATACTCACATGTAAGGATTTTGTGCTCATATCCACGTATGAGAGAGAACACACATCATTTGCTTTTCTGAGTTTGTTACTTCACTTTGTAAAACAGCTTCTAGTTCCGTCTATTTACCTGAACACTTTCTAATGATTTTCTTAGCCATTTTTATTTCTCCTTTGAGAGCTCTCTGTTAAGATTCATAGTACTTCTTTTAACTGGATCATTTGATTTCTTGGTTCATTTTTGAGTTCTTTGTGTAGCTGCTCAAGATTTTCTCCTACTCTGTCAGCTTTTTCTTCACTCAATTGGTTGGTTCCTTTGTTGTACAGAAGGTTTTTGATTAATTGCCTACCACTTATCAATTGTTGACCTTGAATCCTGAGCAACTGTTATCCAATTTAGAATGTTCTTTCCAGCATCAATTTTTTGTTGAATATTGCCTATGTTTTCTTGTCACAGTTTCAGAGTTTCAGGTTTCATATAGAGATCTTTGATACTTTGCGGGTTGACATTCATGCAGAGTGATAGGTAAATGTCTAATTTCATTCTTTTATAGATGGAGATTCAGTTTTGCCAGCACCATTTGTTGAAGATACTTCCAAGAACTTTAAGGTAAAACCCTATTGCTGTTGAAAGGGTATGCTTCAGAAAATGTATTTGGAGCAATGGATCTGGAAATGACATGTAAACCTCTTCCTGAAGACTAGCTCATAGTTCTGGGGAATACTATGCAAGCTGATAGGAAAGAAAGTCACTCAATGGTACAACCCAACATTTAAGCCCTAATAACCACAACAATTCCTGGCACAACAAACTTACCTGTTCAGCAATGGAACTTTTATCTTGGGGGTAATCAATAGCTATCTAATTGAGCTTAAAGCCCTCTCAGTGGGAGGAAACTCAGGTGTGCCGTTGTAAACATAATCACATATGGCTAGAGAGGTCATATATCCTAGAGAAACTCCTACCTCTGTCATATCTCTAGACAAATATAATTTCTTATTGTATGCTAAATATATACCCTTGTACTTGAGTAGCAATTCGTTTCAAGAGGCTAAAAATATGAATTAAACAAAAACTTTCCCCTCTCTGAAAGGAAACATACACAAGAAGAAGAAAAAGAAAAACAGAAAACTAGTGTGAAAACGTCACAAAATCTGAGGCAAGAAGCTTGCTTTATAATAAATGGTTGATAGTTATACTTTTACGGTCTTGTTTTATTTATTTGCTATTTATTTATTTATTTATTTATTTAGTTAGTTAGTTATTATTTCTTTCTTTCTATCCTTCACCCTCAAAGTCTGTGATAGATGTCACAAAATAAAAGAATTATGATAAGATTTGTGAAAATTCATACATTCATATATACAGGTTTTGAACTCCCTGAAAGTAAGCTTCACAGACAATGGTCTGTGTATAGGGATGTGCACCATTCTTAGTCCATTACTTTTATTTGATCTAGCTCAGATATCACTCCACATGAAGTCACCTGTATGCTGTTGAAATTAGCAATCAATACTTGTTAAATATTTTGCTGATTTGTAATGAAGGTCATATAATTCAGGACTGACAAAGGGGAAATAAATTGCTATGCAAAAACTTTTGTACTGCTGAAACTAAACTGCTATTCATCCAAATTGGTTCAGATTAACAGGAAATTGATAGTAATCCCAAGGCAAATAGAAATAATGCAACTCATCAAAACTGATAAAACAAACAATGAGAGAGTTAAATTGCATAATATACATTGAATATAGAGAAATTGGTAGTTAAGAAATAGGTGAGAATAAGGCATAAGACATATGGAAAACACATGTAAATCTTAAAATCAATTCTTACTTCATGATTAAATATAATAAATGCAGATGGACCAAATACTGGACACAATGATAAAGATCAGAAAAAGGATTTAAAATGTAAGATGAAAATATATGCTATATGAAAGAAAAATACCTTAGCTTCACAGACACTGGTAGATAAAAAATATAAAGGAAAAGAATAAGCAAATAGCATAGAAACACTAATACAAATGCATTAAAATGGCTTTATTTGTAAAACACAATATATAGTCACCAGAAGTACAGAATATTTTAGGGTAAAGAGCTAAATATATTAGAAATACATAAATATTAATCATTCACGTTCATTTAATAGTCCATGAAAAGATTCTAGACATCTAACAGAATTCAATGGAGAAATAGGATATTCAGTAAGGTTGGTTGGTGTGTCCTGAACACCCTGTTTCCTCCAAGGGGCAGGGCCTGCTGAAGAGACTTGACTGTGATGAGCTAGCCATGGGAGGAAGGACTTGCTGTGCCATCTTGGGACAGAAGCAGACAGAAGCAAGGTGGCAGACATGCAAGAAGGAATGGCCCAGCAGTTGCCGACCTGGGGAGGGACTGTGGGCCCACAAGGTGTGGATGAAATTTGGCGTGACTATGGGCAGGCCACAGGAGCAATCTGGAATGGCAGGCTCTGAGCTGCAGCGCAGAGCTGGGTACCAGGTGTGTGTCTCTTTGTGAGTTACCCCCCCAAAGTATAAACTATAATAAATTCACATAAAATATGTTATATGGTTTGTCTGATAGCACAAGAGACCTCGAGATAATTCAGGCGACAGTTGGTAAACTCAAAACCCCATGTTGAATGAGAAATAAAACATCCAAACATAATACCAATAAGAAAATTGAAGACTTAAAAAATAAATATATTAAAACTTTTGCACAATTCTCTCCAAAAGAGGTTATTGGAGTTTTGTATATGATGACATCATTTTTTTCTTATAATGAGCTACAGTAAACTGAGTTGTTTAAAATCATATAAGTTCTATTCTCCGTGTCATAGTCTAAAACTATTTCCTTGTAAAGGCTGTATAGGAAAATGGCAACCCACAAATTAATGGTAAATTCTGTACTATTAGGGAAGTGTTTATATCATAACAAAAGAGTGTTTATTAATGAAACTAGTACGCTTATAAAAGAGACAACAAAGAACTGAGTAGGCTATTTGATGATGTATAGATATAGAAAGAAAGCTATCTAGGAAGCAGCTGGTCACATGATATGCTACATCAGTAGATATGGTGACTTTGGACTTCTCAGTCTCCTGATTGTGAATAATCAATTTATTTTGTTTGTGGGATATCAATTTGAACCCTTATATTATATTGGAATACACACACACACACACACACACACACACACACACACACACATATATATGGTGATAAGGTGCTGATAAGGTACTGTTATCTTTGCACTCTGTGTTCCAAATATGATAAGGTGCTGACAAGGCACTGTTATCTTTGTACTCTGTGTCCCAAGTACTAGCTTTCAGAAGGAAAATTGCTACCCTTTTGGGGCCTCAGTGGGCACTCATCCTTACACAAACGGACAGGTGCTTACACAGACACACACACATACATAAATAAAACTAAATTTAAAATATTTTATATGTATTTGAAACTATACGTGTGTGTGTTTGAGTGTGTAGCAACACGAAATAGACTCAGCATATCACACACACATATACTTATGTATGTGTATATATGTTTATGTGTATATTTATAAATGTAGTTATGTAACAGTAATCAAAGAAGAAAGCAAGAAATTGAGAGGTTTTGGGGAAATATGGGAGGATTTATAGGGGGAATGGGAGGGATGGAGATAATGTGAATATGATACTCTTGTATGAAATTCTCAAAGAATTAATTTATTCAGTTTGAGACTACCTTTCAAGAAATTTATTTTTATGAGATTATTTAACTCTGAATGTCAGTGTCATCTCTGGGCTGTATAAGAAAGTACATGAGCAAGCCAGGGAAAGAAAGTCAGTAAGTATCCTAAATGGTCTCTGCTTCAATTGTGCCTCCAGGTGCCTGTCTTGAGTTCATACCTTGTTTTCCCTCCCATGATGGACTATAAAGTGTAAAATGAAATAAACCCTTTCCTCCTTAAATTGTTTTTGATATTTTATCACAACAAGAGATAATAAATTAAAACAATTGCTCACAGATTTTTTAATTGAAGGTTTTATTGAAATAATTATATCTTTGCATGCAGTTGTATAAAATAACAATGCATATCCCATGAGCACTCTGCCAAGTTTTCTCAAAATAAAACCTAAACTGTACTGTAAGATTACAACCAAGACATGGAATAGGGAGGAAGAGTATCCCTTAGAGAGTTCGTACTTTCATTTATAAAAGAATTTAAGAATGGACCCAAGTGGAAGCTTTTACAATTTTATTAGAATTTGAGGAAAAATGCTTAGGGAAGGAAAGCTGGTAATCTCACTAGCTGCCTTGAGGAGGAGAATGGCGGGGAGAAGGAATGAAATCTGTGAAGCCATGCAGGTTTAGAGCCTGAAGGGAGGTCAGACAGATGGCTGACTAGAAGCCACATGCCTGGGAGAAGGAAGCTTTAGAGAGAAAAATAAAGAAATGCAAGATGCTAGGGGCAGCCCAAAGCCTTAGAGAAAACATGTTTAGAAAAGGTATATGGAGAACAAAAGGGATGATTATGGTTTTCTGAAGAATTCAGAAAAGCAGGCAGACTTACAGGCTACATGACTATGGCTGGTCCAGAAACTCTGTGCTAGGCGGTGGGACTCCTGGCAGAAAAAATTCGCTACCTCATTAACGCACCTGGTATACTGCCCATCCATTTAACATAACTTATGGTGAATCTACCTTCCTAGGGGTGGGTCTATCACCAGGTAATTGACCAGTGAAACTGTAAAGGTGGGTCTTCCAACATAAACTAGGGATTTTATCATCTTGACCAGTTAAACGTATGTAGCTATATGTGACTCTAATATTCCCCTCTCTGAAGAGGCAATCCTAAAATATTTTAGGGATTAGATAAGAGTTCCCAAATACTTTTGATATTTTTGCCCTTTGGAGGACAATATTTTCCTAAGAGGCCCAAGGACATTTTCACTTTTAGCCAAGAAATTGGCTACTTTTCTTTGGGGTCTTTTTACCCTAAATGCCTAGCAATACATGGGCCCTAATTATACTAAAAGTCCACAGGCAGAATTCAGTTACAGAAGGAAATTTGACATTACATAAATAAGTGGAAATTAAACAATGCACTACTTAACAGGACACCAAAGAAATTACAATAAGGCTAAAGAAAAGCACTTTAAGGGGGAGAAATGATATCATAGCATATCAAAAATTATACAATGGAACAAAACATGCTTAGAAGGAAATTAGCAACTTTAAAACTGTATAAGAACATGTTGTAGCTTATTTTAGGAAACTACAAAACATAGAAGAACAGATAAAAGTCACAAAAGAGGGAGGTTGTAAATACGGAAGATAAGACTTTAAATGTAGCAAAATAGAAAACAAATAATAAAGATATATGAAGTGAAAAAATGGTAGTTATTTGAGGTACACCAAAAGTTGGTGCTCTTTTAGCCACAATGACCTAGAAAGTGAGAGTATAATTTAAAGTATGTGATAAAATACCAAAGATAGAGCACTAGCACAGAACTCATGGTAATAGAAATTATTTTTTTTAAAAAGCGAGAGCCAAATGCTTATATCACTCAAGTGAAATGGAAATATTTCTTGAAAAATAGAGAATGTTGAGCTTAAATAAAGAAAACAGACATATAAATAGAAAGGAGATGGTATTATAAATGAAAAAGAAAATGAAAGAAGAAACAAAAGAAAATGAAGTATAACTTTCAGCAACTTAACTCAATTCTTGCTCAAGGGACTCACCTGTAGAATGTTCAAAGCACTTTCAGAATTCATGCCAATTTCTCACATAATCTGTCAAACAATTATAATGAGAGAGGGCAGTTACTCATACTATGGTAGTAGTATTAACTGAATAACAACAACAGAAAAAGAAAAAAAGAAAAAAAAGTATAGAATGATGTTTCTGTTGAATATAAGGGTAAAATCTAGAACAAAATTATAGCAAACTGAATATATTAACAATGAAGTAAAAATGCATCATGAACTGTTTGGAATCATCACTAAAGAATGCAAGCTTGGCTCCCAATAAAAGAAATCTCTAAGATAAAATAGCACATGGATTTGAGAGTGGACAAATACAAAATGATCATTTCATAAATACAGCAATATCTTTTGATGCCATTTAAAAGCATTTCTTTATAAAAATGTCTTTATTAAGATTATAAAAATTATACTACCTTAACTCTTGAAGACTATAGAAAACTTTCAAAGTTGCTTGTACTTGATCATTTCCCATCCTGCTCTCAGTAAGAAAACAATGATAACCTAACAGTCTTCACTTTATTGTGCATGTAATTCCAATCAGATATAAAGAGAATATATGGTTACAAAATCAGTCATTGGTTACAAGACTGATGAAAATAAATCAATGTGAGATTATGCTAAATATTTAAAGTCATGTGAAATATTTAGGTATACTCTAAGAACAAAGATATTAATGACACCAGATGGAAAAGTCATTCCTTATAATTCAGAAGTATAATTCACTCTTATTTATTTGTACATACATGTTTAAATTTTAAAATGATGAACTCAATTTTAAAGTGATTTTTCTTTGTTAATAATAGTTTAAAGTTTTATTTCCAATCTACAAATTTATACTTGTACTTCTCTTTTGTCATTGTTAGTAGCATCTAGCATTAAAAGTGTTTCTTAGGAAATGTTCACATCCAAATTTTAATTTAAATTTAAAATGCAATGCATATTCATAAAAACCTACACTGATTATTTTCTTCACTCAGTGCTCAGAAATCCTCCTGACAATTTGATTGAGCGAGTTAAAATCAGCAGCTTCATAGGACCTAAGTTGTTTTACTGAAATAAAATATGTACCTGCCTTGAACTGTTCCCTATTCAAAAATGCCTTTTTTATTGTGGAAGATACAAGCCATTTTAGTGTCATTTTCCTTTCTCGTTATTACCATTGTTAGCAGTGAGACTGATATTATGCACCTGTTCTCAGAGAGGCCTATAGTAACTGTACCACTGGGGCTGATTAGAGTTTATCTTAAATGAAAGCACAAATGCAATCTGTGTCTGTCTGTCCTTCTCAAACTTAATGCTGAGGGGAAGCATATATGAATAATGAATCACATTTTAACTTTAATGTGATCGCTATATTTTGTGCTATTTCTGCAATATATCACACATTTGTAATAACTGACATATTGGCATTCATTATTATTTTTAGCATCAAACCTGTAATAAACTGCTGCCTTCAGAAAAATCTGTTAATCAGTATTGCATAACAATAATGAAATACTTGATGTATGCCACCTTTATTTAAAAAAGAGAGAGATTTGTTTATCTCACAGTCCTGGAGATCCAAGAAGGAGGAAGATACTGGCAGTCTGGAAGGAGACTGTGGGAGAAGAAGAGACCCTGTGACCAAAGAGGAAGAAAAAGTTACATAATCCAGTTAACATGAACATGCCCCTAAGTGACCTATGGACTCTAGTTAGAACCCATTTGTTAAAGCCCCTAACATCCCACATCATCCCAGTGAAGAACAAGCTACCAATCTCTGAAACTTTGATGGACAAGTAACATTGAAATCACAGCACGACACACATGCTTCATACAATGAGAATTTCAAATACCTTAGAGCAATTAACACATAATACTTTATCCACATAGTACAAATGATCTATATCAAATGTATATGTGTGCATTTGCCAGGGTTCCCTAAGGAATAGAACTGATATAATGAACATGTTTGTGAAAGAGGAATCATTCCATTATCTTACACTATATGGACCTGGTAGTCCAATAATGAGTGACTCACACTGGAGAGGCCTTGAATCCAGTTGATGCTCAGTAAGGAGGGTATCTGTCTCAGCAGTCTCAATCTGGTGGCAAATGCCTGGAGGATTGCTGGACAGCTGATGGAAGACTAAAGAAGCTGATCCTAATATCAGCAAAAGGAATATAGCAGTGACAGGATAGATGAACTTGTCAGCAGGAGTGAAGGCAAGGAGACAAGAAGCAATTTTTCCTTCCCCCATGTACGTTTTATCTGCTATGCCACCAGGAAGTGTCTACATTTAGGGTGTGTCTTTCCATTTCAAAATATCTGATCCAAAAGTCCCACACAGGATTTCCCAATGGTTTATGATTTAGTTCATTCCAGATCAGTCAAGTTGACAACCAATATTATCCATCACAAGGTGTTTCTTTCCTGTGATACTTCACCACATAATTTTATGTGGCTGTGTGTTTTCATAGAAATCAATTCATCTAACAATTGTAATGAAATAGATGCATTCACAACTTTGACTGTATTTTTAATCCATGAATGATAATATACCTACTGATATATAGAAAGTTTACAGCAAGTATTATAAAGATGAGTTCATAGGTAAAACTTGCCTTTGGGTTTGTTCTTAATACTTGTAAAATAATTTATTTAACAGGTAATAATAAATGATACATAAAACACCAACATGTGTGTTTACAGAAACACATTCAAGCAAGAAATGAATATTTCTACAACTCCGCACTTGGTGGCATTCCTAAATAGTTCTACTGTCAGATAATCATATCCTGCAATGCATTTGATACCATAGTTTTACTTGGTTATCACATATAGCAGAAACTTTCATTGAATAAAAGTGAAAATATGGCTCTAAAGGTGCCAGAGGTAGTTAAATGAAGTATAATGTGATATTGGCCCAATGACTCAGGCTAGAATTACTGAACGGTCAGTTAACTGATCTGAAGAGAGTATAATAGAAATTTTAAACAATTCACTGATAATTGCCCAGGAGGGATTTGGGAAATATGCTTTTCTAGATAACATTCACAAAAATATTTAAAATTAATGCTTAGAAACCGTAATCCACATTTGTTTTAATCCCTATAACTACAGCTTTCTCTTTTAACAGTAAAACTTTGCATTAAGCTTTCATGTTCATTGAAATAGGATGGAAATTTATACAGTCCCGTTTGTAAGAATAATTTCATGACATTAACCTGGCCAAAAAATGACTGCATTCAGCCAATGAATACACTCTTGACATGATGATTCAGTACAATCATTGCCCAAGAAGCTATGCTCCATTAAAACATCTTTTCCTCTCACCCTCACATCAATCTGAATTTTAAATTAATGGAAATATTAACAGTAAAGGAGTTTTAACCCTCTGAAAAACAACAGCATTCACCATCCGCACAAAACCATTTGCACACTCTTATACTGGTTTATTATACCAAAGAAGTTGAAATTAAAACTTCTATGGTAGAAAGCATAATAAGAAATGGTACCAATACAATTTACCAATTTCTGCCATAAATCAAACACTTAGTAATGAAATGCTACTTTTTAATCTCCTGAGTCAACTCAGGTGTGTTTATTCTATTAATATTACATTTTCAAAATGACAGTTTAGTTTTTAACAGGGTTAGTTGTTTTGGTTTTAATAATGTATTATACAGAAATATGCACTTTTTAATTTTCTTTCTGGTTTATTGAAATGTAAAAGCTTAATTTAAGCTCCACCTTCAGTAAGTTAACAATGTTATTACTCAGTACATAGGAGAATATGTTTTGTTCTTTATTTTGCATGTTTGTTATTTCCTTCTAAGTAAGGAATAGAGAATGATAGATAAACCAAATATGCCTTTGTTCCTCTTAATATATGTATCATGTATTTACTATGCAATTTTTGAATGGAGATAACATTAACTATGAACTATTTCACACCAATTTTGTAAATGGCAAAATATGTTCTATATAACAATTGTGTTTCATTTCTGCTCTTTAATATTTTCTGCTCTACCTTGCCCAAATTAGGTGAACCTTTTAAGTTCCTAGTGCTCATGGGGAATATTCTGTCATCACTCATAATGCTATGGATCTAGACAATATGTTCACCTCCCTCCCATTCAGGATCAATTTCTAGAAATCATAGCTTGCCCAACTGGATATTGCTAAATCCCTAAGTCTTTGAGAAATTTAAGAGAAATAACAGCTACTCTGTCAATATTTGAATGGAATTGATCATTTTGATAGTAAATTTTTTATATCAATCTGAGTGGCTCAGAAAATGATCAGACTAATTACTTCTGTGGTTATATGTGTTTCCATGTAATTTTAACATTTGAGTCTGTGTACAAAGTATATTATTTTTTTATAATAAGGTGCAACATCAAAAAATCCATTGATGACCTGATTCAGACGAAAGGAATATTCTCTAGATCGCTTGCCTGGCAATTTGACCTGGCACATTTTCTTCCATCTTTTCCTGCCCTCCAACTACAGTTTACAAAATCAACTACAATATTTAAGTGGTCACATAAAATGTGAATTACAATAGTGCTTTTCCTTAGGCTTTACTTTATAAGTTGCAGTTCATGTGACTTCTGTATACTTTATAATCTTTTGACATAAATACCCAAAATAATTCTATTTGTTCACCTATCCATCCATACATCTGTTTTGTTGTTGTATAGGAGCCTGACTTGTATGGTAATTAAGTCATTAATCCCTTTGTAAAACCCTATAAATTTATTCTGTTCATCTCAAATATGTATGAGTTATGATTGGCAAATCAATATTTGACTTTAAAAGTTGATGGAAAATAAACTATGAAAGTGACCAAGAATGCCATGCATTACAATTATACACATGAAAAAATTTGCACATAATATTTGGAAATTGATAACTTTTATTTCAACTATATGGTGTTTGTTTTTGTAATTAATAAATTACAGGCTTTCCTTTGTTATTTAATAATTTTTGGGAGAAGATATAAATATAAATTTAGAAAATAAATTTTTTCAATGTGTTGTATTTATATTCCACGATTGTTCTGAAGTAATTTCCTTCTTTGTAAGAGCCAATAAGTTTTGCTTTTACATCTTAGCTAGATGTGCATAAAATTCTGAAATAATTTCTACAGTTACACACACTACAAGTAATAGTCTTAATGATGCAGTAGGCTGAATAATGTTGAATATTTCAAATGCTTCTTTGTTTTAACCTTTAAACCTTTGAATATGTTATGTTACCTGGAGGGTGAAAATTTGAAAATAGAGTGAAGATTAAGAGCCTTAAGAACTCAGAGATTCCTTGTATAATCCTCCCTCCCCCTCCCATTAAAATAACTCTATTTATACCCATATATCCCACAGTAACACCTGCTTCATACTGTTCTTCTTTCTCAGGTTCTTTCTTTTCCTTTACCTCCCTGGTTCCTTTTCATTATTCTGGTCCCTGTAGTTATCACTGGACACATACTCATTTATGAGGATTTGGTTCTAGGATCCACATATGAGGGTGAACATATGTTGTTTGTTTTTCTGAGTCTGTGTTACTTCACTTAGTATAACATTTTCTAGCTCCATCCATTTACCTGCAAATTTCATGATTTCATCTTTCTTTAAGACTGAGTAGAACTCCATTATGCAAATGTACCACATTTTCATTCTGGAGGGTTATACAAGGAACTTGGGGGATAAAGGAAAAGAAGGACCTCAAGAGAGGTGTCACCATAGGAGACTGGTATTAGCAAGAGAAAAATAGGGAAAATGGGGGCACTTTACATGGGAAAACTATGGTGGAAGGATTAGACAGGGAGAAAGGAGAGATAAATAACTCTTAAATAGATTTTTTTAAAAAGCAAAGTGAATCATATTAGTCCAACAACATAATGACAAATTACACATACAATATCTCTACATGTGTCCATGTAGCTAAAGGCTACATAACAAGAAATAGTGCCAGATGGGAGAAACCTTCCATGAGTTCTTGGCCAGGGTGGTTCAAGAGACTCTGAAAATTACATAGACTATTTCAACAGCATTTGATGGCCTCCCAGAACATGAAGTTATGACCCTACTGCCAAAGACAGAACATACTTCAGACACAGGATTTGGAGTAATAGAGCTGTAACTGATATGAAACCACTTCCCCTGAAGGCTAGCTCTCATAGCTTTGGAGAGCTCTATGAAGGTGCAAAGGGAAAACATCAATGGATGATCCAACACCAGCTTCAAGACCAAATAACCACATCAATGGTCAGAACAGTATATGACATTGATGCAGTAGTGGCACTTTTATCTTAGGGGCAATCAACAGCTACCTAATTGGACGGCAAGCCCACTCAATGGGAGGAAACCCAAGTGTGGTACTGTAAACATAGCCAAATGTACATGGATGGAGAGGTCATAGATCTTAAAGAAAACCCAAATACTGTCTCATGCATAAACTAATGTAATTTCTTGCTATGTGCAAAATATGTATCTTTATGTTTACAGACAAATATCCCAGTCATCATTCATCAAAGAAGCTCATTTTTCACCAGAGACTATTACCAAGTACCAGAACTGGTCACACGTAGACATTATTTATGAATTTCCCATGTGTAAGTAAGTTACACATCTACAATGCAACCTCTATATCTAAGGTGCATGGAACATAGAATGGGGTGATGAAAAGACACTAATTAATCTTTCAGTCTCCCTCATGAAGCTCCCCCAAACAACATAGGGACAGGAACACAAAAGGTTACAAATGGCAAAAACATAGAGATTAAGTGTCTGCAGAGTAATAGTCCATGGACAGGACTCCTATATTAAACTTCACCCACCCAGGGCTCAGGCACCATCACAGAAGAGGGGGTAAAAAGATTGTAAGAGCCAGGGAGAAGGTGCTCGACCGTATGGAAACAGAGTCCTACAAGCTCCTGGGACCCTACTCATAAGATCTGCGGCAATGGTGTCAGTATACAGAAGTGCCATGCAAACTGGGGCAGACAAAAACCCAGCATAGAACTGGGGAAACGAACAGCAGACTGTAATCTTAGCTGAGGAAACACTGGCAGCTGATTACTGCTGCGTGAGGAAGAGATGATCTTCCTAAAACAAGGGATTCTAGATAGTCTGACTAGACCTCAGTGGATGGACTTGCACATGGAAATGTCTGGGGACACTGACTTGATACATTGGGCTTTATACAGATGACAGAGTATATGGGTTCCAGTGGGGTAACTGTGGAAGTGTGCTGGTGGGGACAAGGGTATAAAGATGATTAAGATTCTTTGAGATATTCTGTATAAAGTACATGAAACATCAATAAAAACAAATTAAAAAACTGGGAGGTTATCCTGGATTATCTTAGACTTCATGTAACCACATAAGCCTTTAAAAAGGGAGAGGAAGGAAAAGAAGTCATGAAAAGAAATTTGATGAAGGGATTATAAAGAAGAATCAAAATATGCTGCAGTCCTGAAGAGGGAAGATACCTGAGGAATGATAGTCATCTGTACATAAAGGCAGGATCTCCTAGATAACAAAGAAAAGGGTTTTGTTTTTTTGTTTTTTGTTTTTTTAGTTTGAACAATAGAATAACTGAAATTGTGCCAACAATCTAAGGTAAATGACGAATAGATTCTGTGCTTGAGTCCACAGGAAGGAACACATCTTTACCTATCTTGATTTAAATTTAGTGAAACTCATATCAGATTGCTAATTTATGGAACCATAATAAAACAAATTGGTATAATTGTAAGAAATAGAATACTAATTAGGAGGTCCTACACTGTGGAAAGAATTGAAATAGTACTTGTTAATCATTGATCACTTACTATGAGCAAGGTACACTAAACAAATCTCATTTAATAACAATATTATCTTCATTTATACAGTTTGGACAATTGAAACACATGGAGGCTGAATAACATTCCAGATTTAGCAGGTTAGATGAGATCCTGGATTATTCAAGCAGGCTGTCTAATTCCACACCATTTTATGACCAGTATGCTATTCTGTTTCTGAATAGCACTAGAGAAACTGTATGAGGAAAGCATGCTGTGCTAGCACTAAATTTATAAAAAAGTATTCATTTATTAAGAGTCTGTGATTATATACAGATGCACAAAATATCCACTATGTTGATTTTCTGCTGAAATACACTTATTTTCTAGAAATAATCTTAGAAATCATATTATAGGTATTTATTACTTTTTGATTTTATTATTTTTCTTATGAGAGCAAGCTTTTAAGCCAAATTTGACATTATGTGTGGTAATTAGGGGAATGTTATTTTACAGAAGTTATCTAGAACCTCATGTTACATAATTCAAATTATACCCATTAAATAGTAACTCCTATTTAACTCATATAACCATTGAATACCATCACTAAAGAATTCTGTGATTTTAACTTTATATAATTTTCTTTTAACATACGTTGTAGTTGGAAACAGTCAACATGCATCCTTAATAACATTATTTTGTTTAACAGAGTGTCATCTGCATTTAAGTTCCTGCCATAAATTGTGCAGTATCTTTTATAATATACTGTGGTGTACGTAGGTAAACCTTTCCGAACCTTTATGGTGTATATTTCATATTCATTTTTGGATTATTTTGACTGATGCTGAAATTCCCATGGGAATTGCTTTCCTATTTTGATTTCAGCTTTTTTTTTATTCAGAAGAAGGAATGCATGATTCTGTTTCTGTTTTTTGAGCAACATCTGTACTATTATTACATAACGGATTTACTATTTCATATTTTCATTAAAAATGGTCAAGGGTTGAAATGTTTTGATGTTCTTGTGAGAATTTACAAGTATTTAAATTTTAATAGTCATATTAGGAAGTATAACATGATGCTTGAGTTCAGTTTTGATTTCTATATTCGTGATGGCTACTAATATTAGATATATTTTTACATGCTATTGGCTATTTATCTATCTCTGTATGTCTATAAGTATTTGAAGTAGTTTGGGGGTAATGCATTCCTACTGAGTTAGACCTACAAGGACATATAAGAATTTGTTTTTATATCAATCTCTTATCAGATATATGGTTTACAAATATCTTCATCAATTTTGTATGTAGGCTTTTTATTAGCTTCATTGTTTTCTCTGGCAACAATTCAGACAAATCAAATTTATTATTTAGAAGTAGGATAAAAGTATTATAAAAAGCCTGGGTTCTATGGCAAATCAGTCCTTTAAAATTTAAAAATTAAAAAAAAGGATGCTGAGAACATAAGAGGTCTCATTTTTATCTGATCTTCTTAGCATCATATTTGAGCATCATGAAAGCATTCCACACTTCGATTTATAGTGGCAGAAAAACTGGTTATGTTGAAAACGAGTGTTACACAGCATCCTGTTCTAGGAGAGGAAAGTAAAGGGCACAGTGTGTTCATAAATGTTCATTCTTATCATTGGGTACAATCTAAAGTACACTATATTATTATTATTATTATTATTATTATTAACAGAATTACAGTCAAGAGGGAGAAAGTCTGGGTCTCAGCCAACATTACCTTGGAAACTGTCCTCATGAGCTTCTATGTTAACTTGTTTCATACTTGTATATATTGGTATCTTAGAGCCATTCACATACTGATTGTCAATTGTAATATTTTATCTATCATTTCTGCTTTAATGTATTTTAAACTTCTGAGATAGCAGAGCGATTGTCAAACATTTTGATATTTTCAAAATAAAACTCTTTGTTTCATTGATTTCTGTTCATCCACTCTTTCACTTATTTCTACCTTATTCATTAAGACTTATTTCCTCATGAAACTTTTGTTTGTTCTTTTATAGGTCTTTGATTTTAACATGAAAATATACTATTTCCATATTTATTTTCTTTCCATATTTTCTATAAATTGAGTGTGGAATATCAGACTCTTCTGCTGTTACAGTAAATTTATCTACTAACATTTCTGTTAGCATTTATTTGCTTTTTAAATTATGGTTCTTCAATGATACATGAATATATTTATAGTTGTTATATTTTCCTGGTGAACTGACAAGTTCATTCTTTTTCTTAATAATTTATTATTTTTATTTTATGTATATGAGTGTATTGCCTGCATATATGTGAGTGTACTTGTGTTGTACTATGCATGTGAAGATCAGAAAATGGCATCATATCCACTGGAATGGGAGTTACAAATGGTTGTTAGCTGCCATATGAGTGCTGGGACTCATACCCAGGGTCCTCTGCAAGAACAGCCAGTACTCTTAAGAGCTGAGCCATCTCTCCAGCCCTGACATGTTCTTTCTTATACAATAGCATTCTGTCTCTAATAATATTTTTTGCTTCATATGCATCCTATAAAACGAATTCATCCTAAATTTTTGTTACCATTTGCCAAGTTTTTAAGAAACAGAGTTATTCTGGTCCATGTTTGCAGAAGTATCTGTCAGTCATATCAAGAAACATATGGTGGAGAATAGCTATATTACTTTGACCAGGAAGCAGGGGGACAATGCCTGTGTTAGCAAAATTTCTTTACTTTTTCCTTTTATTACATCCAAGTCACTAGCTGTTAGGTATTTTCCAATAAAATCAAAATGGCTATGAAATTTAACTAAACACAATTATATTTTTTGTTAACTAGACTCTCCAAACATGTTTCTATACCATTCTAACTCTGCAAAACAAAATGATCATACTCATTAAATGAAGTGAATTTACATTTCAAGATTATGTATGGTCTCAGTATTTCCAGCATTGTGAAAATTCTCAAGTTCAAAGATGACTTTAGACTCAAACAAACTCTCAGGCATGAGTCCTTGCAAAAGAAATGTTCCATGCTTCCAGCATACAAAAGAACAAATTACAAGACAGGCACTTTGAAATACACAAAAATTCAGATATATATACAAATTAAATAGTCCCATCAAAGCGAAAAATGAAATCTTAAAAAAAGATGGATTGAATAGTAGCAAGACTCTAGTCCAGTAGTACTAACATTAAACCCATTAGTTCCATGACTAGTATCAGGGACAACTGATGTACAATATAAGCTTCCAAGTGTTTAGGCAATTCTGCCCATGTGGTCTATCCAGTTGCACCCCAAAAGACTTCTATGTTAGTATGTTTCTGATCACATCTAAAGTTTCCTTAGTGGATGATTAATGTTCTTCCCATCCCCAAAATTCTGGGATTACTATTTTATCTTTGATTTCACTTGTATAGGATCATGCCCTCAAGAAATCTCACCTTTGTGCACATTTATGACATCCCAAGATTTCCATTTAATTTGGGTAAAATCTTTCATGACAATGCTAGCATTGTGTCATATCCTTGATATTACATATTACAAAGATCTGCTTTAAGCTCAATCAGCCCTAGGACCAAAGCTGTGGCTTACTGAAATGAAACTGTTTCCTAGTCAGCATTGTGTGAGAAGGGCACTGTGTAACTGACTCCTCAAGCAAAGTCTTCATATGTGATTGATTTTTCCTTTATAATCTGCAGCTTTCAATTTGTAAGGCTGGATCGAATGCTAATATTCGTTGTAGGTGTTTTTCTTATTGCCCCAGTCCAAAATATTTGAGATTTTTATTATTGCTAACCTCTTTGTCAACTTATACCTACCACTTTCGTCAAATCTTTTAATATTAAATGTCTTTCTGATCTGTTTTTCATCACTAATTTTCAGTATAAACCTGGTTAAAAGTAGTTCTCAAAAACATTGCTACTGTGTGACTACAGAACTGTCTTCAAGTTTCCTCCATCATATTAGTTTGTTGATCACATTTAAAAGAAGATATTCACATGAGCAGGTGCCAGGAGCTTATAGGATTCTGTTTCCATATGGTCATGCACCTCCTCCCTGGCTCTTACAATCTTTCCACTCTCTCTTCCACAATGGCCCTTGAGCCTTAGGTGGGTGAAGTTTAATAAAGGGATCCTGTCCAATGACCATCATTAAACAGACTCTTGATTGTACACTTTGATAACCCAGTGTGCCTTAACAGGGATGACAGAGTATATGGGTTCCAGTGGGGGGGTACAGGAGGGTGCCAGTGGGGACAGGGGTATAAAGATGATTAAGAGTGTTTGGGATGTTCTATATGAAATACACAGTATGTGCATATTTAGAATACAGTAAGAAGTTTTGTTGATCTAAGAAGGTGACAAAATTACAGCTTTCTTACTAGTCATGTGCATCTGGCCATGTTTACACTGCCACGCATGAGTTCCCTTTCATTGAGCAGGCCATAATTCCAGTTAGGTAGCTGTTGATTATCCCCGGTATGAAAGTGCAGTATTGCACCAATACCTACACAGGACAGTTTGCGACACAAATCAGACTCTATACACTGTAGCATATATATATATATATATATATATAAATAATTGGGCAGGGGGCAGTGGGTAGAGATGTGGATAGGGAGTGAGTCTAAATACCATCAAACTATATTGCATGAAAATGTCAAAAACTCAGTAAAAAATAAAATTAAAAAATATTTCTTCAGTCTAAATTTATTCCTTTTTATTCACTTATAGCAAATTTTACATTCAGTTATGGTATTATTAAACACTATATTTCTGGGGGTTTTCTACATTCTTTTTTGGTGACATATTTACAACCTTCTCTTGATCTCAATGAGACTCTTTATAATGTTTCCTTTGAATTTGGTTAAGTAAATTATGTTTCACCATTAAAGGCACACTCATTAATTTCATTTTGTACTTTGTTAAGAGACAGTGTCCTCTTTATATATTTTCCTAAATTATTTCTCATGTTTCCTTTCGTTAGAAAGAACAGTTAGCTATTAAACATAATAGTGGTTGTTTGTCATTGCAGTACTCAGGATGTTGATGCAAGAGGACTGTTTTTTGTTCTAAGGCAGCTGGGGTTATACAGTGAATTCAGGGCCAGTCAGAGTTACATAGAGAGACCCTATTTATGAAAATCAACAACAACAACAAACATAAAAACAAAACAAAGATACAGATGGCTGTTTCAACTACAAGAACTTACCTTACTGGGAAGAAAACCCGTTATTCCTAGTGGCCCCTTGGAATCAAGAGTAAACCAAGTCCCATCAGCATTCTAGGAAAGTCAAATTTAACCCTCTGTCTTGAGCAACCACTGTAGTACTTAAATTGCTCAACACTCTCTGCAACTATTTCTGTCCTCAAGAAATCTGGCATCTAAGAATCTTTGCCCATTTCTGCTTCCCTGAGAATGTTATATGGGCTACATAAACTGATAATTCAAAGTACTTGCTTTGTTATTAATATATTTCAAACAGCAGGACTATGCCTATTATCACAAGCAAAATATCATGCAGTCTTCTGAGTAAATCTTGGACAATGTAGGGGCATTGGACACATAACAAAATATTTTCTTCCTCAGGAAAGAGTTTGGAACTGCAGGAGTTTGTCTCTTCAGTGTTCTGAGGCAGAGCGAAGGTTTGGCATTATGTTCTGATTGGCAACTAAGAGCAAAATCTGTGTGGTTTTTTTTTAAGAATCTCTGTGATCCCTGACCAACAGCTCAAGGGGAAGTTTCCCACACATGTTCCTGGACTTTTTATTTGGCAACCTATAAGTTCTATGATCAGCAGCATTCTCTAATTAAAGTAACTTCACCTAGATTTTTATTTCATCTTAAATAAATTTTGTTTGTTTTAGAATTTCATGTATATTTTATTTTTATAATTTCTTCCCCTCTCAGGCCCCACTACAACTCTTCTCATGCCCCCACTCCCTCACAGTTTCTTGTCCTCTTCTTTATTACTCTTATATATAGGTGCTTATAAATATTGATCTACCTATCTATCCATCCATCTATCATCTATCTAGATAGATGATAGATGGATGCATAGATAGATAGATATAAATAGATGATAGATAGATAGATAGATAGATAGATAGATAGATAGATAGATAGATAGATAGATATAATAATTTTTATGCTGAGTCAATTTAGTATTATTTCTGTGTACATGCGTTTATGTATTTAGGGTTGACAACTTGGGATTAGATAACCACTCAGGGAACTAGTCCCTGGAAAAAACTCTTCCACCCTTCCTCAGCATCCAGTGATTGGTGGTGGCTCTTGATCTTGAGGTGGAACCCCAGGACATTCCCTCATCCAGGTTGGCATTTCAACTAGCTTTGCCATTGTGCAGATTTTGTTATACTACCAACTAATAGCAGGTGTCTTGTTTCTCTGACCTTTCTTCTGTGATGCTCTCTGAGGCTTGGATGTATCATTTGCTTTTTAGATGATTCAGTTAGGGCTGGCACCCCATGGTTACTTAATCTCTCCATTTTGACCAGTTGTGGAACTTTATAATGATCTCTATCTATTGAAAAAGATGTTTCTTTATAAGTGATGAGACATATACATATATTTGAATATAAAGATACATATAAGCATATGTGTATGTACATTCTTGGGAAGCTTTAAAACAGTATATTACCATATGACTTCCTAAATTTTGCTAGTGTTATTCTTTGCCTCACACCTCCTCTACCTACTGTCTCATACTCCTGCCTACTTAGGCCTGTCACCATTAATCCCCTTTCTCCCTTCATGTCACCTGTGCTCTATTATTCCTCCCAGTGGCCCCTATCTAGTTTCCTGCATTATACTGGTCTCTAAGTGAAACACACAAATTTGAAGATTCTGGCACTATAATCCACATATGAGAGAGAACATGTGGCCTTTGTCTTTAGGTATAAGTTTTTACACTTCCATCTATGCCCATTCTTTTACCATAAGTATTTATCTTTGATAGCAATATGTTTCTTGGAAGTGAAAAGAAGGATTCTGTTTTCTAATCTTGTCTCCCATTATGCATGTTTTTAGCAACTCCTTTTGGCATTATTTCTTCCTAGTAACATCTATTTCTAATATTTATCTTTTGTCTCTGAATGTCCAGCTGTTTCCACCAGCTCATAATCAATTTTATGTACCTCACTCCATTAATTTTTTGAAAGAATTCCAAATGAAATGTGAATTCCTTTCTCTTCACCAATCTTCACCAATATAGTCCATTATATTATAAAACTACATATATATACATATATATATATATATGACTTTCAAATGTGACTGAGTTTCAACATAAAAAATACATATTATAAGAAAAATTTTTATGAAACAGTCTCAGATCATTGGGAGAACTACATACATATCATATTTAGGACACTGAGAATTATAATAACTACATGTATTTTAAAAGTAGTAGAAGAAGATTTACTTTAAATTGCTGAGAATTTAGAAAACGACTTGTACTTCAGTAATTTGAAATGATGCTTAGAAACATACTTGACAAAGTGGAAGGCTTTAAGTAAGTATGTGTCTTCCTTGATAATGAATAACTATTAGATATTTTTAAGAAATGTACAATTCAGGATCTTTAAAAACACTTAATGTCTCAGTTTCAACATTTATTAGACCAAAGTTAAAAGAACAAAATCTTTACTCATCTCAAATTTGTAAATTATGGTATAGAACAGGTGTAAATATTGCCTTTTGGTCTTCTGCTGGCCAAAGTTGACTTGTGTCTCTGTGTACATTGATTTTTCACCACTACCACTTGCATTGATTGCAAGTTGAAAGAAACACAGTTTTTAACATTAATTTTATATATTAATCTGGCCTGTGTTTGCAAAGATGAATATATTTATAGGGAGGTGTTGTGCCTCATTTTTTAATGTCAGTATTAGGTGGTGAGAGGCAAGAGAATCACCGTGAGTATTTTGGATATTTTTATTGAGTTTTTATGTATTTCATACAAAGCATTTTAATCATTTTATACCCCCCTCTACCATCTGCATCCTGCCGTAGCCCCTACCACTGGATTTCATGCATCCTGTGAAGTTAGTGTACCCAGACATTCTTCCATGCAAGTTAATCCACTGGGGTCTAGTCAGCCTATCTAGAGTCACTCCCTTAAAGATCAGTTCTTTCTCACACAGCAGGAATCAGCTGCCAACAGTTTGTTGGCTAAGATTGGAGCCTGCTGCCTACTTATCAATTTCTATCATGGATATTTTCTGTATTGTGATTTTTGAGGCAAGCTTGGGATATATAGTGAGGCCAAGCATGACTAAAGAGTATAAACTTTCTCTAAATTATCAAGTCAAAGGAAATATTGTATGTAAAAGAAAACAAAAAGAAAAAAATAATAAGAAAGAAATAGTAGACATCTTTAAGATTTAAGGTTAAGGCATCATTTTCTTTCCTATTGCAGAACAATTTAAACTACTGAGCAAAATCTAGGACTGGATGATGAATATAAATTAATTGGTAACATTATTCATACTAATATACATTCCCAACATGCATGTTCTTATGTTCTTTAGACTTAACCTAATAACCTAATACACATTTGTTTTATTTATATTATTGCTCTGCTAAGCCAACATCATCACTTCAAATGCTACATAACTTGCCATATAGCAATATGATCATGTGAAAAGCCATGTCAGCTTCAGAGCAAGCAGCTTGATTTGAGATCTACATTCCTACCACTTGGCCACACAAATAGCTAAAAGTATTATTCTTGTATAAAATGCCAGGATTTCAGAGTATACATAATTGTCGTTATTTTATTTATATAAAAACTTGGACTATTTTATGCTAGACATTAAAGGAGTAAACAATGGAAGGTTTTTAACACAGAGATAAAGATATTTATTACTGTGTTGTATTAGTTCATCTATTTATTCCAAGTATTATGTAAAAATAAAATATATTGATTATAAATTGTATAAGACTAATATAATTGTCTTAAATATTCACTCCACAAATTTTTGAAACAGAAAATATTATATTCACTACTTCATCTGAGAGGTCAGGAAATGGGGGCATAAAAGACATTGGCATCACATACGGCAAGTAAGAATGAGCATGTTTAATATTTATTAGTATGTTCTACTGTAATGAAGCTTTTATCTCATGATCTTCTATATTTGAAGAAGTAGACATTTCTAGAACAAGGGAGCAGTTGCATAGAAGTAGTGAGGACCTTAAGAGAAGTTTGTCACAATGACAGATACTTCTCATCCTGTGGGGCAAATTTTCTTGACATGTAAAGCCTTAAAGGAGAGTCATGCCTCATACGTCCTATATAATTTTAAATCACCAAATACCATGTTTACTACTTCATCAGAGAAGTCAGGAAATGGAGGCGTAAAAGAAAAACGGTATCACATATGTCAAGTAGGAATCAGAATGTTAAATATTTAGTAATATGTTGTACTGTAATCAAGCATTTACTTCAGGATATTATCTTCCTTAAAATAATTCCAATGCTATCTAATGTCCCATTGTTCTAACCAAAGAATTGTGGTGAAAATGATTTTATTTAATAAAACTCAATGATGAAAAAAATAATGAATTCTCCCAATAAGCCCCATGCTTGCAGCTTAGTCTTCTGAGGGAAAAGACTCACTCTTAAATTTAGTGCTCAAAAGTAGGCCCAAACTCCAATAACCCTCATTCCCTTAGATGTCTCTTGGAATCATCTGTCATCTGGAACCATGCTGATGGAACTGTCTTGTTGGAACTGTGTTCTGAATCTGGTCCCACACATAATTTCATTCAAAATGGCTTCTCCAGCTTCAATTGGGAGCGTACAAGCTCTGCCCCACCCTAATTTTAACAGACCATTGGGTCAATTTCATCCCTAGTTCTAGAATATCTCATTCAAACGTCTTTCGAATCTCCACTGTGTACAGTGGAGATGGGTGTGACTACCTTTCAGCACTAGTTAATTATCAAGCATACCCAAATTCATTCCTCATCGTTTTTTGGTTGGAGTACCAAATTGTAGGAAATGAGATCAGGTGCTAAGATTACAAGACACAAGAACAGGAAGTTTGGCCAGATTAATTAAAAGTCATTTTTCCAGCAGATTGTGCCCACTTATAAAAGTTGTTCAGAAACATAGTGTCTGGAGAGATGGATCAGTGGTTAAGAGGACTGGCTTCTCTTGCAGAAGATCTTAGTTCAGTTTCCAACACCCATATGGCAGTTCCCAATTGTCAGTAACTTTAATTCCATTTAATCATTTAAGAATGAGGTTGCTCGTAAGGGTGACAGGCTCCAGTGCACAAAGCCACACTGAAGGGCATTCGGAAACATAAATCTGATTCTAAAGGCCTTAATAAATATATATATAAAGCCATGTTGTCACTCCTCCCCCCATTTTAGCACAGCTTCTTCAACTGTGGGTTGCAACCTACATGGCCGTAACTCCAGTTCCAGAGGATCTATCTTAATTCTGGCCTCCATTTCAGGCATGCATGCATGAGTGAACTTACATACATGCATGCAAAACACTCAAACACAATCAACATGTATAAAAATATGCACATACATATGGACACGTGTATATATATGACATTAATGTATGTCCTTTATCAATGACTTAAACCTATAGATTAATGAATCGCTCATTTCTCAGCAAAGATCATGCCTTGTGCAACAGAAGGTAATTAACACAAAGAATCACAACTGACCAATGTGCAGAGGCTGCAGATTGCTTAACCTTGAAATACACATTAAGAACAAACTTCTACTTCCCAAGGTTCAAGAATCATTGTGGAAAAGGGGACAGAAAGTTTGTAAGAGCCAGAGGTTGTGGATGACCACGAGGAAACAGAGTTTTCCAGACTGTTGGACAGTTACTCGTATGAACTCACAGCGATGTTGATGGCATCCACACGTCAAAAGTAAGTTCAAGCCAGACAAAATCCAAGCATAAACATGGGGGAGTGGGAAATAAACTCCAGTCCTGCCTGAGAAATAATTGGCAACCAATGGCTACTGGGAGGGGGACAGACAATATCATTTAAGAATGAGGTTGCTCATAAGGGTGACAGGCTCCAGTGCACAAACCCACACTGAAGGGCATTCGGAAACATAAATCTGATTCTAAAGGCCTTAATATATATATATATATATA
>NW_008339433.1:2619672-2637631 GCF_000622305.1 Nannospalax galili
GTATACATGAAATTTGTTGGGTGCTAGTAAAGGTGATGCCGATAGGGGAGAGGATCTAAATATGTTATATTTTACAAAATTCAAAAACATTCAATTTAAAAAGTGTAAAAATACCCCAATATTTATAGCAAGTTACATATATGAGGTTTTGAAATTATTTTGGGTAACATTATAAAGGAACATTATAAATACTTGAACAACGAATAGTAATTTGCACCTATATAATGACACACGAAGTTGTCATCTGGCCTCAACATATACATACATGCACATGAACACACATCTACACATGTATACCTACACAAATTATGTGTGCAAATACACACAAGTTACATTATGAAAATGAGTTGTATATTTATGGTAATGGGCTTGTCAAACTGTTCAGTTACGGGAAAAGTAGGACCATATTATGTATAATACTGGCATTTCATGTTATTTATTCAGTGCTGGAGATTGCGAGAGAAATGTTCTACCACTAAGCTTCATCCAGTCCTAGACCAGCATTTCTTAAAGCATGCTTTTTGTATTATTAATTTTATTGTATTTCAGTAATAATAGGCATTGCATGGACAAACTATAGTTTTACAAATTTTTATTTTGTTTTACAAAGATTTTTTTTTTTGTCTTTTTGAGACAGGGTCTCCCTGTAGTCCCAGCTGACCTGAACTCACTATTTAGACCAGACGGGCCTTGAACTAGCAAGGATCCACCTGCCTCTGCCTCCCGACTGCTGGGATTAAAGGTGTGTGCCACCACGCCTGCCCAGCTCTCATATGATTTTTATAATGTACTGGATACTTACTAAATAAGTTTTCATTCCAGAGTCACTAAGAAATCAGTAATCAAAGACTATTCATGACAAGGTTACAGTTTATGAAAGGAGCTTGCAAATCACTTCCTATTTTCATATCACCTCAAGGATGCTAGCTTCATCATCATTTTATGTAAAAAGAACCAAAGAAAAGTAATAACTGCATAGGTTTACAAAGCCAGTATACACATAAACAGGGATTAGAATTAGACATTTTGTGTCTTTCATACTGGTATAATTTTCCACCATATTAATTTGGAAATAAAGTTTAAATTCCTTGGAGGGAAGGAAACGCATTTACTGAATACCAGTGTCGTCCCCCCGAATTATAATTTATTAGTAAATGTAATCTGAAGGGTAGTAGAAGCTCTCAATAGTATTATTCACAGTTAAGAAATGAGTTTACCTCATGACTATCTTTTTAGTATTAACACTTTATCTGAGAAATTTAAATGTACTGTGAGGCTCCAGAATGCCTAACATTAAAACCTGTGCCTTCTTCACCATCAGACATTTCTTAGAACACAAAGCTATACTATCTTAACAAGAATGACTGTGAGATTATAGTCATGTACTACGATTAATTTTAAAAAATCATTCTGTACACTTATGCACTCCCAGGGATGTATACACACACAAGCACCACACACACACACACACACACACACACACACACACACACATACACACACACACACACACATTATTTTACTACAGTATAATAGCCAAATAGATTATTTTTTAGTATCTTCCAGATTCAAAAAAACAAAGTCTTTAAATGTGACACATTATCAGCTGCTCTATTGACTGCAAGGCAAATTCTCTCAGTTGAGTTATAAAGCACAGGAAAAAGAGGTTTATAATGGCAAAAATGACAGATTTTAACTAGAATGGCATGAGCACACTACTATAATTTTACTTTTTGTCTAATTCCGACAAGAGCTTCCATAGATCATGGTTAATGGCACTCTGGGGGTTTCAGTTTTTCTGAGAGGGGCCACATAATTCAGTGAGCGTATGTTGAATACCCCATATACATGTCAAGAAAAAAAGAAGGAAGGAGTTGGCATTTTCCTCAAAAGCCACAAGTAATATCTATGCTGAGAACAAGAGGAAAATACTGAGAAGAAAGGAGTGGTCAGTAGTATAGTACTTTGAATGGATGATTTTTTTTCTCTAGTATATGCAAGTTAACTGTTATATCAGTTAAGGTTTGATTGACTTATTTGAATTTTTTATTTTAGTCTGTACATAATTTTGGTTACATTACCAGTGCTTTTAAGACTGCAAAGAGTAATGCACACTAGATATGAAATTATTGACTTGTTAGTACATAAATCCCGGATTCACAAACATCATTTGTACATGCTTTCTATTTAACTAAATTAATGTTATCTTTCTCAAAGAGATGTTAAAGTAAATTAGGAAGAAACAATTGAATAATTATATCCTCATTATTTTGGTGTTGTCAAATTAAAAATTACTAAAAATAAGTTTGTAAATGTTATATCGTCTTTGCCTCCCACAGGAAAATGGAAATATTTGGAAGTGAGAATTCTAGACTCTCAGTATCCTGAGAAAACAGAGTTTTTGTTGTAAAACGTTCACTGTTTGGTTCTTTCTCACAAAATAAACATTCCTAGCATTGGTATTCTTTGTGCCTTCTAAATAGAATAAAAAATAACTTGCCAATAGCAGTTTATAAGTATAATGTAGCCTATTTTACAAATAATGCTGCTGGGTCAGGTATTGTGGCACCAACCTTTAATCCCAGCACTCAGGAGGCAGAAGCAGGCAGGTCTCTGTGAAATGGAGGCCAGCCTGACCTACATAGCCAGTTTCAGGCCAGGTGGACCTACAGGGAGTCCCTGTCTCAAAAAAAATCAACAATAAAGAAACCAAATAATGCTTCTGAATTCATAAGATTTTCATTATTGCAATGACATACCTGATACAGGCTACAAATGTACCTCTAAAAATAAGTTATTTAGCTTGGAGTTGTGGAATTAAAAAAAAAGATTGGGTGATTCTATTGCTCTTGCTTTTGATGACAATATCAACATATGTATGTTGCAAAGATTACATGTGAAAACAAGTGGTCTAGAACAGAGAGAAAGGTAGATTATGTGAGACTAATCATTCTCCTCCTACAGTAATCTTGTGAGAAATCAAGGGCTCACAAGAAATTTCAGAAAATCACATCGAAAATACGGAACACCCCCAATAACCTAAAGAACTTCCCCTAGATTCCACTTTTCAGATGTTCCAATGCTTCTCAGTAATACCACACAAGAATTTAAGTCTTTGTACGTAGAACTTTGAGGAAAATTCATTATCCAAATTGTAGCAATTTCTGATAACAATGTTCTGATCATGTTCAAAGAAATGAACTATAAAATCTTATAGGAAGGAAGTCTGACTCCAGAAGACATGGGTTGTGAAATGAAAATCTCAGTGCCAGGCACACTTTACCTCTCTAGACGCTATGGGTCAGACAGCCCCCAGAGGCATCCAAAACAATAAAGGCTATTGCCACTGATCTTTTCTGGCTACCATACTTGATTTGTAAGAACTTGTAGCTGAAAACTCTCCACATACAGTTTGTTTGCAGGACACAGAGAAATCAGTCCTAAACTGACTAGGAAGCGCTCTCTTCTGGCCACTTCTCACTTCTCATAGCATCTTATAAGATGCTATGCAGTTAGTTGAAAGAAAAGACAACCAAAGCCTTATCCTTTACTGGATACTGGATACTATAATACAGAAAAGATATGCCTACTGGTACAAAGGTGGCACAACTGTTATGAGATAGCCAACTACTCTCCAGTGGATTCAAAATTTTCTCCATAGGAGAAAATTCTTTACTGATGCTATAAACATGATAAAAAATGCCACTGGAAAGTCATAGGCTCAAGGGAAAACCTATGATTTTTTTTCTAAATAGTTAATTTGTCAAACTGTCTTCTAAATATTTATATTTATATACAAAGTCTTGTGCTAGGTAGATGTCAATGCAGACATGCATTACAGTTTAAAGTGCTGAGAATAAATGTGAGTTCTCCACAATAAATGGGACATCTACTTCAACACCTCCCCTGCCAATGTTCATGGAACATCCAGGAAGAGAGGGCAGAAAGAATTTGAGACCTGGAGGATGGGGAGGATTGCTATGAAATGCTGTCCACCAGATACGATATAACTGTTGCACACAGAGACCCACCACGGCTGCTGTTGTCTACATAAGATCTGCCCATGATCAAAGAAGTTAAATTTCCAGCTTGTTGGGAGGAGGGACTTATGTGGCCCAATATCTAGCTGAAGGAGCTATTAGTTGAGACCTGGGGCTAGAGGGAGAGTCACTTTCTTTAGGAATGTGGTGACAGGAAGTTTTCCCTTGCTCCAGAGGATGACTCCCATAACCATACATATACAGGCAGTACTAGGCTGTGGACTATGAAAATAATCAAAAGTTTATAAAAGGAGGTTATGAAGTGGAAGGGAAATGTGATGGGGTATCCTGGGAGGATCTTATATGGAGAAGTAAGAGGAGGATATGATCAAGATATAAGGTATGCACTTATGAAAAACTTTGAAGTATAATTTTTTAAATGATAGGAAGTTTCAAAAGTGAAACAAATTGATTAATCCTAAGTGACACATCTTCAGTGAAACCCCTACACATATAATATATCCCTCATCTCTCACCAGAGAAATTTCCTTATGCAGCAGATGGTGATTAACACAGAAACACACAATTAGCCAACGTGCAGAACACGGGATAATTCAGAGTGCTTAACCCTGAAAAGGGCAGATGTTTCAAAATTCTGTCTCCTAAGGTTCTGTGATCATTGGGGAAGAAGAGGCACTGGATAGCCGTCAGGAAATAGGGTCTTACAGAAAGCTGGTCAGTTGCTAATGAACTCACAGTAATGGGAAAAGTATGTATAAATCCTATGCAAGCTCTAACTAGACAAAATCCCAGAAGAGACATGGGGAAGTAAGAAATCCCAACACAATCTAAGGAACTTTTGGCAATTGATGACTGCTGGGACAGGGAGAAACAATGTCTTGCAGGGATAAGACTCTTGGTGGGCCCAGTGGATGGACCCATACCCAAAGACATATGGGGACACAAATCAGACTCTATTGCCTGAAAATATGTTACATATGATTATATTAATATAGATGTAATATTGATTTATACATAGGTAATGGGATTTAAATACCATCAAACTATACTATATGAAAATCACAAAACTCAGTAAAAAATAAAATTATTGTAGAATGGTCTAAGACACCAAGACCTGGGTGCTGGGTGTATTCATGGAAAATATGTAGTAAGTGTTTCATGCCCCTTTAGAGTCAGAGTCAATACATGAGTACCTCCTAATCTATGTGTAATGGACATGAACTAATATTTCTGTATATGACCTTTGGGTCTAAAAACTATAAAAATAAAATTAAAAAAGAAACAGAAGTTTTAATGTTGAACATCATAAAAATTGAACTACTAAATGTAATAGAATATTCTGAATTGTGTCAATAACATGGAAGAAAGATTCAGGAAAATCAAAAACAGGTCATTTTTAACATATCCAATTAGAACAGAAAAGGTAAAAATGTATGAAAAATAACTAAGCAGACTTAGAGTATTCATGATAATCCAACCAAGGATCAAACATCTCTTTTTTTAAAATTTTTAATGATTTTTGGTGTATTTCATACAGAAGACCCACAAAATTTTATTCAACCTTACACCAGCATACCAAATGGCATCCTTCCACAGCCTCCCCTCTCCCCCACTAGAACCCATAGACTCTGCCATCCCTGCTACCATCCACTGTATCATCAGTGCCCCCAGCCATACCCCTGTGCAAGTCCATCTGCTGAGTCTAGTCGGCCTATCTAGAGTCCTTACTTTAGGAAGATCAGCTGTTCCTCAACCAACAGCAATCAGTTGCCAATCTTCCTTTTGATAAAATTGGGGTATGCTACTCATTTTCTCAACTTTATGCTGAATTACTGTCTGAGAGTCTCTTGGGCAACACTGGATAAAAACTGAAAGAAAGGTATCTCCTGTCTGCCATTGTTCCTTGTTATGTAGACTTTAGCTATACACAGGGACTCTTGAAGAAATATACCGATCACTTTAATCTTTGGTTATACTTTCCTTTTGGGTGTTTAAGACCCTACAGTTGCCCAAAATAAACCAATTTATTTTGAGTCTTAATGTCATTTGAGGATCTGTTCCTCAGGTGTCACATGGTCTTGGGAGAACCCCTTAGTTCCTTTCTTTTACCAGTTCTATCTACATGAAGATAAGACAAAGGACCTGCTCAACCATGGCTGGCTTCACTTGGAAGCATGGAGGAAGTGCTTCCTCTGTGTTAACCCTCCTCTTTGTAGACTGGAGACTGCTTCAAGTCCATCTGATAGGGTCTTTATGGCCTCCATGAACAAGAGGACAGGCCACTCACCACAGTTACAGGACATTTTGAGAGATGCTCCACAGTCCCCTGGAACTTAGTCAACCTTGGAGGGCAAGGAGCAAAAACTGTCCTTATAAGTCCCTCTGACCAGATTAGCATAGGTGTCAAAGTAAGGCTGTTAAACACACAAGATGGTTAATACCACCAGTCTGGTACTTTTAATTACCATGTGCTATATAGACAAAGTTTGGGAAAATCAAACGTTCTCAGATAAACCTTGACTAGACATATATTTTGTTCCTTGAACTAGTTGTATCTATAATTTGTCAGTAAGTTGTTGGACTAATATGGTTCCCTTTGGTTTTTTAAAATGAGCTAGGCATTATCTCTCTTACTGTCTAATCTTCCATGGGTTTCCCATTTAAAGTGCCCCCATTTTTCCCATTTTTGCCTTAATAAGACCCCTTTCCTATGGTTCCACCTCTCTTGAGCTCCTTCTTTCCTCTTATCCCCTGGTTCCTTGTATATCCTTCCCTCCCCCTTCCCTTAAACTAACCCAATTTTTATCCATATCTCCCTTATTAAGGCCTGTTTCCAACTGTTCTTCTCTTTCAGATTCTTTCTTTTCCTTTACCTCCTTGGTTCCTTTTCATTATCCTGGTTCCTTTAGTTATGTCTGGATACATACTCACTTAAATATTTGGTGCTAGAATCCACATATGAGGGAGAACATACATCATTTTTCTGATTCTGTGTTACTTCACTTATAACAGTTTCTAGTTCCATTCATTTGCCTGAAATTTTCATGATTTCATCATTCTTTACTGCTGCTGAGTAGAGATCCATCAATAAATATACTACATTTTCATTATCCACTTGTCAGTTGAGGGACACTTAGGTTACTTCCATCTCTTAGCTGTTGTGAAAAGAACAGCAACAAACATGGATGTACAGGTGTCACAGCAGTAGGATGAGTTCTTTGGGTATATGCCAAGGAGTGGTATAAATGGGTCAAATGGTAGGTTCATTTGTAGTTTTTTAAGGGTTCTCCGCACTGCTTTCCATAGGGGTTGAACAATTTTGCAATCCGACCAACAGTGGATGAGCTATCCCCTTTCCCCACATCCTCTCTACCATTTGGTGTCTTTTGTTCTCTTGATCTTGTCCAGTCTAACTGGGGTAAGATGAAATTTTAAAGTGGTTTTCATTTCCATTTCCCGCATTACTAATGATGTTGAACACACTTAAAGATGCTTCTTAGCCATCTTTATTTCTTCTTCTGAGCACTCTCTGTTTAGCTCCTTAGCCCATCTTTTAATTGGGTTACTCCCATTCTTGATTCTTTGTTTTTTGAGTTCTTTGTACGTTCTGGATGTTAAACCTCTGTCAGTGTGTCACTGGGGGAAAATTTCCCCTACTCTGTTGGTTTTCTGTTCACTTCCTTGGTTGCTTCATTTGATGTACAGAAGCTTTTTAGTTTAATGAGGTCCCATTTGCTGATTTTTTTCCCTCATTTCCTGAGCAATTGATGTCCAGTTCAGAAAATAATTCCCTACACCTATACCTTGTAGGTTGTTGCCATGTTTTCTTGTAGCAGTTTCAGAGTTTCAGGATTCACATTGAGGTCCTTTATCCATTTTGCATTGATTTCTGTGCAAGGTGAAAGATAAGGATCTAGTTTCATTCTTCTAGAGGTGGAGATCCAGTTTTGCCAGCAACATTTGCTGAACATGCTGTCTTTCCTCCAGTGAATGTTCTTGGCCCCTTTGTCAAATATCAGGTGCCTGAAATAGTGTGTAGTCATATTTGGGTCTTCAATTTTGTTCCATTAATCTACGGGTCTATTTTTGTGCCAGTACCTTGTTGTTTTTATAACTATGGTTCTGTAATACAGTTTAAAATCTGGTATAGTAATCCCTCCAGCATTGCTCTTAGTGCTCGGGGTTGCTTTGGCAACCTTAGGTCTTTTGTACTTTCATACGAATCTTAGGATTTTTTTTCCAATTCTGTGAGGAATGTCATGTGGATTATTATTGCTATTGCATTGAATCTATAAATGGCTTTTGGTGGGATCGTCATTTTGACAATATTAATTCTTCTAATCCATGAACATGGGAGGTACATTCATCTTCTGGTGTCTTCCTCAATCTCTTTCTCTAAAGATGTAAAATTTTCATTGTAGAGCTCTTTAATGTCTTCAGTCAGGTTTATTCTGATATCTTTTCTTTTTCTTGCAGCCTTTGTGAAAGGGAGTGTTTCCATGTGCTCTTTCTCTGATTGCTTGTTATGCTATTGTGAAAGGGAGTGTTTCCATGTACTCTTTCTCTGATTCCTTGTTATTGGTATATAGAAAGGCTACAGACTTTTGTAGATTAATTTTTAAGCTGCCACTTTACAGAAAGTGTTAATCATTTCTGGATTTTTTCTGGTGGAATTTTTGGCATCTCTTAGATACAATATCATATCATCTGCGAAAAGGGTAATTTGATCTCTTCTTTTCAAATTCTTGCTCCTTTAATTTTCTTTTATTTTCTTATTGCTCTTGCAAGAATTTCAAGCACTATGTTAAAAAGGAGTGGAGATAGTGGACAGCCTTGTCTGGTTTCTGATTTTAATGGGAAAGTTTCCAGTTTTTCTCTATTTAGAATGATGTTGACTGTGAGTTTTTTGTATATGGCTGTAATTATGTTGAGGTATGTTCCCTCCAGTCCAATTCCCTCTAGGACTTTGAATATAAATGCACGTTGAATTTTGTCAAAGGCCTTCGCTGTATCTATTGAGATAACCATGTGGTTCTTGTCTTTGAGCCCATTTATATGGCTTATGACGTTTATTGACTTACATATATTGAACTATCCCTGCACCTCTGGAATAAAGCTGACATGATCAGGGTGAATGATGTTTTTGAAAAGTGTCTGTATGCAGTTTGCAAGTATTATGCTGAGAAATTTTGTATCTATGTTCATGTAATTACTAGGCTTTCTTCCAGTGTTGATTTTAAGCCTTATTGCGTTGTGGTCTGATAGAAATCATGGAATTATTTGAAATTTTTGTATTTGTTGAGGCTTATTTTGTGTCCCAGAATGTGGTCCATTTTGGAGAAAGTTCCATGGGGACCTGAAGAGAAGTAATTCTTTGGTGCTTGGGTGGAATATTCGGTAGATGTTTGTTAGGTCCGTTTGATGAATAGTATTAATTAAATTAGTTTTCTGTTTTGGTTATATCTTTACCTGGTTTTGGTATTAGAGTGATACTGGATTCATAGAAGGAATTTGGAAGTTCTACATACGTTTCTATCTTTTTAAATAAATTAAATAGTATTGGATATTGATCTTCTTTAAATGTCTGATAGAATTCTGCTGTAAATCCATCTGGTTCTGGGCTTTTTTTAGTCAGAAGGTTTTGTATTACTGTTTCAGTTTCCTTATGTGTAATGGATCTGTTTAAGCTGTTGATCTCTTCTTGGTTTAGTTTTGGTGATTCCCATGCTCTTAGATACCTGTCCATTTCTTTTAGGTTTTCAAATTTAGTAGCGTATGTGTTTTAAAAATATTCCCTTATAATGTTCTAGATCTTTTTAGTGTCTGTTGTTTTGTTTCCTCTTCCATCTCTGATTTTGTTGATTTGGAGGCGCTCTTTCTTTTGGTTAACTGGGCTAAGGGTCTGTCAATCTTGTTTATCTTTTCAAAGAACCAGCTCTTAGATTAGTTTATTCTTTGTATTATTTTCTTTCTTATTATTTCATTAATTTATGCTCTGATTTTTGTTATTTCTTCTTGTCTGCTGGGTTTTGCATTTCATTTGCTGGTGCTTTTAAAGTGTCTTGAGTTGCAATGTTAAGTCATTTATTTGTGTTCTTTCTGATTTTTAATGTAGGCGCTTAGAGCTATGAATTCCCTCTAGGGACTGCTTTCAATGTATCCCAAATGATTTTCTGTGTTTTATTGTCCTTTTCATTTAGTTTCAAGAATACTTTTATGTCTTTCTTATTTTCTCTTTGATCAATACATCATTCATGAGTGTGTTGTTTATTCCCTATGTATTCATGCAATTACTAGGGTTTCTTCTGGTATTGATTTTAAGTCTTATTGCATTGTAATATGATAGAATACATGGAATTATTTCAATCTTTTTGTATTTGTTGAGGCTTGTTTTCTGCCCCAATATGTGGTGGATTTTTGAAGAAAGTTCCATGGGGAACTGAATAGAAAGTATATAATTTGGTACCTGAGTGGACTATTCGGTAGATGTTTGTTAGGTCCATTTGATGCATACTATTGTTTAATTCAGATGTCTCTCTGTTAATTCTCTGTCCTGTTGACAAATCAAATATAGAAAATGGTGCATTTAAGTCCCCTGCTATTATGAGTTGGGATTAATCTGGTTCTTAAAGCCCTGTAGTACTGTTTTTATAAAGTTGGGTGCACCAGAGTTTGGTGAAAATATATTCATGGTTGTAAGATCTTCTTGATCAATTGATCCTTTGATTAGAATGAAGTGGTCCTCTTTATCTCTTCTGATTAGTTTTACTTCAAGGTCTATTTTGTCAGATATTAGAATTGCAACTCCTGCTTTTTTTTAGTACCATTTGCTTGGAATATTTTTTCTATCCTTTCACCTTAAAGTAGTTCCTGCCGTTGAAAGTCAGATGAGTTTCTTGCAGACAACAAAATGATGGGTTTGGTTCTTAATCCATTCAACTAGTCTGTGTCTTTTCACTGGGGAGCTCAGTCCATTTATATTTAAAGTTATTAATGAAAGAAATGTATTGATTCTTGTTGTTTTGATTTCTTTTTGGATTCCTGGTGTAACTGTGTTTCTACAGTTATACCTTCATTAAGTTTCTTTCTGTTACCCCTTGGGTATACTCCTTCCTTTCTTCAGGATTTTGTATTGCTTCAGCTGTTATGGGTTTTCCTTTATATGTTGTTTTTCTTTTGCAGCTTTCAGTATTCTCTCTTTTTTCTCTACACTTAGTGTTTTATTATGATGTGCCTCAGAGAGTTTCTTTTCTGGTCCTGTCCATTTGGTGTTCTATATGCTTCTTGTATTTGTATGGGCATGTTTTTCTTTACTTTTGAGAAATTTTCTTCTACAATCCTCTTGAAGATCTGGTCCATACCATTATCCAGAAATTCTTCTCCTTCCTCTATGCTTATGTGTAAGTTTGTCTTTTTGTGGTGTCACACAATTCCTGCATATTCCATTCTGTGTTTACTTAATTTATTCATAAACTTTGAGTGGTCTAATTCATCCACTTTATCTTCCAGTCTTGATATTCTGTTTTCCATTTCATTCATCCTGATCTCATTTCTAATTGGTTTATTGTTTCACTTCCTTCTTACTTTCAGCCTGATTTTTCTTCAATATTTCTGTTTTCTGAATTCATTCAGCAGTTTTTCTGTATCTTCTTTCAGTTCTTTGACTCCTTTGTGTGTTCTTTAAATTCAATGAACTCTTTTATCATGTTTATAATTGTTCTTTTGAATTCCATATCCTGTGTTATCTCTGGGGGGTTCTCACTGTACTCTTGTACAGGAATGCTGGTACTTGGTGGGGACATATTATTTTGGTTTTTCATGTTATTATTTTTTTGCTGTGCCTTTGACATGTGGATTTCTTTTGTAGTTTGTGCTTCTTGTGTGAGACTTAAGCTCTCCTTTGTTGAGTTTAGGTCTGCTTCTGTTTGTAAAATTTATGTGCCTTTGTGGTTTATTTGTCAGGCATGAAAAGCCAGTTGGTCTAGGCATCAGGTTCTCATTTGATTTTATATTGGCGGGGCCAGCTGGCTTTTGACCTGCTGCTCAGGCATTGAAACAGAGGCTCAAGTTGGATCAGATGCTCTCAGGTTTTCTCCTAAGGTCTGGGTCCCCCTAATCAGCAAGAACAGTACACTTTTGGAGGCTTGCTAGGTAGAGGTAAGATTCAGGCCTCTCAGGCAGTCAGGGAAGGAGGCTGGTCTCAGGAATCCGAAGCAAGAAGGTAAGGAGGTTGGTCTCAGGAATCCAGGTTGGAGGTGGGACAGCCAGGGATGAAGGCTGGTCTCAGGTATGCAAAGGCAATGTGGGGGATGGAACAGGCTTTGCTAGCTCCAGGGGATTAGAATGAGGCATTGCGTTGGTCCCTGTACAAAGGATGAAGAAGCAGTGGGGAGTCTGGACCAAGAGTGTAGTCCAGAGATCTGGGGTGGCAAGAGAAGAAATGTGCCAGTGCCCATGCTAGGAGGAGAGATGGAGTTGGGGAGCTAGGACGGTGAATGAGGTTGTGGGAGTCAAAGTACAGTGGGCATGGTCAAACTTACCAAGGAAATATGTTGGCCTCAGGAAGTTTGGGCTTGGGCTCAGAAAACATTTCTTATCATGGAATATTGAAGGAGAAGACAGAAAATATTAAACATCTTAAAAGAAATATTGGTTGAATGTCCTCAAGCTGAAGTTACATATTTGTATTTCCATTTTCCATATTTTCATCAGCACTCCTTTATTTTCAATGGGAAGAGCATTTAAATATTACAATATAGTGGAAGTTGATATTTTATGCTCAAACTATCAAAAATTAGAGACTGGTAAGATTGAAAGCAATAATAAAACAGAAGCATTTCAGGAACAAATGAATGTCCCTAAAATGATCAATGAGTACTTACTAGCATCATCCAAACAAATAAGGAGCCAATTAAATGACAGGTTGAAACTACTGAAAGAGGAAAAAATGTCAAAGAAAGGCCAAGTTACTGTTGGGTACATATATCCTCTGACTAGGTGTGTCCTTTGAGAGAACTACTACTGAACCCCAAGAGACTCCGTTAGGCAGAGCAGTGAGAAAGTCACCCCTCCCACCCAGTTGGTCAGTTTCAATTGCATGAGGGGGATGGTCTAAGGACAGATGGTGAGGAAGCTGAGAAGTGGCAGAAAGTCACCAATTTGGCAATGCAGGGGCAACGTGCTGGGCCTGGGAGCTGAGAAAGTGCACAGGTCTCCAAGGGGGAAAATTTGACATTACAGTTACTGAGTTTTGTTGTCCCTCACAAGTAGGAGGACAGCTAGTACCTACCATAAAACAAAAACAGATGTATCATGATCACTATATCTGCCTGAAGAATTGTGCCCTTCACAATGAAGATAAGGGAATACTATTTATGAAATAGTAAAAGAAATGAAAATACATACCACGCTGGTAAAGGAAACAATATAGTTAACTTCAGAATATGCTAATATTGTAAGTTTTGCAATGGTGATGTGTAAATACCTTCACAAACATAATCCATTCAATTCTTATCAAACATGTTCTCTAACAACAATAATATGAAACTATAATTCAGTAACACCCAGGAAATTTTAGGGATATGTATAATTGTACAAATTTGCTCTGAATAAGTAGAAAAAAAGAAATGAAGGGGGAGATAAAATACATTGTGGCAAAAAGAAACAGCACAGCATTTCAAACGAATGGGCTACAGCTAAAATGAAAATTTGTAGCAAACAAAAAGCCACATGGAGAAAAAAGAAGAATCTCAAATAAACAACCTAAGTTTTCATATGCATTAAAAAATAAAAACTACGCTAAAATTGAACAGAAGGGAGGAAATATCATGAATAAGGTCAGACATGCAGAGGTTTGCAGCTACTACAAGTTTCCCTCTTAGAAATGTTTTGGATACATTCCAACATACTGCGTATGCTTTGTTTCCATTTCATTTATATCAAAATGCTTGTATAGTGCTTGTATTTCTTCCTTAAGCTATTTGTTATTTAGGACAGAATTCTTTAATTTCAAAATATTTATGATTTTTTTCAGTTTCTTTCCTGTTGTTCATTAGAAAAGTCTAGAAAATGTAACTGAAACATGCAATGAAACAACCAGTTATGGGATTTTTTGAGAAGATGAAAAAATTGAAATGGATTAAGAAAAATGACAAATTTTATAAATTAAATTGGAAGTAAAATTTCCTTAAGTGTTATCTATTTGGGTTTGAGTTCATAAACTATTATTTTTTAAATAATTAAATTAGTTGATTATTCAGAACATGGAAGATTAGAGCCAGCTTTTTAATATGTGCCAACAAATGAATAAGAAAATAAACAGAAAAACCCCAGAAACATGCACAGTACTAAGACTGAATTTTGCAAAAACAAACAAGCAAACACAATACAAAAATTAGTAACGATGAGGTGACTTTATCAGTACTCTAAAGTACATCAGGAAAGAAATGAAAAGGATCAGATCTCTTCACTGGTGCATTCTATACAGTCATATAGAGACTTAATATTGTTTTTCTGACTGTTCCAACAATTGAAGAAGTAACTCTTCCAAATTCATTTTATAAGGCTGCCTTATTCCACTACAAAAAAGTGTAGGACAATATTCTACACCAAATTGGATCCAATATCATTTCTTGTTTTTTTTTTTGTTTTTTTTTTTTTAATTTAGCATACAAACTCATGGGTTTCTTTATGGCATTTTCTTATGTCTCTTGCTAGTCCACTCACTCTCCTGAGTACCTCTCCTTCTGCTTTTATGTCACATATATTTGATCATCTTGTTTTTGCCTTCAAAGAGTGTGCCATTAAGACGTTTTTGCTTTGGATGAAAAATGTTTAATAAATACCAACAGCACCAAAACTCAAGACACAGCCAAATGAGCTTACAACATAATCACGAAGGATTTATTCCTAGGTTACAAAAAAAAAAAAAAGCTACAATAAAGCAGAAATAAATCAGTGAGATAAATCACATTAGCATAATGTTGACTTGGATCATGTAATCACCTCAAAAATACAGAAAAAGCATTTGACAAAATCAGCATCCTTTCATGATTAAAAATAGCTTCTAAACAATTAGGAACTGAAGGGTTTTATCATAACATTGTAAAGGTCATATGTAACAAATCAAAATCTAATATCATACACAATGATAAAATTAGAAATTCCATCCTCTAAGATCTGGAAAATAAGGGTTTCAATATCATCATCTGTATTCAAGATAGTAATACGAATACAGGGTAAATAAACTACTCACCAAAAAAGAATAGAAGGTGCTGTATAGATCACTAAGCAGAGGACCTAGGTTCATTCACAACCCTCTGCAGCTTCAGAGCCCTTCTGGAATATTCAGGCACTGTACACAGGTGGCACATATAGCCACTAACATGTACAAACAATACAGATAAAGAAAAAAAATTAAGGTTTTATTTTAGAAAGCGACAAGAGATACCAACATTGAAAAGAAAAAAATATTGCCTTTTTAGATAACACTATGCTTTATCTATAAAAAATTCTTAAAGACTCCATCATAATCTATTGTAACTAAATAAGAAGTTCAAGATAGTTGTAGAATACACACTCAAAAGGAAGAAATTAGTATATCTATATCTATCTATCTATCATCTATCATCTATCTACCTATCTAGTTCATTAAAATGAGGAACACACAAATAATTGGAAAGGTATACTATGTTCATGGACTGGATAGTTAATATTGCCATTATGCCTGTAATATCCAAAGTGCTTACCAATTCTGTATAATTATTGTCAATGTTCCTTCAGACAATTCACAGGAAAAAAAATCCCCAAATTTGTATGAAACCACAAGTCTCCAATTTTAGTAAACAGTATTTATTGAGATTAATGAAGCTTGAAGATCTGGCCTTTCTCATTTGAAATATATTGTAAACTTTAAAAATCAAAATTGTATGATACCATTATAAAATAGACACTAAACAAACTGATTATAATGTACAGAAAAGATTAGGTCTATTAAAACACAAAAAAGTGTAAAATTTACATGGGTAACTAGAGTATGTAATTGGAAAAGATTAACTATTCAACAAATATTTCTGGGAAAACAGTTTATACATACCAAAACTATTTATCTTTCATATACAAGTCACACAACACAATTTGTTTAGACTGTAATTTAAAAAATAGTTATTGGTACAGGGTCTCTCTGTAGTTGCAGCTGACTTGGAACATGCTATGAAGACCAGGCTATCCTAGATCTCACAAAGATTCCCCCTGCCTTCCAAGTGCTAGGTTTAAAGGAATGAGACACCAAGGCATGCCTAGCATTAAATTAAGACTGGAACACAGATAGCCCTCCATATATTCCCTCCTTTGCTTTACCTTCCCATTCCTCACCCCAATTAATCCTTCTATTTTATTATTCCCCTTTCCCCTTTATGCCATGTATTGTACCTCCCTCTCAAAAAGTCGCCTCCAAACCGCACACACTCCCTCTTTTGAAGTTATTGAGTAGAAGTCCCATATCCCCTCAAATAATACTGGCCATTGTCCCTGCTCTTGGTTACCCAACAGAACTTCATGGTAAGACCCTATTGCTGAAGATACTACATGCATGAACTGTAGAACAAATAAGGAGAAATCCAGCTGGTGCTGGTTTCAGAGCCTCATCTCTACTGTTAGCTATCATAGTGCTGGAAGGTGCTGTGCAGGATACATGAGGAAAGAATTTAGCATGAGTCCTGCCCAGCTGCAAATACTGTGAGCTACAGCAACAATCCTGATAAGATATACACACCTGTGAAATAGTGGCAAGAATATTATAGGAGTAACCATGAACTTTCCATTTAGATCTAAGGTATGCTTCATAGGATTGAGTCCATATATCAGGCCTAGGAACCTGAGGATAGACAGTCCACAGGCATGGGAAAAAGCATAACATCATTAGAGTGTTAAACTGATTCTTAATGATTTATTGTTATACTCACAGATTAATGCATCTCTCAACTCTCAGAAGAGAAGCTTCTTTATGTAGCAGATGGTGATTAACATAAAGAAACACAACTGAACAACATACAGAGAATAAGAGGCAACAGACTACTGATCCCATGTAGAACCTCTATATCAAACTTCTGCCTCACAAGGCTCAGGCATTATTGCAAAAGAGGCAGTGGAAAGATTGCAGAGTCAAGGTAGGTGGATAATCACAATGATACAATTTTCCAGATATCTGGGTACTTACTCATATGAACTCACAGGATGTGCAAGCCCACATAAGCTCAAGCCAACCAAAATCCTATATAGATGTGGGTAAGTGGATAAGAAAACCTAATTCTAACTGAGGAAGAATTGGCAACCGATGGGTGCTGGAAAAGAGAGACTCAGGCTCCAGTGGATAAACCCACATCAACCGGAATTTGGGGACACAAACCTGACTATATAGGCATATATATTACAGCACAGAAATTTGGTATGTGTGGCGGGGTACTAATTAGGGGTGCAGATATAGGAAGGGATCTAAATGCTATCAAAATATATTGCATCAAAATTGCAAATTTTCAATATAATTAAAGACAAAAAAAGGAAATTATAAATCTTTCTTTGGTGGGTGGGGTGGTTCTTTTTGAGACAGGATCGCTGTGTAGCTCAACATGGTCTGGAATTCACTATGTAGACCAGGCTGGCCTTGAACTCAAAGAGGTTCACCTTCCTGTGCCTCCCAAGTGCTGGAATGGAAGGTGTGTGCCACCATGCCTGGCTTAATTTGTAAAACTCTTAAAAGAAACTAGTGGCGATTACTCTGTGTTGGCCTATGTCTAGTAATAATCAGATACATACAGATTAGGGACGCTTGCACCAACATCTCAGTGTTATTAGCAAAAACAATGAGTCTGTAAGAAACAATATATTTTAAAATGAAATGGAGATCTTTTTTAAAGGTTAAAAATTCATCCAATTTTATGTCTTACAGGGCTTATACCATG
>NW_008339433.1:2637662-2656762 GCF_000622305.1 Nannospalax galili
AACCTAAAAATTTTATAACCACATTTGAAAGAGATGTATCTTTGCTCTGGAAACTGTTATGATAAATCTGTAATGAAAAGTTTCTTCTAAAAATTTTTTTAAAGATTAAAAAAGATTAAAAAAAATAAATAAGAAAAAAGAAACTAGTGGAGAAAGGTTAATTGTCAGTATTCTTTGACCCAAAGCCAATGCAATAAAGCAGAAGTACACAAGTGAATCTAAACCATTGTAATAAGTTTATATACAGAACAGATAAAAATCACTAAAATAAAAGGAAACTTATACAAGAAAATATTTGAAAAAATAACATAATCAGTTTATATAAAAATATATGATAAATTCATATAACTCAATAGCAAAATATTAAAAGTAGCTAAGCAGGGACCTAAACAGGCATTTTCAAAAAAAAAACACAAAAATAGCCAACTTACTTATTTTATCCCCATTATCACTAATATTTAGAAATGCAGACTAAAACCACAAGAAAATATTGCTTTCTATCACTAACATGTCTATTACCAAAAAGTCAAATGATGAAAGACATTCTAAAAGTGGGAAAAAAGAGATACTTGGTACATTGGTGAAGAGAATGTGAATTAGTCTTTGGTTCCAAAATGTGGAAAACACAATGGGCATTGTCCCAGCACTTGGGAGGCAGAGGCAGGCAGATCTCTGTGAGTTCAAGGCCACCCTGATCTACATAGTGAGTTCCAGGACAGCTGGGGCTACAGGGAGACCCTGCTTCAAAAAGACAAAAAAAAATTAATAATTATCACATAAATAAGGAATTTCATCTATGGAATATGTTCAAAAAGAAATAATGTAACTCTCAAAGTGATATTTACACTTATGCAACCCAATGCTAAATTAGCACAATAATCAAATTATAGAAGAAACTTGCGTACTATATCAGTTTAATACAAATAAAATAGGACACACACACCTTTAAAAGGAATCTCTTTGAACTGGAGAGATGTCTCAGTGGTCAAGAGCTTATACTGACCTTGAAGAGGACCTAAATTCCCAGAACCCAAGTCAGACAAGTGTTAATAACCAGTAACTCCAATTCTAGAAGGTTTGACACAGTCCTTGCTTCCATGAGCATGCATGCACATATGTGCACGCACACACACACATGCACACACTTGCATGCACAGACATACACACAATGAGAGAGAGAGAAAGAGAGAACTGAAAACTAAAATAATCATTTAAAAAATAATCCCTTTGAACCGGCTGAGAATGCGTGGGCAACACTCATTCCTCTCAAGAATAAAATTTGAAACACACAAAATAAAAAAAAGCAAACACCACAGCCAGTCATGGTGGCAGACACCTTTAATCATAGCACTCACAGGCAGATACAGGTGGGTCACTGTGAGATGAAGGCCAACCTGGTCTACAAAGCGAGTTTCAGGCCAGCTGGACCTACAGCTTCATTTTGAGGCCAATGACAATGGAACCACACAAAGGAGTGACAATAGCATTATAGTACATAGAAACTTGAAATAGAGTTATAGCAACTTGAGTAGGGCATACACTAATATGTAGCCCTGGTTCACAAGCCAGACAGGCATCTACTACAGAGGAAAATGTGACCAGGAGAGTCCACTTACATCCCATCATTGCAGGTGCAAACAATATATCAACTGACACTGGCAAGTCTAGTGATATGAATATGAATTGAAGTCCAGATAGGTAAACTTCCTGGAGCCTTCACCAGAGCTTTGCTCTACTGAAGGAAATTGCATTATCACCTCTGCAGCACTCATGTCCACTAAGTTGCAGACAGCCTCTTAATCAGTTAAGTTGTTGTTGTGCCTAAGTACATTCCATCACTGTTGAGAAAACATCTAATAGAGACTGTGTATCACACAACAAGAGTGCATATATTTTTGAATATTATTTTTATTATTTATATGTGTTTATATGCTTGTCTGTATGTGGTTGTGTGCACATGTATGGAGGTCCTTGTACAAGCAACAAGTGTCAATGCACCCTAGAGCTGGAGATATAGAAAACAATGAGCTGCCCAACATGGGTACTGGGAACAGAATTTGGGTCCTTTGCAGGAGCAGTACACACTCTTGCTCTTAACTACTGAGCTATCTCTGTGACCCACATTACTGGATTTATAAGAGTGACCCCCATATTATGCCTACATGTACTAATATATGCACCAAACTTACTTGGGCAAGTAGACTATTCCTTTTCTAATATGGTCCATGGAGACAGGAAGGTTATCTAACTACCATGTGCACCATTACCATGCCAAATTTAAAAAAATCCTTAAGCACAGAAGGAACCTACCTATGGGGATGAGAGAAATCTCCTCCAGAAGCAATACAGTTGTTAAATGAAAATCTTAGTGCCAGAGGTGGGTTGCCCACCCAATGATATGTTGGCCTGAAGGGGCCTGGAGGTCCCCAAAGCAATAAAGGCCATTGCCAATAATGTTTGTTGTACACCAGAGGTGGGCAGAAGGCTCCTAATGCTGAAGACACTGTTTGATGTGAGTGCAGGAGAGGGAGAAATCAAGCTTGGACAAAGCTGGAAACTCCCTGCCACTGGATTTTTATCTTTCATGTTGCCAAAAGATGATGTACAGGTGACTGGAGGAGACTCATTCCCTAAAACTCTGCTCAACAATGGACCCTGCGTGTTGTACTACCAACATACCGAACAAGATGGTCCTGCTGGTGCAATAGTGGAGCATCTAGTGTATGTACAGTCAGCAAATTTTTCCTTGGATATAATGCCCACTCCTAGGAGTGGAACACACATCTGGTACTGCAGACCAGACCAACCTCCTGTGGCAGGGGAGAATCTAGGCCCCAGTAGGAAGCCACTGCAATTATTTTGTTAGTTGGATGTGATGAATTACCTTCCAAGTATTTGTGTTTATGACTTGCACTAGGCAATGTCTGGGGACACTGACTTGACACAGTGGGCTTTAACACCTAGGACAGAGCATATGGGTTCCAGTGGAGGGGCTATGGGAGGATGCTGGAAGGGACACGACTAAAAAGATGATTTAGATTGTTTGAGATATTCTGTATAAAATATAACAAAATTTAATAAAAACAAATTTTAAAGAATTTAAAGGGCCTGAAGAGATGGCTCAGCAGTTAAGTGAACTTGCTGTTCTTCCAGAAGACCTGGGTTTGGTTCCCAGCACCTACATGGCTGCTAACAACGGTGCAAAGCTCCAATTCCAGGGGATCCAATGTCCTCTTGTGACCTCTATGGGCATTGCATGTATGGGTGCACTTATATACATTCAGGCAAAACCCCCACATACATTAAACTGATTGGTTAATTAAAATTAAAATAGAGAATTCTAATAAACTGCTAGGTCAAAGCATCAACCAATGTTTAGGAATGCTTACAACAGTTTTGTCAGCAAAACTATAAGGCTAGTAAGGATTGAATATCATATCTCAAGTCCTTAAAGAAAAGAACCACCAATCAAGGATATGGGGTTAAGGGTACTCACAAAGTCCACCCCTTGCTGAGCAGCTATTGGCAACCATTGGCTGCTTGGAGAGGGAGAATCAGTCTTCATTTTTTATCTCCCCTGATATGCTGTCTATGCTCTAGTACATAGCCTTACACCCGTCCACATACTGGCAGCACTAAGTTGATTCAACATGTTGAAAAAATAGTACATGAAATTGGGAAGGATATGTGGGGGAGGAATGGAAGAATTTGACTAAAGTGAATGAGAGTGAAATTAATCAAGATACCTAGCATGCATTTTTTTCACTTAAAAAATTTATTGAGAATTTCATACATGCATATAAGGTATTTTGATCAAATCCATGTCCACTCCCTCCCCTCAAACTCCTCCCATATCTCCCCATCACCTTTTCCTGTAGCATGCATTTGTGAAAATATCAAATGATTAAAAGAATGCTATGCATATCTATGTGATCCTCCATAATTAAAGTTAAAATGGACCATCTATTAAAAAATTGAGAAATATAATACCTAGAACTAGCCTTAGAGAAGATCTTTAAGGGAACCCTACAACCATAAGGAAAATATAAAATATGCCATTATTATGAAAACAAATAATAAAAAGCCCATATGAAGATCCAATCTGCAAAAAATAAACAAAAAAGAATAAAAACTTATCACTGCAATAAACTATGAAATCACACAAATAAGCAGAAAAAGTGAACAAAAGACTTTCAAAACAAATAGAAGAATATTGACAAACTGCTTATGAATACTAATCTTGATAGATCTGTAGAAAGATTCTGGAGATATAAAACATTTTAGCAACTGTTTCCTCATCATCAAACGAATCTGTTTAAAAATTTATATAAACTGTTTTTACAAGAGTGCTGGGTAGCTTTAGAGTCAGCTTGACATACCTGGGTCTTCTTGATTATTGTGTGATGTGGGAGGGCCCAGGCCACTGTGGGTGATTCCACCCCTGGGTAGGTGAATCTGTGTTGCATAAGAAACCATGTTGAGCAGGGGCCAGGGAAGCAAGGCAGGAAGCAGTGTTTCTCCATGACCTGTGCTCCAGGTTCTTCCTCCAGGTTCCTGCCCTTGGGTGCCCTGAAGAACTATGACCTGGGAGATGTAAGACAAATAAACCCTTTCCTCCCCAAGTTGGTAGTGGTCATAGTGTTTTGTTACAGCAATGGAGAGACAAACTAGAACAGAAATTGGTACCAGACAGTGGGGCACTGCTGTGACAGAACTGATGGTGGAGGATTGTGGAATCGTTTGGAACTTTGGTTCAGAAAAGCCATTTCGTGCTTAGCATTTGTTGCTGTGGAGCTTGGAACAGTTATGTTGAAAGAGTTGTGGAATGGTGGAGGCCTGGCTTGTGAGGCTTCAAAGGGAAGCAGAGACTATGAGGGCTGTTCCTGTGATATTCTGATTTAAGAATCTGTGGGATCTGGTCACCTGGGGCTGAAGAATCAGCTGTGAGTAAGAAGAGACCAAAACCTGAAGTAAAACCTTTGCTTTCCTGGGACAATTGATGCTAGTTAACTGGGGCTAAAAAATCAGTTTTAAATAACAAGAGACCAGCATCAATGTGGTGAAGTCTTCTGGGAGGTATTTTCTCAGGTTTAGCACACAGAGGCACCCCAAGCCCCTATCTCAAGCTTGAAGCAGGACTTGTAATGTGTAAGAGTCTCTTGCATGGTTCTGGTGTTGAAAACATGAAGGCACCACACAGAGCAGCTGAGGCTTGGTACTCTGAGAGACCAGGAAAGGCCATAGGTGAAAGTGAAGTTTCAGTTGCAGTGAAGACCCCAGGATTGAAGGGGTCATGGAGAGAGTCTGAGGCTTTGCACCCAAAGAAGCAGGAAGTGGCTGTTGGTGAAGGTATAGCCTCATTTTCAGTGGAGACCCCAGTGTTTTGGAGATGCTAGGACCATGGGACAACTGTCAAGGACAGCTGTAGGTATGGAATGGACCTAGCCTGGGTCTGTGAGATGAACTGTGTATGCTGTGGACAGCAGAGTGAGAGAAATGGAGCTACTAGAACCCTTTGGAGCCCAGAAGATCGTGACTGAATCCCAGATGTCCAGCCTTGAGCTACTTTGCTGGACTTTGGTTTTTCTTTGGTGTGCCCGATTCCTCCCTCTGAAAAAAGGCAGTACTTGTTTTGGATTTTACAGAAGCCCACCCACAGTTAAGAGGCCTTTAAAAGAGACCTTGGACTTTTAAGTATTTGGATTTTTTAAGGACTGTGGGGTTTTTAAGGCTGTACTGTCTTATGTTGTGATATTAACATCACATCTTGGGGACAAGAATTGGAAAAGGTATGGTTTAATATTGATGTGCTTGTATGTCAAGTTGACAACAGGTCAATTTTACTGGATAGCCTTAATGTCAACTTGACACACCTGGGTTGAGGGGGCCTCAATTGGGGAATTACCTCTTTTGGACTGGCCGATGGCAATATCTGTGGAGAACCTTCTTGATTGTTGTGTGTTGTGGGAGGGCCCAGCCCACTATGGGTGGTGCCACCCCTGGGCAGGTGGGCCTGTGTTGCATAAGAAGGCAGGCTGAGCAGGGGCCAGGGGAGCAAGCCAGTAAGCAGTGTTCCTCTATGGCCTCTACTCCAGCTCCTGCCTCCATGTTCCTGCCCTGAGTTCTTACCTTGGGCTCCCTGATGAAGTGTGACCTGGGAGATATAAGACAAACAAATCCTTTCCTCCCCAAGTTGGTAACAGTCAGGGTATTTTGTCACAGCAATGGAGAGACAAACTAGAACAAAGAGCTAGTGAAGCCAAGCAAGAAATGAGTGCTGTTTGTTCTAATAATAAATGTGTAACAATCAAGAGAAGTTGCCCATATCATGGCTCTCCATGTCAAGAAGTGAGGAAAGTGTCCTTTCTGTTAGTAAAAGAGAAAATATACTAAAGCCACTAATTAGACTTGAAATAGTACCAAGTCTACTACAGTGAAATCTGATGTTAGTCAGAGACTCATCCTATACTCCCAGGCCAGTAACCATGGGAAAAGTCATAATATTCCATTTACTAGGTGGTTGACTTCTGTCAACACCTCTCCTCTAGTTGAATGTTAGAAAAATACTGGGTTAGACTCTACCTACCCAGGAATATGGAATATAGTATACCCCAGGATTTTTTCTTAAAGCTCAATTTTTGCCCTCCCCAATGATTACCAGGATCATGCAACATGGGCATATCATTTGTAAGATAAGGGTCTGATCAAACAGCATTATTCTTGTAAATCAAGGTGATACCTTCATTAACACTACTGCAACATAGGATAGCATAACCTGGAACAAGACTTCATTCATTGAAAGTAGAAAAGGTAGAGTGTTAGTGTATTTGTCTCAGAACTCTCTGCTGATCTAGAGTCACCTGGTGATGAAAAACATTGGAAACTGTTCCATTCAATTCCCATGTTAATGTTTATAAAAGAGGTCTCTGGGATAGGCTTGGTATCAGGTGATAATACCCAAGCCATCTAGATTATATTCTGCTCACTATCATTTGAGGATTATTGCATCAGCCTTGTACCATGAACCCACTCCAGCAGTAACACTAGATAGGCCTCCCATAGCAATGTGGGCCCTATCTTATGTAGTGATACACTGTCCTCCTTGGGTTATGAGCTCAAGATACATATAATAGAATGGATTTGTTGCCCACAAATAGGGTTATAAAGATTTGGGACTGGTCCCTGAAAAGTGGTTCTTCCATGAGTTGACAAAATCATGCACTGACTAATGAAATGACTGTGGGTCTACCCTGGTTCCAGAAAGAGGCTTGTGAAGACAGTCTTCCTTGTGTAAACAACTCTACATTTCCTTTGATACAATACATCAAAGGAAGATTTCGAATAAGCAAGCATTTGAACCATATTCTATTTATGAAACTGTGAAAACATATCAACACCATACACTAAGCACACTTGGTCTTAGAGCTATACATACAGCTAAAATAGAAGCGAGTGCAGGGTCAGAGATAAGAAACAGTTCACTTAGAAGATACAAAACCAAATCATGAAGACTAGAACAAATAATCTTTCAATGTGAAGATGCTGTCACACATCAACAAGCATCGGGAATATCAGAAGGCCAAAGTTCATTTAACCATCAAAATAAGGATACATAAATGAATATACACAAATGTTTCAAGGAATAATTTAAACAGAATTATTTTAATGCTCAGGAGCCTTCAAATCAATACAGAAAAAAATGAAGCATTCTAAGATGAATTTAAGAGATAGAAAGAAGCATATTTTTTAAATTAACATCTGAAAGGTCTACAAGTAAAATGATACAAGAAACACTTCTACAGAAGTCATCAAAAGCAAAATAAATGGAACAGAAGAAAAGTTGTTGAATCAACAACAGTTTATTTGGAAATAAACACTTGGAAGAGAATAAAGACAAATATAATAAGCTGGATGCAAAACAGGCTACGAAGAACTTCACAGCAATATTTAAAATGTAAATAATTGAGTTACTGGAGTTTAAAATGAACTCAAGAATCCCAAAGTTAAAGAAAGATATTCAAAAAGATAGCATTTCTCACACCTATAGGAGAATTCAAATAGTCGATTCCTAGAAAAAGTCTGGTCAGTAGTCTATCTTAACATATATCATAAAAATATAAAGACAAGGTTCTGAGTTCAGAAAGAAAATTGAAACAAAGAAAATGTGAGTGTATACCAACTCGGTGATGAAGAGGCTTCCCAGCAGAAAATGAAGTGGGATATTCATAGTACCAAGAGCATATAAAATCTGCCAATTAAGATTAAAAGCCTATCAAAGCCATCATTTAGAAAGAAACAGGAAACACAACTTCAACTAAAATTTTTGGACAAGAAATGTAAGTATTCTTCAAACTTAAAGAAATGTTAATGAGTAAGAAGAAAACATGGAAAGGAGACATTGTGAGAATGCTCAGTGGTTAAGAACACAAACTGCTCTTGCACAGTGTCCTGGTTTAGTCCCAGCAGTTATGTCAAGTGATTAATAACCAACACTTACTCCAGCTTCAGGAAAATCTGTCCTCTCCTATTCATGTACACCTATCCTCATATGAAAACAAATACATAAACAAAGAAAAGTAAAAGAATCTAAGAAAGAAAAAAATGCAAGTAATCTTATATTACTGATAAGATTATACAAATTCAGAATGAGCTAATATAATAAACATTATGTAGTAGCCATTTACATATTTAGTATGTAGACTAAATTTAAACATAAAAATGGAGTAGTTTTTAAGCAACTGGAAATACAGAAAGAAATCAAATGAGATATCAAAAGTTCAAATTATGGAGAGATATGAATTGCAGCTATAGAATTGCGTATGAGTGTTTTCTCTTGTTGATTTGTTCCTGTTCTCACCCTTATCATAAGTTGTCATCATTTCAGACTAGCTTGTTACAATAAAAACATGTCTTCTTTTGCAAGTGTCATGGATACCATAGACAAAAAGTCTATAATAGACAAACCAAGAGTAGTAAGCAAGGAGTAAAAACACACTACTATGTTAAATAATTTACCATAAAGGAACACAAAAGTTGGGAGAAAGAAAAGAATTAAAATAAAATAAGAAACCAAGACACAAAAAGGATAGATGTAGTGAGTCCTTACATACTGATAATATACCTGCATACAAGTGAATTGAATACCCCAAGTAATATAAATTAAAATATAAAATGAAAGAAGATTCAAAATTATTAAGGCATAAGTTTAGGAAGAATACTGCAGAGTTATACTTCGTCCTGTGTCAAAAATGCCTAACCAAGAATTATAAAACTTTGCATCCAAGTACAAAAGAGAATTTCTTACCATCACATGGGATGTTCTCCATGACATTTCATTTGATAGACAGCAAACAAGTATTACAAAACTAAAAAAAAAAATCAAAGTATCTTTTCTAAAAAAATAAAAATAGAAATGAATAGGACTGAAATATATTAAAATACATAGAAATTAAATAACTTGCAATGGAAAAATCAATAATTTAAAGTGATCAAGAAAGATATTTAAATATTACTTTAAAAGTGACAATTGAATAACAGCACATCAGAACCTATTACAAGACCAGTCCAAAGAGGGAATTACATAGCAATTAATATCTCGATCAAAATAGTAGAAAGATATCAGATGTAAACCCTGTCAAAATTAAGAGGAAGGAAATAATAGAGATCTATATGAAGGAAAGAGATAGCACCTAACCACAGTTAAGTAAGTCTATTATTATGATAATGTGGAAGTGTTATTGAGCATATCGAACAAAAGGAACCTCAACATATATTTGATAGAACTTTCATTTAATATGGTTAATACATAAAACACTAGTGAAGATCCTCAAAAATTTAAATCAAGCTGTCCAATGATACAGCAATTCTGCAGCTATATTATGCATCAAAAAGAAATTAAATCACTGTTAAAGATATATATGCATGTCTATATTTACTATAACTTTTTACAAATAGCCATAATTTGAAACAACCAAAGTATCATTGGATGATCAATGGACAAAGAAAATGTGGTGTTATGCTTTGGATTCGAAATGCTGCCCCCCATTCATGTGTTACATTATTGGTGCCTAATAGAGCAATAGAGATTGGATCATGAGAACTCTCTTTTCACCATTGGATCGATTAATTTAGACATTAATTGCTAGATGTTGGATGGTGTTAGAAACTTCATGGGACTGTTACTTGTAAGAGAAAGTAGGTCATTGAGGTTATGATCTTCAAAGGTACACTTTGTTTTGCTCTTTCCTCTCTCTTTTACTGCTTTCTGTCTGACCTAATATGAACAGATTTGTTCCACTCTGTGCTCTGCACCATGATATTTTACCTTATTAGAGGTTGAGAAACAATTGAGCCAAGTGAATATTAATCAAAATTCTAGAAAACATATTCCAAAATCAACATTTCCTCCTATTCTTATAGCAACATTGAAAGTCCATTAAGTGAAAGCTGTTAGCTCCTACCCAGAAGAATGGAATCTACCTCTGAGTGGAGACATGTCATTGACTCCTCCCTTAAGAGTTAATGCGAATTGTAGGCTGGAGAAACAGCTCATCAAGTAAAAGTTAAGGCTCACCCTTCTAAAGGACAAGAATTTGTTTCTTAGGTGTCGTGTTACTAAAGTCCATCTCTCCAGTTTCCTTTTCCTTCACTCCATAGCACAGAAACACACACACACAGAGGGAGAGAGAGAGAGAGACAGAGACAGAGACAGAGACAGAGACACAGAGAATGAGACAGAGAGAGAGAGAAATAATAAATAACAAGAAAATTTATTTTAAAAAGAGTTTATCTATTTGGGCCAGCAAATCACCTGGCTAAGGAACAACCTCTCAGGAAAATGGATTCTCCTTTAATGATGCCTAAGACATAAGAAAAATAATTATTCCTTTAATGAGATAATGTACTTTTCCTTCTCAAAATGCCTGCCTTCTGTACAGTTGCTTACAGAGCTGTAGCCATATAGATATGTAAGGCTACCTGATTTTTGAATTACTGAAAAAGTATAACATTTCCTTCTCTCTGTCCTTTCTAAGCTTGTTTTCTCAAGTGGTCTACATTAGAATAGCCCCTATAAGCTGCACTCGGTCATTTGGTGGTGCTGTTTGGAAGGGCTGTGGAACCTTTAGGAGATGTGGTCATGCTGGAGGAAGCAGATCACTGGGGGTAGAATGGAAAGTACATAGAATGATTCTGCTTCCTTTGCCTGCTTGAATATGTGATAGCTCAGTATTCTGCTCTGGCTGTCCTGTTATGCCTCCCCTGCCATGATGGACTCTTATCCATCTTGAAACATGAGCCCAAAAAACTCATTTCTATTAGTTGTCTTGATCTTGGTGTTTTATCACAGCAGCAGAACAGTAGCTAATACATTTTCCCCAACACAGTGAGCTTCAATCTTTATAACTCCCATGTTTACCATGAGGATACCTGTCTACCATGTTTGTAATCTCCACAACAGCTTTTTCTCGCTCTCCTTTCTCCTCTAGGTAGCTGCCATGATTTATAGCTATTTGTCCCAAGATTTTTCTTTAAACTCTAATGAATTTGTTCTTGAACTTCCAATTGAGCTCTTCCTTAAATTTTTAAATTAATGAGACCAAGAACCCAATAGAAGACGCCAATTACCACAGTATCACTATTAATTTGTCTTTGGTATATTTTAGCAGTGATAATGTTTAATAAGAGTAAGGCTTATTAAGAGAAAATTTCTTCTGTTTTTCCATGTTTTCTCCTCCCCCTTCTTGAGAGACTAGTGCATGTGCACCCTCTGAGGTCTCAGGGCTGACAAACCGACAGAATACCTTCTATTTCCGGTTTTGCAGTTTTTCACATGTGGGAAATGGTGACTTACAAAGGCATGAGTTCTCATAGGTTTATATTTGAAATATTTGGCGACAGCTTGACCCACCCACCATGTCTCCATCAGCTTTCTGCATGTCACCTCACCTGTGGGTGCCATCTCACCCCATGGTCTGGGTGCCTTATTTTACCCTGCAGAGCCCACAAGGTGCTATCTCACTCTGAGGGGCCCGTGCATGCTGTCTCACCCCACTCGCCCTCTGATCACAGCTCTGTAACCCTGTGTTCAGTATGGTGGTGGCTCCTCCCATTCATGCAACTGGTTGAGTGGGAGCCGTGATGGGATTCTGCCTGCTTGACTCCTTCCATAGAGCATGGGAAGGAGGCAAGGCAATAGCTTGCTGTCATAGTGGTCAGAAGGAGGAACTTCAGGTTGCATGCCACACCTTTCCTCCGGCTCTTACAAACATTCCACCCTGCTCTTCCGCAAGGGTCCCTGAGCCTTGGAGGGGGCGATAGAGGTGGGACGATCATGGCAAGATGGTTGTCCCTTGGGCCTCTCCATCATTCATCTTCAAGATGTGGCTGCTGATCCATCTTGGTAGTGTCTCTCCTACTATAAAGACAAATGGAAGGAAGCAGGCACATCTAAATGATCAGAGGTCCAAATACAAATACCCAGAAGATATCGCAGCTGGTGTACCATATTCATACTTGCAGAGGCTTCCTGGCTGGAGCCTATAGCCTCTTCTGAAACAGGGGGTTGGCCTGGTCTACAGCACCAGATGTATGTTCCACCCCTAGGAGAAGGACTTATCCAATTAGAAATTTGTCACTTGTACATATATTAATCAAGCCATTATTGCACCAGCACCAGAAGGCATTGCTTGGCATGTCCATAGCATGCAGCACGCAGGGTCCATTGCGTGCAGCATGCAGGGTCCATTGTTGAGTAGAATCATAGGGTATCCTTTTCGTGCAACCATCTGCATGGTGCCTTCTGGCACCATGAAAGCCATCTATCAAATGTCATGGAGATTTTAGCTTAGTCTTAACCCCCTTCTCACCTCTCCTGCTCACATCATGCAGTGTCTTCAGCAACATGTCCTTACTGATCTTTTGTTAGCATACAACCAACATTAGTGGCAGTAGCTTGGTTTTAATTTGAGGACCTTTAGGATCTCTTTGGCCAACATCTCACAAAGGGGCAACTCACCCCTGGTACTAAATTTTTTTTCTTAACAGTTGTACAGCTTTGGGAGCCTTTGTTTTTATGTTTATAAAGGATTAGGTGTTGTAGGCTTTTCCCAACTATTCTGGTTGGTATTACTTGAGTCTTACCCAGCCATAAGGCTCCCAAGTATCTTACAGTTATGGCTGGCCTTTGTTTCTTCAGGTATACTTGATATCTTTCAAATGGGTCTCACATCTGTAAAACACTCAAAGGTTAACATCATTTATTAAATCAGTTATAGACAAGGTCTAACATAGCATGGAAATGTTTTATGAATTTGTATTAATTGCTTTCTCCATGGATCTCTGTTCATTACCACAGGATGCATAAGAGACAATAACTTGCTTAGTTCTTTATTATCTTTACTCATCCTATTGGAATCTTTCCACATTCTGGGGGTTTTACAAGTAGTCTCTTTGTATCTTTTTATCCTCAATACATGTATAGGTGCTGGCTCAAGTTACCTGACCCTGCACCAGGCTAAGGAGGCAGAGGGTCTCTCTTGTCTCCACTGCACCTGTTGGTTCCCTGAACCAGGCAGGCCCTGAGTCTGCCTCCTGGCTGTAGCCATATGTGTTGCCTCTCCATTGTCCACATCTTGCTGTTTGGGGAGGCCCTGGTGGGAGAAACTGCCTCTACCCCAGCATAGGAGAAAAATGTACCTTTAATCTTTGGGGATTCTTCACCACCCCTGGGACAGATTTTATCCTCTGAATGCCTTTTGTGAACTGTTCTTCAGGTTTTAAAGTCTTCCAGAAACTCCTTAGTACACAATTTGGTTTTCTATCAATTTTTTCTTTGGGAATTTGGGCTAGACATAAATTTTGCCACATTTGTCTTTGAGTAACCAGACCACTTCTTCTGTCTGGTCTTTTTTATATCTCTTGTGGGTTGCTCTATTATTCTACAGACATGTTTTAGATGCTGGTTTCAGTCACTTATATCTGAAAAGGCTCCCTCACTTTACAAAGATCGTGTCCCATTTAGAGACTTACCAAACCATTTAAGCTCTATACCATCCTCAAGGTCACAGTTTAATTAAGCTTTCTTTTATATCCCTGGTGAATACAGCCCTATTTGTCCCAGTGAACTGTGCATTATATATATTGCTTTTCTCATATGTAGTTCTCTCAGCAATGCTTGTGCTTCTATAGTCCTCCACCCCTTGCTAATCAAGGGAGTCTCCATTGCTGATGATCATGTATCTTTTATACCTTGCACAAGCCATTCCATTAGAGACTCCTCCCTCCTGTATTGGCCTAGGTTGAACAGCCTATGTCTCAAGGACTGATGGGTGGTTATATAACTCAGCTGAGATGTTTCTGAATGACTTAGACTGACATTATTTGCTGTCATGTCACATATCCTCATGAGCCATGTGGTGAGGGGTTCTTTAATTTTTTGTTTGAAAGTCTTTCCTATTTCTAACAGCTCCATTGTGGAGTATTTTCTCCTAGATATGGTATTGTTAAATTTTTCTCTTTTTGTATTAAATGTTGAATCCGAGGGGCAGCTTTAGCTATTTTTATTTCTAGGTTAGTTGTTTTCTCATTACTATCTGTCTTTTTCTCTGGATCCTTTGACTCCTGGTCCCCAAACTTGTGCAAGTTAAAATCTCCCACTTTTCTTCTCTCTCAGGCTCTGAGGCTGATACTGAATTTGCCAGTAACTCCTTAGTCTTTTTAGCCTCCACTGAGGCTCTTGCTTTTGCCTTGCACAAATCTTTTATTATGCAAAGAAGTGGCCACGCCCCCTCTCTGGGTTCCCTGTCTGTTTCCAAGGCTTGTAAAATTTTTTCTAGGCTCTCCATAAGCCTTACGGAATTTTCAGACACACCTGACAGTAGCCAACGTTTTTTCAAGTAAATGAGCTATTTTCCCACATTTGCAGGATGGTTGTGACCTGGAGATTTCCCTCTTTCAGTCTGCCCACATCTGCATGGTCCATGTCATTTTAGTTACATTTACATATTTTATGAACCATTGTATAACCCATGTGACCACTGCTAACATGATTTTTTCTGAGACTCCTGTAGTTTGTCTATCCATCAGCACTACAACAATTGTTTCACCGTATTTTATCCTCCCCTTTCTTGGGAGACCTGCATGCCTGCACACCCTGAAGTCCCAGGGCTGACAAACTGACAGAATACCTTCTATTTGGGGTTTTGTATAGTTTATCACATCTGGGAAATGGTGACTTACAAAGGCATGAGTTCTCATAGGCTTATATTTGAAACACCCACCAGCACCTTGTCCAGCCCCATGGTCTCCATCAGCTTTTTGCATACCACAATGCCCTGTGGGTGCCATCTCATGTTACAGTCCTAGTGGCTTGTATTAGCCTCACCCCGCTTGCCCACTTTTCGCTGCTCTGTTCCCCCATGCTTAATATGGTGGCAGCTCCTCCCAGACTCTCATACAGCTGATTGGGTGGGAAAGGTGGTGGGCTTCTGCCTGTTTAATCACTTCTGCAGAACATGGGAATGATGCAGAACAATAGCTTGCATTACAGTGGTCAGATGGAGGAACTTCAGGTTACATCTTCTAATGAGGAAAATAGAATCTTTGGTCTGGATGGAGATCTACATTCTAGTTGAGCTGGTCAGTTACCTGAGAAGGGACCATCCCTAGGAAGATGGCATCATCTTAAGTAATGCTAAAGATATAGGCTGAATAATTAGTCCTTAATGCAATAATGTACTTTACTTTTGAAGAATCTCTGCCGCAGCACAGTAGTTTTCTAGGCTGTTACCATACAGCCTCTTAAGGCTGCCTGCTTTTCTAAATTATTCAGAAAATTGTTACTTCTCCTTAAGTTATATCTCTTTCCAAAATATGCATTCCTAACACTTTGAATGTTTTCAATGTTTTTGAACTATAATCCCAATAAACTCTTCCTTCTATAAGTTGACCTGGTCATGATGCTTTATCGCAGCAACAGAAAAGTAACTAACTTTCCCTAACACACTAATCTTCACTCTACCTCTAAATTTCTGCTCCTGATCATCTGGCTGTTTGACCTCCTTGTGTCTGACCTGTACTGTGGCTTAAAAGGCATGGCTTTTTGTCTTCTCTCCTCCATTCTCTTCCTACTGTCAGATTTGCATCTTGGTTCCCCTGAGGGGTTTACTTTCAAATTAATAAAATTATCCTTGAGTTTACATTTAAGTGCATTCTTACATTTTTTCATTAAGGGCACTAAGAACTCCAAGAACAAAGCTTGGTTTCCACTTTATCATGTAGCAAACACCAAGGGGTGCCAAAATTCCACTAACATCAGTGCTAAAGCAGCCTCGCAGTATTGAAGCTTGAACGTTACTCCTGTTTCCCTGTTAACATTAGAAATGTAGACATCAGCTTTGCCATTCCTGGGAATTTAAACTACTATATGAAATGCCCTATCTTTGTCCCTGGGTGAGGATCTGGCATTATATGCTACCCAGAAGGACATAGGAGGGGCTATCATTCCTTTAATGGGAAAATGCATTTGTTGTTCAGAGACCTCTTTTCAGAACAGATACTAGCAGGGTCTTCTATAATACAGCACTGTGGAGACTCTGCCATCTGGTTTGTTTAATTTTCTTTATCCCTTTTTCGAACACTTGCCGAAAGCTAATTGTGCCTTCTTCAGCATTCTGGGCTACCTCCACTACTTTTTGTGAATACAGGCTCTCCCTATAGCCCAAGCTGGCCTGGTACTCCCTACATGGACCAGGTAGTCCTTGGTTTCACAGATATATGCCAGGATTTGACTATCATGTTTTAGGAGTAAAAGGAATGAGCCATCATGCACAGCAAAAGGTTTTTACTCTTTTACTCAGCCATGCCCCTTTGTCTGCTTGTGGGCATCCATTTCAAGCTGCTTTGGACTGATATCTTTCTCCTCTCCAGCTTGCTTCCCTGGCAGCTGCCACAATTTACAGTGTGTATGCCCTAAACTCCAATAAAATAGTCCTTCATACACCTTTTGAGTCCATTTCTAGATTATTTTTTTTCGGGAGACTAAAGACAATAAAAGGGGACCACAGTTTTCCTGATGATACTAGGAAAATAACACATGAAATATATAATTGTCACTTAATGTGTGACAGTGTGCCTTAAACTGCTGATAGTGATGTTATGTTTAAAAAAGTCATAAAGTGGCACTCCCATCCTCAGACCTCTTGGGATAAGTCCGCAGCGCAGCCCTCCGCGCTTTGACTCCCCAAGCCACATTCACCCTTCCATCTCCCCCCGCTGTTCTCTACTCCTAGATTGGGCCATGCACCATTCCTAGTCTTGGGGCCCCAGACACCTGGGGAACCAATAATGCTTCCTGATCTTTTTCACCCAGACCAACTTAGTGCATTCCCTGGGCCCTAGAAGCACTGCTTCTGGACCTGGCCCCGCCCTCACCTCCCTTTACTTCCCTGATAGTGCAACACCTGCCAGCCTCTTTCTGGGGCTGACAGCCTCTTTCTGGGGCTCCAAGGCTTACCTTTCTGCTCCCTGATCCTTTGCATCCAGAACAACCAAACTACTCAATCCACTCCCTGGGAAATCTTGGAGCTTCTTCCCACCCCGTTTGCTTTGCATCCCTGCATGGCACAGCCACGGCCAGGATCTCAGGTCAGTCCAACACCCAAGTTCCTGAGGCCAAAATCATTCTTAGAAGATTCCAGACCTAAGGAGAGAGTCTAAAAACTTCTGACCCACATTGGAATTGGAACACTGCGGAACTCCTGAACACAAAATCAATCAGGCCACAACAATATAAAATCAAAAGAGAACCAGAAGCGTAGACAAACCAGCGCTCTTCATACCCAAAAAAAACCACAAAGACACATAAAGTTCAAAAAAAAAAGAAGCAGAACTAAACTTGAAGGCCCGAGTATCACACAAGATTCAGAAACTACAAAAGAAATTCACATGTCAAAATCACAGAGAAAAAATAATAACATGAAAAACCAAAATAACATATCCCCACCAAATACCAGTAATCCTGTAGAGGAACACAATGAGAATCCCCTAGAGACAATGCAGGACATGGAACTCAAAAGAACAATGATGAATATGATAAAAGAATTCAGTGAATTTAAAGAACACACAAACAAGGTAATCATAGAGCTGAAGGAAGATAGGGATAGACTTCTGAATGAATTCAGAAAAGAGCTAGAAATATTGAAGAATACTCAGGCTGAAATAAAGAATGAAGTGAAACACTCCATAAGCCAATTAGAAACGACAGGAGAAAGCCTCAAAAAGAAGATAAAGTGGATGAACTGGACCATTCAAGCAAAGATTATGAAAAATTTAAGAAATCACAAGAATGGAATATGCAGGAATTGAGTGATACCATAAAAAGACCAAACTTGTGAATCATAGGCATACAGGAAGGAGAAGAATCCCAAGACAATGGCATGGACCAGATCTTCAACAGAATTGTGGAAGAAAATTTCCCAAACCTAAAGAAAGACATGCCCATACAAATACAAGAAGCATACAGAACACCAAACAGACAGGACCAGAACAGAAACTCTCCATGGTACATCATAGTAAAAACACCACACGCACAAAACAAAGTGAAAATTCTGAAAGCTGCAGAAGAGAAACAACAAGTCACATATAAAGGAAAACCCGTTAGGATCACAGCTGACTTCTCAATGCAAACTATGAAAGCCAGAAGAGCCTGGAACAAAGTATTCCCAGTGTTAAATGACCACAGATTCCAACCCAGACTACTGTATCCAGCCAAAATATATATTATAGTTGAACGGGAATTAAAAATCTTCTATGACATAAATAGGCAGAAGGAATTCTTGTCCACAAAACCAGCCCTTCAGAGAGTTCTGGGAGCAATACAAAGAGCAGAAGAAAGGAATGACTATGCCCAAGGGGTGGCAAAAAGAATTCCAAGGAGGGTATAACAGTGTAAAACTACAGCTATAGCAAGATTGTAAACAAAAAAAGAAATGACAGGATTCAATACTCATCTTTCATTAATAACTTTAAACATTAACGGACTGAACTCCCCAGTCAAAAGACACAGACTATATGAATGGATTAAGAAACAAAACCCATCTTTT
>NW_008339433.1:2660869-2667205 GCF_000622305.1 Nannospalax galili
TATAAGCGTAATAATTCATCTGTAAACCTAAAAATGTACAGCTAATTTTGAAAGAGATGTACCCTAGCTCAGAAAAATGTTATTGAATAGGTTAATGCTGTTGTAATGAAATGCTTCTTCTAATTGAAAAAGAAAATATTTTATTGAAAAAAAAATGTAGGAAACTTCATATCTTAAGATGAAGTGGAGATCTTCTTTAAAGGGTAAAAACTCATCCAATTTTGTGTCCTACAGGGCTTTTACTGAGTTCATTATTGTATGACTGTATTAATTCAACTGTGAACCTAAAAATTTACATCCACCTTTGAAAGAGATGTATCCTTGCTCTGGAATGTGTTACTGAATATGTTAAAGCTTTGATGAAATGCTTCTAAAAAAAAAACTTGAAAATTATATTTGAAAATTTTTTTAAAAAGTCATAAAGTTAAGGATTGCATGATTTCACTCATTTGGATTATAGTTGAGAGTGCAAAGGTTACCAGAGCCTGGTGAGTAAAAGACGATGAAGGAATAGAATGAGATTGATCTATAGGTGCTGAATTGAAATTTTGCTGAAGTTAGAATTTCTGGAATGCTGTTATAAGCTAGAATGGCTGAGGGTTATATAAACATACTATGTATTCCTAAGATAGCAGAAAGGTTTTTAAAAGTTTTCACCCCCAAATTTATGAATGTTTGAGATGAAACACTTAACCTGTTACATTTATTTTTAATTCAATTTCACTTTTTAGCTTGTTTTTATCTAAGCACTGTCAATTGACACAATGATGGGTTTCATCATTTTTTTTTCATGTAAGTATATCCTAAACTTTGAAAATATTCAACTTGGTACTGGAGAGATTGCTTAGTTGTTAAGAGCACTGACTCTCTTGCAGAGGATCCAGATTCAGTTTCCAGCACCCACATGGCAGCTAAAACCATACATAACTCCAGTTCTGGAGATCCAACACATTCTTCTAACCTCCATGGGTATTGCATGACACAGGTACACTTCCATACCTGCAGGCAATACATTCATACACATAAAATAAAAATAAGTACTTTTTTAAATTCAGCTCCACCCTTTTCTTACTCCCCCCACTCTCCATCTGTGCCATCTCCATTCATTCCTGCAGGCATTCTCACTTCCTCTTTCATGCCATACACATCCATATGATTTTATTTATTGTAACTTTTATTAAAATTGCATTATGGATATGTGTTTTCAAATAACATGGAGCTACCTGTAAATATGTAGTCTTATAGTTAACTTTATTAGAAGAAAAGTAAATTCCATTTGAATGATATAAAATATTTGCAAAAATACTTAAGAAGCCTCCATGTAAAGTAATGAAGGTAACAACTGCATATTATTAAGTTAAAGAAACCATGAAATGTCATATACTATACAATTCCAATGACATAGTGTTCTGATATTTTTCTTTTTACTTTATTTGTGTGTGTGTGTGTGTGTGTGTGTGTGTGTGTGTGTGTGTTCATGACTATACCATGGGACAGGTGTGGAAGTTATAGGACCACTTTTGGAGTCTCAGTTCTTTGTTTCCATAGCATAAGGTTCCATAGATTCAGGTTCTCAGGTTTTGTTTTATAATAGTTGATTTCCTTTCTAAACCATCTTCCTAGGTCTTCCTAAGTCTACATAGTATTCTTTTATTTATTGAATTTTTGTGTATTTTATACAGAATATCTCAAAAGATCTTAATCATCTTTGTACCCCCGTCCCCACTGGCACTCTCCCACAGACCTGCCTCCCCACTGGAACCCATTGACTCTGTCATCTGTATTAAGGCCCAATGTATCAAGTCAGTGTCCCCAGACATTCTCCAGTGCATGTCCATCCACTGAGGTCTAGTCATCTTATCTAGAGTTCCTTGTTTTAGGAAGATCAGCTCTTCCTCACCTAATAATAATCAGTTGCCAATATTTCTTCAGATAAGATTGGGGTCTGCTTTTCATTTCCCTAGTTCTGTGCTGGTTTTTTTTGTCTATCTGAGTTTGCATGGGACTTGTGTATGATGACACCATTGCCATCAGTGAAGTAGCAGACTCAGAAAAATAAACGATGTATGTTCTCCCTCATATGTTAATCCTAGCACCAAATTCCTGTATGTTAGTATGTGTCCAGATGTAATTGCAGGAACCAGAATAATGTAAAACGACCAGGGAGGTAAAGGAAAAGAAAGAACCTGAGAAACAAGACAGTAGGAGATGTGTTTCCAAGAGAGAAAGGAATAAAAATTGGGCTAAATGGGACGGGGTAGGGGGAGGAAGGGTTATACAAGGAAACTTAGGGATGAAGGAAAAGAAGGAGCTCAAGAGAGGTCAGAGCATAGGAGACAGGTAATGTCAACTGTTGGTCTTCTTTAAGGGAATGATGCTAGATAGGCTGACAAGGCTCCAGTGAGTGAAATAACACTAAGGAATATCTGGGAACACAAACTTGACCAGATAGGCTTTAACATATATGACTGAATGCATGAAATCCAGTTGGGGTGGCTCTGTAGTGGGTGCAGATAGGAGAGGAGGATCTAAATATGATTAAGAAATATTGTATGAAATGCACAAAAATTTAATGAAAATATATTTTGTAACTGGAACATTTAAAAAATCATTATTTTGTAATTCACTGAGCAAAATCTATAAATTTATGTTTTATCGAATTTGTAAAATTCTCAGATATTTATCTTCAGATATTTTTCAAATAGTTTTCTCTTAGGAAATATGATAAAATTTCATTCCAAAATTTTGTTTTTCAGATTTTCTGATTTTGTTCTTCAGACTTGACAATTCCTGTTGCTTTATGTTCCATTTAGTCTTTTTCTATAATGTCTTTTCTGATAATGAGTTCATCCAAACAATATTATTTGACAGATTCTTTCATTTGTAAAATTTCCAGTTGAATCATTAGTGTTTTGTTTTGCTAAAATATTAACCTTATTAATTCCAAAGATGTTTATAACATAATGAACAATCACATTAGCTGATTTAAAGTTTTTGTCTGATAATTTTAACGAATTGGGGTTGATCTAAAAAATGTTCTTTCCCTTAGGAGCTGGCCATATTCTCTTGTTTTGTTTTAATTGTTGTTCTTGTTTATGTTATGAGCATTTACTTTTTTAAAAAAATTATCTGTATGTGAGACTATGTGTTTGTGTGTGCCACATGTGTCTTTAATTCTCCAGCCTCATCATGGGAATTTTTCATTTTGAGTTTTGAGATAGTGATTCTTGTTAAAAATCCTATGGAGCACTTTTTTTTCTTTTGAGCAATTAATTTGACATATTACATTGACATCAAATGTCCCATCTTTCTTCTGCAGATGGTGTTATGATCTTTGAGCTCTTCAGTGATTTCTCTCCTATGCGTCTTTTGTAGTTACTGTTGCATGTACAAAGTCAAAGTCTTTACTATACTTCCTTGAGTGTGATCACACATGTGCATCATGAAGATGAGCCTTGAATTTGTGTTAATTTATATATGGAATTCAGGGATCCACTTATCAAACTGTTGCATTTCTCAAATATCTCCCACTACAGTTTCCATTAGCGTTTTAACTGCTCCTCTGGTGGGAAACAGAGCTCCTTCCTGTTTCAACTACCTCTAAGTCTGCAATTTATGGTGAATTAACCCAGACTCAAGGAGAAGGGGCAGTATAACAGACAGAGAAAAACTTAAGGAGATTGCTTTGTCATTCTTTCCAGAACAGACGTTCCTCTTTTTCCCCAATTCCTTTATTCAGAGACATGCTTTAGTTCTTGGAACTTTAGGTACTGCCGGATAGCCAGATAGCAGCAGTAGGATTTAGTAGTGGGGGTTGGTCTCAGTATATAGGCAGGAAAGAACTAATAACAAAACAAAACTCCAAAAAACAAAAAAAGGAGATGGAGGATATCTTTCTCCTAGTTTCTGGCTGATGGATCGCATTTCCTTTTGTTGGAATTTGAAAACTTTTCTCTTAAAATTTTGGCTGCATTCAGCTGCTCCATAATTCCCTAACATGTTGTCTGCTGGTCAAGACATGTAAGTAAAGGGAAAAAGGAAAATTACTGCTCCTGTTTTTTGTTTGTTTGCTTGTTTTTTTGAATCTTCAATCTGTCTCCTAGTTTCTGGCTGATGGATCGCATTTCCTTTTGTTGTAATTTGAAAACTTTTCTCTTAAAATTTTGGCTGCATTCAGCTGCTCCATAATTCCCTAACATGTTGTCTGCTGGTCAAGACATGTAAGTAAAGGGAAAAAGGAAAATTACTGCTCCTGTTTTTTGTTTGTTTGCTTGTTTTTTTGAATCTTCAATCTGTCCACTGTTATTTACATTTCAAATTTGCATGTTTTCAAATTTAGTTCCACAGCTTTAGCTGTAATCAGAATTAAATCCAAGTTAGATTGTAATAGAGTTCCCTTCCATTAGGCATTCCTATTTTTTTCTCTACTTAAAAATAAGTCAGTAAGATTTGTTGGAAAATGAATAGGTTTCTCTTATTTTCAGTAAAGAAGCTACTAGCCTAGTGGCAGTTGCTTGGAAATATTAAGAATTTTAATAAGATTTCACAGTTTGTTATTAAAACAAATAGGATTTGAACCCATACCAGGTTCACACCACTTCATTCTGAATTTAAATGATTTTTCCATTTGCCCCTAGACCGAGGGGAAAAAGAAACCCCCATACCTTTAAATCACGTCAAAATAGAACACACTAAAACCACAGTTTTTAGTTACTGATTAAAGAGTGAAAATGCAGGTTTTTGGAAAATGTAGCTGAAAAATAATTGTTATACTAAGTTTCTGAATAAACTTCATCAATTCAATCATATTCTAATTCATAAAATGCCACAAAGTTCTGAGTTTCTTATTCAGTAATTTTGCTAATATATTTCTACTCTCATCTAAAGCTATAGTTCTGTGGAAATCTACTTTGTTTTATACCCCTTCATAAAATCTACTCTTTCTCATCTTCATCTCTCTCTCAATTTTTCTAGTAACCCAAAACCTTCCCTTTCTCCTACTGACCTAAATTCACTCCACAAGGAAACATAAGAATCCTTAAGTTTCTTTACAACTTTTATTATACATTTTCTTGGAAGTAAACTAGAAGTTTTGTTTATGTGGAAAATTTAATTTTTTTATCCAAATGAATATCCCTGACTTTTTAAAATAAACCAGGTTTCTATCATGCTTATGTTTTTGGTGGACTAATTTCTGTACACTAATATCAAGGAATAGACCCTAAATGTGTATTTTCCTTTTAACTTGACATTTACATGATTAAAGTTAAGGAAAACAAATTATGGTTTAAAATGTTAAACTTAGAGAAGAACACAGAAAACATGTTACAGTTGAGTTAACTACCACATAAGTGAGTAAATAACCATATATCTAATATTTGAGTTATGAAGTAGAATTGTTTGATTTAAATGCTTGATTTAAATGTTTCGCTACTGGCTTAACATTTCAGTAATTTAATTGACTTATCCACCTCAAAAATGCATATGACTTTTCAGAAAGAGAAGGAGCTTCTCATATGATTGCCTTTAAAGCCTCACCACCCAAGCTAATGAATGAATAACTTATTCTGCCCCACAAATGTCTTCTTTTTGAATGAATTATTTCCAATGGAACATACAGATGTAATAAAGTTAAATAGAATTACCTTAAACATGTGACTCTTTTGTAAAAACAAAAAATATTTATACACAGCCATATGCATTTCAAACGAAAAAATATGTATATATACTCTAATTTTTAAGTTAGACTATAAAGATGAATTTCATTTCATCATTTTCATGTGTACTTTGTTCTTGTTCCTTCCCCATCACCATTGCCCTTTCCTATCATTGCTGCCCCACTAAAGCCAACAGTTAGTTATTTAGATGGAACTGGATTATTTCCACTGGTAAATCATTTAAAGAAAATATCAATTCATATTCTGTAAGACACTTTTTTTGTCTATGTTATTATAATATAATGTACTTAAGATTTTAGCACCTAAATATGAAAAAGGAGTACTTTTGAGCACTAAATTGTAATTAATCTAAGACTGAGTATATCTTGTATTGTGGCATGTTGATTTCTACTGAAAATAAAACAAATTGTTGTGTGGTAAATGTATTTAATTACCTCATGTTTTAGTAGGCTTATATATAAATTTGAGTAAACAAAATAAATCTGAAAATCAGATGTGGTGGTCTGCAGGTTGCATGAACACTATTTTTAAAAACTTGCCTGAGAATTCCAGATACATAACTAGCAAAGCAGTCTATTGAAGCCAAAAAAACCCTCTATCTTAAAATTACATATGGTTTCACATTGTGCTTTACTCTTTTTTCTGTAATGATGTGATT
>NW_008339433.1:2668331-2684704 GCF_000622305.1 Nannospalax galili
ATTGAATTCCAGATACATAACTAGCAAAGGAGTCTATTGCAGCCAAAAAAAACCTCTATCTTAAAATTACATATGGTTTCACATTGTGCTTTACTCTTTTTTCTGTAATGATGTGATTTTTTTCTCCCCTCAAAAGATTTTTAATTAGACGTTATCTAAGACAAGATAAGCATAATTTTATACATCCATTAGTTAATATGCATTTAGAAATCTGTGATTAACAGCTTGGAAGTGTGCCAGTTCTCTGTGCTTCAATTAAATATTCACAAATAAATGTGCAATAGCCATCTTTTATCTTGGTAACTTTTCCCTGAAGTTAAATTGTTCCCACCTATTGAAACTAAAAATAAATTATGAGATTTTTTTGGTTTTATTTCCTTGAAGATGGAAATAATTCCTATTTTCTTTTATAAGTTTTAGTCTAGCTATCACCATCTTTAGTTAAGTTTATATAATGAAAATCTGGTTAATTTTAGGTTAAGGTCAGTGTTGACTGTCATTAAAATGATGTTACCAGAATTGTAAAAGCTGTCCTAAAATAAAATGCTTTATGATTATGAGACACACATTTTTACCATGAATACCAAATGTAATATATTACAGATATACCAAAATTATGTGAACATGAATTTTCCAAACATGTGAATCATATGAATAGGCATTTTCTCTTGCACACATAATCCAATTGACATTTTTCAGTTTTATAATGATAATAATGTAAAATAATGCACTCCACGATTTATAATCCTGTATAAAAGTATAATTTATTTCAGTATCTTTATATCTGAATATTAGGTTATTTATTTTCATTGCTATTTAATATACTCTACTATGGCTTGGCAACATATTAAGTATATTACTATGACAGATTTTTAAAGCAAAAATACCTTCAAGAAATATACAATTCTGAAATTTCTAGAGTTTCTTTACATATATAATTCATTTAATTCACAGAGTAACAAAATAGAATAGTTATGATGAGTATTATTTTCCATAATTTAAATGTGAAAAAAATAAATATCTGTGACTATTTGACAAGTTCATGGCTGAACTTTAGGGTTTTAATCATTGCCATCTATCATTAGGCTATACAACAAAATTGCCTTAAATTTTTTTTAATCCTTTAGGAGAAACAGTTGGAGATCTTGAACTTAATTCTTTATATTTGCATCATCTATTTTTCAGTGCACAAATATTTCAGATTCACATTATATGTTTTTTACATCTGGTTAGAATTACTGACTAATAAACTTGAATTCCTTATTTATAAGCATTTACTATCTGTACACCTATTATGAGTTGTTCAATTCTTTTTAATGCATTTTATTTATTATTTTTATTATATGTGTGTGAGTGTATTGCCTGTATGTAAGTACACCCATGTCGTTTAATGCCCGGAGATCAGAAGAAGGTTTTAGATACCCTGGAACTAAAGTTTGCCACAATCTGGGTACTGGTATTCAAACCCAGGTCCTCTGCAAGAGGAGCTAGTTATCTTCGTTGCAGAGTCATCTCTCCAGCCCCTAGTTGTTCAATTATTGTACAGTAGTAACTGGAGTTTATAAAAAGTCTCTTAGATGAGTTATTTAATACTCTTGTCTCCAGTTTTCAATTAATATTATTATATTAAACAAGAACAGTCAAGATGAATAATTATTCAGCAAAGATGTCAGGAACAAGATAACTCTGCTATGTAAGGTTTAAAAGCCAAATTTTAGCAAGCTTTTCGAATTTAATTCCCTTTATGTATGTGAGTGCACTCAAACACACATTGTCCAAAACAGCCGGAAGAAAGCCTTGAATTCCCTGGAGCTGGAGTTCTGGAAGATTGTTAGTCACTATGTTGGTGCTGAGAAATGAATCTGGGTATGTTGCAAGACCAGCTAATACTCTTAATGAGTGAACCATCTCCCCAGTCCTGCATATTTTATTCTTATGTGGTAACTATTATTTGTTCTTTTAGAAAAATATCATTATATCCAGAAAATTTGGGTGTAGTCTCAAAGAATCATTAAAAATATTAAAAATTAGGAAATTTATGAGTGTTTTTGTGGTACTGAGGTTATTTGTTTTGAATTAGAGAAAAGAAAATAAGAGATAAACGTAGTTAAGTCAATAAATATATAATTAGAGGTCTATTTTCATATGGTTGGAAAAAACTCTAAATCTCCTTTTGAGTTCTAAGGGTAAAGAATTGAAAGGTCTTTTTTACATAAGGAATTTAAATCGTCATGGGGTATGAAATCATAAATTCTATGGCGAAACAAGAAAATGTTGAATTGCTTTCATCCATTAATCTCGTTGTTGGAAGTTTTTAAGGGGAAGTACTTTATAATTGCATAAAGATGCTCAATGTAGCATTAATAGTTATAAAATTAATGCAAATAGTACATATTTTAGAGTAATTAGGTAGTTGATACTACTCATGTGTTGTATAATCAATGATCTTATTTACGAGCCATTAGTGACAGAGAAATATTAACTATATAATAGTAAATATGTAATGACTATAGTATTTTCTTCCCAACAAATATGTGTGATTATGAAAACTCAGTCACAAACCATGAAACTATGATTATTTTATTACTGTTTTTGACTTAGAGGCAATAATATGCTCCTTTTTAGTTGCACTTCTATTATATTATTTGTATATTTAAATTGTGTTAATGTCTAACTGCACTGCAAACTGACTATATTTACTACACTGGTCTTCATTTCTTCAGTAGTGACAAAGAAGTGAAAATATGGGAAGCAATGAATTATCATGAAAGTGACAGTGTAGTGGGACTGTTAAATGGCAATAATCAACATCCATCTAATTGGACTCAAAGTCCTCTCAATAGGAGTGAACTCACGGGTGGCACTGTGGACATAGCCAAATACACATGGCTGGAGAGGAAATAGATCCTAGAGAAAACATTGTCTTTTTCATATCTCTAAAGAAACAAAATTTCTTGCCCTATGCTAAATATGGACCCGTATATTTACAGACAAGCATATCGCATACCACTCATCAAAGAAGCTTCTTTTTGCAACAGATGGAGGCTGCTGCAGAATCCCACAACTGTTCAGACATAGGGAACGTATGTCTGAGAATTGTACATTCCTAGATGATATATCTACAGTTGAACCTTTTCACCTAAGGCTCATGGAACATAGTGGAACAGGGGGTAGAGAGAAAACTAGTACATCACTCAACTCTCACTAGTGAAAACTTCCTTACACAACAGAGAGTAAGACAAACAGAAGGCCACAATTGACCAACTTTAAAGAATAAAAGACTTCAGAGTGTGTGTCCCTGGATAGGACTCCTATATCAAACCTCTACCATCCAAGGCTCAGTGACCATTGTGGAAGGGGGGCAGAAATATTGTAAGAGTCATGCTTGGTCCTTGAATATAAAGAAGCAGAGGTTTTCAGGACACTGGAAGTTTGCACATGTAAATTTGTGGCAGTGAGCACAGGACCCACACCAGCTCAATCAGACAAGAGCCCAGAGTGGCGTGAGGGAAATGGTTGGCAAGTCAGCCTTAATCTGGGATCTATTGGAGACTGATTACTACGGAGTGATGGAGGGTAGGCCTTACAAACAGTCTCTAGATAGGTTGACTAGACTCCAGTGGATGAATTTGCACCAAAACATCTGGGTACAAATGTATGATTGGTTGGGGCTTAATATATATGACAGAATACTTGAGTTTCGGTGGGGAGGTTGGGGGGGCAAGAATGAGGGAGGATGTTTGAATTTGATTAATAATTGTTATACGAAGTGTACATCAGCTCAATAAAAGTTAAAAATAATTTTTAAAAAGTGACAGTATTATCTAAGAATGGTGATATCATCTATATGCAATCTTCTCTCCTTCAAGGATTCTGGGAACATGTATTATGTGCCCAAGGAAGACATCTGCTTGACTGTGCTGTGGAAACCTGTCTTATTAAAAGTAACAACCTAGCTGGGTGTGGTGGCACACGCCTTTAATCCCACCACTCGAGTGGCAGAGGCAGGCAGATCTCTGTGAGTTCAAGGCCAGCCTAGTCTACAAAGTGAGTTCCAGGACATCTGGGGCTACAGAGAGACCCTGTCTCAAAAAGACCAAAAAAAAAAAAAAAAAGTAACAAGCTTTTTTTGAAGTAACTTAATGAGATAGGTGAACACCACTGTCTTATCTGTTTATAAGACTTTTGCATTCAATTTCATGAAATCCTCTATTTTCCAATATCATATGACATGTTTTATAGTCATGTTAATTTAGGTCTCAAAAACAGCACTATGAAGAATATATTTTATCATTAAAAGAAGAAGCTAAAATTCAAAGAACCTCAGTAACTCATGTAAAATCAAATAATACAGTAGAGTCATTGTTTAAAATTCAGAACTTGTTAAATCGTAAATTATTTTTTTCTAATGTGCCATATTGACTTCTTCAAAAATTTGCATTAAATGGTCTCCTCATTAAGTATGTAACATGATGAAATATTTAGTTAGTTCTTGTATTCATAGATTAAATGCACACTCTCACTCTCAAGGATATTTAATTTGTTCTGAGTTATATAATTTATTAATTGTAAAACTTTGTAAATACATGTGAATTATGACAGGTACCAAAATCCATGGCTTACATATTGCTTAATTATAGCAGAAGATAATAGAGAAAATGTATGCAAATATCATAAGGATATAAATATTTGATAAAACTATAAAATTAAAAGTAAAGGCTTCCAAATTTATTATACAATACAAAAAAATTTCAGGAAAAATTCATCAAAAAATGGTATTCCCTAAACATTGAAAAAATCCTATTTTTCATGATACTGACATTAGATTTCCTAAATACTTATTAGAGAAAAGCACAGCTAGTCAATCATTGAACATGTCATTCATTGAGTCCACCTTCCATTCTGTTTTCCCTTGTCCCTTCCCTAATTTTCTATAACCATCTTACTTAGTTTTTATGCTGTATCTGCAACTATAAATAATTGAGTGATTCATCCTTATTAGAAAAGAAATCTAACTTTCTTATTCATGTGAGTCTCATATTGCATTGCATTCTTTGTAAACAAAAGGTATAAACACTTTATTTTCATACAAATAAATGCATCAGTTTTTTTGTAATGTGGTTGTGGGTTTTTGTGTTCAATTTTGCTTTAGGTAGAACAAAGAAATATAGGGTGAAAATTATGAATTAAAGTAGTACATTCGCCTCAATTACTATAGGTAGTTAATCTTGTAACATGCACTGGGCTTTTATGTATTCTGTATTATGATAAAGGAATCAAAACTTCCATGTTTCTTTAGAAATTTTCTCACACTATTTGCCTTGCCTCGTCACTGAAAAAAAGATACCCTATACAAATTTATACGTCCTACATATGAACATCAGAGTGAATTTCATTTTACTCTTTTGTTTTTATACTCAATCTTGTTCTCTTAGTCCTAAATATTATTAACAATTAAAAAAAAATAAAACCTAAATGAAATATCATAGGTAGCAACTGGAATAAATATTTGAATGATATAATAAAGAGGAATAGAATTGAGGAGAATTCCAACTCCTTAGGTAATTTGGGACCATTGAATCCTGATATTTTCCTCTTGATTTTTGTTATCATCACTTATTACAAGACTGCTATCAGAATTGTATTATTCTCTATTTTGTATTATTCACTGTTTTAAAAATACCCTATATTGCATTGAAGTGATATCTATACCAATGAAAATTTGATTTTAGGTTTAGGATACATTTTGTTTCATGGAAAGAGATTTAGATTTTAATTTTCAAATCATGCTTAAAACCATCACCAACTGTGTTGACTTAGACAAATATGCGAAATATGGACAGTTTATATTTATTCGTAAGCTGGGACCTGTTGTTACTTACCATTTCTTAATTTGGGGTGGTTAGGCAAAAGAACTGAAAGCATCTGTTTTTATGCATGATAGCTTCATCTTGTTAGCGTTTTAAGCCTAGTCTTGTTTACATGTATTGAAATTCAAATAAATGCAGAAGTATGCTTGTGAACACAGAGTAACTGAAAGAAAAGACTGTCTCCATTATTACACTATTGTCTTTCACCTTGCTCTATATTCTGTGATGGTAGTTCCAGTAGTCTGTAAAATGGATTTCTGCTTTCCTAGCTGGATCTGTATTTTAGTGCTATCTTAAGTCTTCTAATTTTCTCATATTAATATTCATTTTTGTTTAATTTCTATTGGCTTCATGTTCATTTCCAGTTTCTCTGAATATCATGCTTCATCCAAGAGAAGATTCTTTATCCTAGAAACAGTAATCAGTTTACATAGTAGTAGTCAAATCCAAAATTCTATTTTCCCAACATTTATAAAGAAGTGTATTAGTATAGTTTTGTTTCTCTGACAAATATTCTAAGGAAACAGTTTAAAGAGAAATGATTTATTCTGGATCATAGATTCCAATGATTCAGCCTGTAGTTGCACGGTTCTATCCCTAAAGATCTGGAGAGGTGCACCATCATGGTGGAGGGGGTATAGTACAGCACAGCTGCTCACATAATGGCAACATGTATGCAGCAAGAGAGAGGGAATTGTCAACATATAGCCTGCAGGGATATGCTCCCAGTTACTTACTTCTTCCAAGCAGGACATATGTAAATATTCCCATCACTTTATTATACTGATATCAACATATAGTATTTTCACAATATAATTACTTGGAAGTTATTGATTATCACCTGAGGACCCGAGTCTTTAAGACATGAGATTTTGTTGAGTGGCAAATGCTCCCAATTCATAGGTCTGAGACCGTATTTCATTGGGCTGCCTCCTTTACTTTTTTAATAATCCTATTCTTGTCTCTATTCATACCATGCAAGGTCTAGAAAGTGACTGGCCTCTTGCTAATTCCATGTCTAGACGCTCTATATCTTTTCTTTTCTCAGGTTGACACTCTGCATAATCTTAAAAAATTCTTTATTACAATTATAAAATTCTTTATATGAATAAATTGAGATGTTTGGGTCATGTCTGAATACTAACTACTCTAGAAGATATCATAGTCCCTGAAATTCATTTTCCATATTTAAAATGTTGGAAATCATCATCAGTGTGTCCTGGATAGTCTTAATTTTCAGTTTGATACAGACTAGGGTCATGACAGAGAAGTGTCAACTGAAGAATTTTCTAGATCAGATTAGCCTATGGACATCTCCTTTGGGGGGCTTGTCCTTATTACTAATTTATGTTGGATGCCCTGCCCAATGAAGGTGCAATATTTATCCCTAGGTCCTAAACAAGGAAGCCAAGAGGCAGCATTGCTCCGTACTTTGTGCTTCAAGACCCTGCTTTATTTGCAACAAGTACCTTTACCCACTGAACCATATTACCAGTCCTGATAATGAATTTATTTTTAGATTTAGCTAATTAGTGATTTATTTTGCATTTAGACTATGATTTCTACCCAATAAACTTTAAAACTACGGGGCATAACATGGTGAATCCATCACTGGCAAGAAACACAAACATACACAGACACACACATACACACACACTTATTGGTTTGGATTTTGGTGGATGTGAAAAGAAATAAATTATTGAGTATTTATCAAAGTACCTGAACCAAACCTGCTGTATTAATTATGATTGTTTCATTATCAAGTAGTTTAATAAATGCTAATTTTTCTATAATGTTTTCCATCTTTGTTTATAATTGATATAATTTTTAGATTATATAGCTTGATAAAATTTTTTGAGAGCAAGTTTACTTAAAAAAGGATTTGGCATCAGTATGGTACTGAATTTTTATGAAGGAATAGAAAGTACAATTTCAGGTGGAGATATCATATTGTTGCTTCTTCACCTTGAAAATAAAATAAGACCTTTATTGCAAAGCTGGTATAAGAGGAAAGTGTCAGAACGTTCATCTATAAAGATGGATCCCTTTTGGAAACTGAAACCACTACAAGGGCGCTTAAGATTAAACTTTCAATTCATGGGCGGAGGTAAAGGGAAGTAACAATGTAATAAAACAGAGTCAGAAAACATATTGTCCAACACCCTGAGAGAAACCAAAATGAGTCATAATGCTTTGATTTTCTTTTTAAATGGAAACAACTCTGTTTGAACTTTTGACATAGAAATACTTAGTATATTTGCTATATTTCCAGGTGCTTGTTCATGGCCCGCTTCCACCTCATAAGAAGAGATTGCAATAAATTTAAAGATAAATCTGTGGCTCTTAGACCTGTGTATTTGTACTGAATATGTTGGCTTGGTATAAAGTTGTACTGTTTATCAGAAAAAATAAATTATTCTGCACTAATGAATTATGGTAAGCAGATTTTTTTCTTTCCTAATTTGTAATAGTTGGATTCTTATAAGAATTTCAGGTTAATATTTGAAGCAAGATTTCATGTACTGGTGTTATGTGTTATGTGTTATGTCAGTTTCAGATCATGATGGTTCTATTTATGTTTTGTAATCACAGATGTATAGACCAGGTTAAGTAAATGGCAGGCATCAAGAAAATCTTATTAGAAAAAAATAATTCTGCCAATATCACATAATTACTTATTATCATATACATAACATTTGATTTTAAATGATTGTAAAACTCAGACTTAGGAACTAAGACTGCATATATATGAGTAAATAACCAAGTAAAGTGGCAAAAACAATTTATTAGAGTAAATATCTTGTCTGTACGTTTAGAGCATGAAATGCATCATGGGTTAAAAGAGATATAACTTTGCAAGACAATAATGTAATGTAAATACATTCCACATATTTTTGCCTTAATGATATCCAGGAATAGCTGGAAAATATAATTAATCTGAATGACTCGCTTCACATCTGAATATAGACATTTTTTGAATGAAACTCTCTTTCTCTCTGCCCTTAGGCTAAACATTCAAAGAATTGTACATTTCTTTCAGGGGGCTTAAAGACGACTAGGTTATAAAATTTATTACCATCTTTAATCACAAATGTTGGTTCTCTCCTCTCTCTTTCACATTTGATCAATCACCAAGTCCTGTGCATTTTCCTCTGTTTTCTTTTCACTACCATTCCCTCTGTTACAACCTCTGTTCAGAGCCTTGTCACTGTTTCCTTGAATGATTGCCAAGGTCTCCTAACTAGTTTCTCTGCCTTTAGTCTTCCCCCATTTGCTGACCAGTACATCTTCATAAATCACCATTTGCACACATTACCTTCTGCTTAAATCCTTCAATGACCTCTAATTGCCTACCAAATAAACCTATAATTCCTCAGTTTCACATTTCAGGTCTCTCACAAGCTGACTGAAATCTTCCTTCAATTCTCTTCCTCTGTGTTCTCCTTATTTAACTGCCACTATATGTGCAAATGATCATGGAGACCACAATGAACATGTGAAGATTCTCCTGCTCAACTGAGTAAATATGGATCTTTTCCCAATGATAGTTACAGAAATTTGGGTATGTTTTTCATTTTTAATTGAATTTTTGTATATTTCATACAGAACATCCCAATCAATCTTAATCATCTTTACACCCCCTTCCCCACTGGCACCTCCCCATAGCCCCCCCTCGAATGGAATTCATTCATTCATTCTTCCATTTGTCTTAAGGCCTATTTTATCAAGTGAGGGTCCCCAGATATCCCTCAGTGCAAGCCCATCTACTGAGGTCTAGTCGGCCTATCTAGAGTCCCTTGCTTTAGGAAGATCAGCACTTCCTCACCAAGCGATAATCAGTTGCCAGTATTTTTTCAGCTAGGATTGGGGTCAGCTGTCCATTTCCCCAGTTCTATGCTGTGTTTTTGTCTTTAGAGTTTCCATGGCATTCCCTACGTCAACTAAAGTTTGTATGATATATAACTGAATATGAAATTTCAGTATAAGAACTTAATGCAGACAAGATAAATACTTTAGAGACAGTATCTGTTAATTACATCTGTCATCTTTTTGATTATTTTGACCTCTATAAAACACTGACAAAGTGGTGCCCTTTGATTCTAGAAAATATATGGAGGTTCAGAAATATTTTTTATGAACTATTTCAAATGCATTTTGTGGCACTGTGTCAAATGTACCTCTTCCCATTTTTTTTCTCTCTCATATCTACAGCCAAGAGGGAAAGATGAAATATTATTTTATGGATTTCTTCCTTCTAAGCAGTGTCATGGAATCCTTTCTTAATGTTTTATTCCACATATTCCTTGAAGGCAAAATTAGCATGAATTTGAGGCTCATTATTACTATCAGTACATTCTAACCAAAAGTATTCTTCCTCAAAGCATAGTGGTATTTATAACAACCCTGCCATGTGCCATTCTTTTAAATAGTAGTGAATGTGTTTTATTATAATTTATTCTGTATAAATTGATTATTTAGTATCCAGAAACTATGAGAAAATTTAGTGATGTAAAAGTGGGATGCCGAATGCATGTCAGTCATTTTCTTTAAATATAGCTTAGTATAATTATTTTCAAGGCTGTTATATATATAGTATCATAGTGAAAAATATCCTTTCTCTGGTCTGTTAAAGATATTGTATCCTTAAGCTGAAACACTTGAAAACTAGCTTTTTTTTATATTTTACTTCATAAAACAGTGAGAATAAAGCAGGATAAAGCCCATAGCAACAAGATATTTCTTTTACCATCTGCTTGATTTATGTCGAATTTGCACTGCTTTTATTTCAGAAAGGAATTTGTTTTCTATTGTCAAAGGGATGCAATCCAACATCTCTCAGCTGCTAATTTTTAGCACTTAGAAGTTCCCTTGGGCTGCTGTCAACTACGACTTATTGCATAGGTACTTTTCACTAAACTCATTATAAAGTGATTAGCCTCCAGCAAGATAGTACACTGCTCCAGCCTGCTTGCATTATGTGAAGCTTTGAAACTGAATTCTGTACTGTCAAATCTTATCAGATAGTGAGTATAGAATGACTCCTGGGATTCAACACATAGACTCCTGAGAGGGATATTGTCACGTTCCTTTCAAACCATACCTTTCTTAGCAGCATATGCATACACAAAATTCATACACAGATACAAAACTGCATGTGTGTATGGATAAAGTATGCAAACAAATTGGTTGTCCCTAGTTTAAAATACATGTTATCTTTAACTAGCATCAAACAAATTTTAAATCAGTAATTCAGTATATGCTTATTAAGTAGCTCTATCTTTAATGTATGCCTGGTTACTATTAACATATGAAATAATCCCGTTTTTTATTAGTGTATGTAAATTACAAAAATTCTTAAGGTACAAGTATCACTCTTTCACTTGAAACCTAATGATCTCTTTCAATTTCTTCAACGAAACTAAATTTTGAATATATATGTAGAAGGAGATACAGATTTTCTAAAGCAACAATTTTTGGCCATTTATTTGAAAGCCTTCCTAAACAATTAAGCATTTCTGAGGGTCCCATTGTCACAACTGCATTAAACTAGCAGAATTGTGAAATATTGAAGAATTCTTATAAGAAGATTCACATTGTCCTCCTTTGTTAGACTTCACTAGTCATAAGGCTCATGCATGGTTCAGTTTACATTTCTGTTATGGTTAATTAAGCTAAGTATATAATTATATACATTTAAAAAGTATAAGACAGACACTATTTTATTGTCCTTGGGGAAAAAAAGCATAGCAGTCAACATTTACATTGTTTCTGCTATGACTGTTTCTTCGAAAAATAACTCCAATCAAATAATTTAAGTGTAAAAGATTAAATGATTTTCGTACATATTTTGGGTTTTGTTGGATAAAATACTTATTCTTTAGATGACATACTTAGTTTTGAAAACATCAATTATTTGTATATGAGTTACATTTTGAAGGTTATTCATGGAAAGTTTATGTCCCTTACTCAAAAATTCTCAGTAAAATCAGTGTCCTTAGACATTCATTTTCTTCTGGGTACTATGCACAGATACATACATGCTAATGACAAACATAAGCCTTTATTCCTTTACTGTTAATAAGATAATTAAGCTAACTTGCTGTTATCTTGAAGCTTAGTGGAAGTTACTTTTATTTGATCATGAACATATATTTCTGAAATGCAAAAAATCATAATTTTAGCTGTAGAAATAACTTTTTAATCATGTGAAAATTATTAATATTCATTTTGATGAAATTTTTTAAATGTACCTTAGTTATAATCGCTATTTTCTTTTTATCAATTTTATGTGTATTTGTGTATATAAATACATGTAACTAAGTTTTGATTAATATAAAAATAATTGACTATATTGCCCCCAAAATGTTATTACTTTCAAATTATAAAAACAAAAGTCTTCAGCTTTAATTCTCCTGTTATTAGAGTCATAATAATTTAGTTCCCTTATTTCAAATATTTGTTGTCTAGCATCTGATATAGCATGCAACCTCATTTTCTATTATCTTTTTCTAAGTAGTAATTTACAGCAATATTTCTGTAGCAATACTTGCCAATATATTCCAGCCCCCTATATCTCCTGCTTCTATGAACAACCATCTGGTGATGTTGAAAATCATGTTTATAGTCCAAAATAGGTTTCACAACCCTACAGAAAATGTTCCTTTTTTGTCATACTTTCTTCAACTACATATGAAGTGGAATATCTACATCTAAAGCCCATGGAACATAGTGGAATGGGGGAAGAGACAATACTAATACATTCCTCAGCTTTCACCAGTTAAACTTCCTCATATAGTAGTGTGATACACACAGATGCACACAATAGGCCAAGTATTAGAGAATTAGAGCGTTCAGAGTGTGTGTTCCTGAATAGGACACCTATATTAAACCTTACCTGCAATTGCTCAAGGACCATTGCAGAAGAGGGGATGCAGAGATTGTAAGAGCCAGGATGATACATTAACATAAGGAAACAGACGTATCAGGCCCCTGGGAACTTGCTCATATGAACTTGCAACAATGGTGACAGCATGCACAAAACTCAAGCAGACTCAATCAGAAAACAAACAAACAAACAAACAAAAACCCTAAACAGCATAGAACTAGGGAAATGGGCAGCAGGCCCCAAACTTAGCCAAGGAACAATTGGCAGCTAATTACTTTGGGGTGAGGAATGTAGAGCTACTTTAAGGGAGTGGCTCTAGATAGGCTGACAGGACTCCAGTACATGAACATGCACTGAGGGGCATGTGTGTAAATGCTTTACCCGATAGACCTTAACATATACAACAAAATGCATGAAATCAGGTGGAGGAGGGGCTGTGGAAGTGTGCAAATGGAGGATGGGGTCTAAATTTGATTAAGCTCTAGTATATGAAATGCACAAAATTCAATAAAAATATACATAAAATATAGAGATGTTGCATTTCTGTGAATTTGTTTTTAAGAAGTGAAAAGTAGTCTGCAATGAATTACCCATATTTTCCTATCCTATTTCTTACGTAACCATGGACACATGCATTCATTCAACTTACATTAAGAAGCATTATGGGTCAGATTGTGCTAGCATCAGGTTGAACACTGAAAACCATTTGTGAAGTACTTGTCAGGAATTTTTAAACAAATATAATAACAAGCAGAACACTAGGAGATAAAAAAATATTGAGTGCTTGCATTTGTAAGGAAAAATTTACAAAGTGTTCAGATAAAGCTGAAACTGCTTTTTATGAAAAAGAGGTGACTGGAGAAGTATAACACCATCATCTTTCCAAACACAAAAACCCACAGGAACAATATTTGACTCCCTTTAATTCCTTAAAATTAAAACAGTAAAGAATATTTCTTTCTTGATTCTCTGAGTTTTGATTATATAGTTCCCCAAAATGATTAGAATTATTCGGACCAAGAGATGGCACTAAGTTCAAAAATTTGGATTTTATGAAAGAATCATAAGAAATTAATTTAATTATGTACGATTTGATTTCTATTCAGGAAATAAGTATTGCTCAAAGCAAAGAAATCATGTGCAAATATTTGCTCTGAGTTTTGTAACAGAAGACATGACAATAAAATACAAAGCAACTACATGCACATTTTTAATCCCAACAATCAGAAAGCAGAGGCAGGTACATCTGGGTGAGATGGAGGCCAGCTTGGTCTGAATAGTGAGTACCAGGAATCTGGGCTACAAGAAGATCCTGTCAAAAAAAAAAACAAAAACCAACTAACCAAACAAACAAAGAAACAAAAAATTACACCAGAAGAAGAGATACATGGTCCTTTATCTAACACTTGATCCAAAGTCAATGTAACTCAACAACAGAATGCTTATCTAGTATGTATACACAAGACATATAGACATAGAGATGATAGATGATAGAGAGACGTCTTTTTTGAAATCTCCTGATTCTCAGAGATAGCAATAACTGTAAAGAATTCCGAATATTTTGCTAACAGTTTTCAAATTATAAAACTTATAGTGTCGTGAGTTTGAGAAGAGCTATTTCAGCAGGATTGAGACAGTGGTAGCATCATATTCCTAGGAAGTGAAATTATGTATTTAATTGGGCACTAGACCAAACAGAATTCATATTGACATTTTCATAAGGAGAGAACCATGAAAAAATAATCTCTTCTTGAACCAAAATGTACTTTAATTTAAACTTGAGCATCATTTTCGTTTCCCTTGATTTCATTAGCCAAATAAGTGCATTTTAAAGTGGAGTAAAGTGAAAACTATCTATATCACGTTAATTGCTAGCAGAGAATTATATCCAGCAATTGGAAAATATTGAATTGACAATATTATGTCTTTTAAATAGTAATAAATCTGATAATTCCCAATATATGAATTTTATGTAAACAAGAAAGTTGCTTTTCTCCTGACAAGGGAAGCAAAGTATCACAAGTCTGGAGTAGGTGGAAAAAAAAAAAAGACAGAAGGTGAAAAACACTGCATAAAATGGTCAACAAGTTTGCTTCATTTTTAATCGAACAGGATTTCTGTAAAGAGCCTGAGAAAACAATATTTTCCATTTAGGTACCTCTTTTGAAAAAACGGACTTTACTCTCTGGAGGAGAGTTTCAAAGTTCATCTCCTGTAAGATCCGTCTGTACGATCAATATTTGTCTGTGTTTTTAACGTGAGAGACTAAACAGCTAGAATAATTTTGGAAAATCCATGCCCCCAAAATTGAGGAATGAGCATCAACTCAACAGCCACTATTATATACATTTTAGAAGCAATGCTGGTTTACTAGGTATACATAACATTACCTTACTCAAGTTTTGATTTCATAGGCACTACGAACGCATTTTCCTGAAAGGAGTTTTTTTTCACTTTATTTTGTGCCAATTGCTTTTCAGTTCTTTCTGGCAAACTTTATTTTTATAATTGTAGCTAAAAATTTCAGTGTACATAGTTTTGGATAATATTAAATATTTTAACGTTTTTTTTAATTTTTTATTATTTTTATTTTATGCATATGCGTGTATTGTCTGCATGTAGGTAAGTGCACCAGTGTCGTGTAATGTCCGTGGAGGTCAGAAGAGGGCGTTGGATCCTCTAGAGCTAGAGTTACGGACAGTTGTTAGCTGCCTTGTGGGTGCTGGGATTCGAACCCCGGTCTTCTGCAAGAACAACCAGTGTTCTTAACAGCTGAGTCATCTCTCCAGCCCCCAACCGTCCCATAACTCCAGTCTCAGGGGATCCTACAGCCGCTTCTGACCTCCGCTGGCATTGCACAACACGGGTGCTCTTATCTACATGCAGGCAATACATGCATACACATGAAATACAAATAATAAAATAAAATATTAAAATAAAAAGATCTAATAGCTATTGCCATTTATAGATAGCATGACATTTTCGTTTAATAGTTCCTTTGTGTCTTTTGAGAAAAATTCTATCAATATTTTCCTTATGAAATCTAGCTAAACACAGTTCTTGCCACATTTGCGTTTGAGTGAACTTGTCTCATCATCTACTTTCCATTAAAAACGTTTTATCTCCTTGTGAAAAACTTTAACTAACATCTTATGTACATACTTTTCCTGCTGTTCCAAATCATGCAGATCTACCAGAGCCTCATCTACTTCATGAAGATCATGTCCCAACATGGGGCTCAGGGATGTCAAAAAAAGCCCTACACCGGTATTGAGATTCCTTTCTTGAGATCCCTTTCTTGGGGTACCTTTTGAATTAACTTCTTTTTTTTTTTAATTTTTAAAAATGATTTATTTAATAACAACATACTTAGAAGAAGCATATCATTACAACACAATTGACATATTCAATAACGTTTTCCTGAGGTAGGATGCATCTCTTTCAAATTTGGCTGTAAATTTTTAAGTTCACAGTTGAATTAATAGTTATATAATATTGAACTCAGTATATAAGCCCTGTGAGACATAAAATTGAATGAGCTTTTAGCCTTTAAAAAAGATTTCCATTTCATTTTAAAATATACTATTTCTTACAAAAAGACTCAGTTTTTGCTACTA
>NW_008339433.1:2690803-2691290 GCF_000622305.1 Nannospalax galili
GGGGAATGGAAGGGTGAATGTGGCTTAGGGAGTCCCAGCGCGGAGAGCTGCGCTGTAGACTTACCCCAAGAGGCCTGAGGATAGTCTGAATTAACTTCTTTTTAATGTTTTTTTGTTGTTGTTGTTGTTGTTGTTGTTGTTTTTGGTGGTGATTGTTTTCAGGCGGTGTCTCCCTAGTCACAGCCCAGGTGGAAGTCATAATGTGAACCAGGGTGGCTTCAGCCTCACAGAGACTGCTTCTGCTTCCTGAGGGCTGGGATTAAAGGCACATGCCACCATTCCTGGCAACTTCTTTTTTTTTTTTTTTAATAACCACATACGTAGAAGAAGCATTTCATTACATCAGCATTGACATATTCAATAACAATTTTCTGAGCTAGGCTGCACCTCTTACAAAATTGGCAGTACATTTTTAGGTTTACAGTTGAATTATTACGGTTATACAATATTGTACTCAGTATAAAACCTATAAGACATAAAATTAAAT
>NW_008339433.1:2692295-2697485 GCF_000622305.1 Nannospalax galili
GAAGGTCATTTGAGGATCTGTTCCTCAGGGGTCACATGGGCTTGGGAGGAGCTCCTGGCTCCTTTCTTTTACCAGTTCCATTTATGTGAAGGTAAGTCAAAGGTCCTGCTGGCAACTTCTTTTTAATGTATCATCAAAACACTACTGTCTGGTCCAATGAACAGGGCATCACATTACTTCTCACATACCCAGTTAGTAAGTCTTGTCCTTCTTCTCTTGCCTTCCAGTCCCTTATTTATATTCATGGGGACCTAAGTCTGAAATAGCCAAGGGTCTCTAATGGCTTTTGTAAACCCATACATCAGGGACTGATTTCCCTCATATAGCCTTCGGGTTATGTAGCCTTAGTCTCAAGGAGGGATAGGTAGCTATTTTACATAGCCTTTTTCTGCCTCTAAAGCACTCAGATTATTCTCTTCTGCACCCAATATCCTACAGCTTCACAAGCCAGACTGTGAGAGGCTCTTTCATTTCTTTTAAAAAATTCGTTAGCAATTTAAGCAGTTCAGATGCAGCGTAGTCCCTGATAATCATAGTTTCCTGTACTGGACCAATGTTAGCTCTCCAATCTGAATGATGAATTGATGCACTGTTTTCCTCCTTTGGATTAAAGGTAGGCCCTATCACTTCTGCTTCCATTTCTCCCATCTCACTGTCCAGATCTCTGCATGGATTCCAAGTTTTTGGATTCCAGAACTGATCTTTAATACGGAGTAGTTCATGTTTCCTTTCTCTTAAACCCCTGCAGCTGTGTGAAAGAAGCCAGTATTTCCAGCTCGTCCTCATTTTTTTCCCACTTTTCTTGCCAATTTAGAGCTACTGCAAAGCAACATGTATTTTTTTTTCACCATTATATAGACAAGTTCTTTCCAGCTGAGCCTTAGTTACATATTATTTGCCCACAGCAAAGGACACAGAGAGACTGCCACAGCATGCTTAAAAACCTATCCCTTACATGCTATTTTCAGAGAACATAATCCATTACCAAGTCCATCAGTCTTTTGGAGACATCTCAGTACACACATGATAGACTTCCTTCAGGAAGAACTATGCCATCCCATACCATATAGATGAATAGATTCACACTGTGATATCTTCCATGGATGATTCACTCTCAGATGCTTCTGGCTAGATCACACAACACATCAGTCACAGGGGGAATGCAGCTGTCAATACAATAAGAAAGCAGATCATTCCACATGAAAATCTGCAAAGTAATGATGTCATAATTCTCCCCCAGGCATCTACACTCAGATAAATTATAGTCCATATTATGTATATATAATACATTAAATTTGGGCAGTGAAAAGTAAGGGAAGGTACTGCTAGGGGAAGAGATCTAAATACCATCAAATTATATTGCATGAGAATAAAATAAATTAGTTTCTTAGAAGATATCTTAATACTGAATGAATGTTCAATTGTATGTCTTATCCCCCATTATGAGGGACAGTGTAATCACTACTCCAAAATTAATCTTTGGTTTTATCAGTAACTGGATGTCAATTATGTTATGTGACTTTTTCTGATGGGAGATTGTGAATAAATATTTATTTGAAAGGACACTGATAAATGATGAAAGAAATAATGCCACTTAAGTCTAGGTTGATGAAGGAATGAATCTACTGGAGTCACTTCAAGCAGCAGAGGTAAGAAGGTACTTAAACGTGCATGGGTGTCTCAAGGTCAACTGAATCACCAAAAAGCTCACGGGATGATGAGATAAGAGTTATGAAAGCTTCATTCCTGAAGCTCTGTATTCAAATTGTAGGCTGCTCCTTTGAAGAGTCTATTCTCCCCAGCAATTGTTCATTGCTTTATAAAATTGGGAGGACTTTGTGAATCTGGCAACTGTCAGAACATCTTATGTCTTTCAAGTTTCATAAGCTTACTGATCTGCTGAATTTTATTAAATTACTGGGTCTTAAGAACCTCCCCCATTCCTACTGAATAGAAAGTTTCTATTGAGATGAAACAGATGCAGGTCTGTTTTTCATATCACGTACAAATTTTTTAATTAATTTTTTTTAATTTTCGCAGTTCCCCAATCTGACCCATTATGACTACCTTCAATCTTTCTCTACTGTAATTTCTTTTCTGTTGTCATTTAAGGTATGTGCTGCAGGGAGTCACTTGCTTGCTGCAGCATATTTTCCAATCTCTTATTTTTGTGATTCTTTTGGAGGGGGGATTGGACTCTTAAAATGGGGTAGAAAGAATCTGTTTTCTGCCATATTGCTTGCAAGACCATTATTAAAAGATTTATTATTATTTTGGTGTGTGTGTGTGTGTGTGTGTATGTGTGTACTCAGAATACTCAGAACAGTTCTCTCCTCCCACCTTCACATGGATTCTGGGGATTGAACTCAGGTTATCAAACACCTTTACCCTCTGAATCATCTCGGCAGTTCACTGCCCCAACCCCCTTTTTGAATCTCTTACTGGCTTGAAGCTTATCAAGTAAACTAGGCTTGCCAGCCAGGGATACACTGATTTTTACCTCCCCAGCAGTGGGATTACAAGTGTGTGCCACTGTTCTCAGCTTTTTTACAATGTGTGTTCTAGAGATCAATTGTTAAATCCTTTTCTAGGGAAAAACAAGAATAAATTTCAAACGTTATTTTGTTTATTTGAATAAATATCTTGCTAAAGAGGTATCTTTCCTAATTTATTTTGTTTTGTGAGTCGGGATCTCTCAATATGTATCACTGTCAGACCTAGAACTCCCTATGTAGACCAGGTTGGCCTTAACTCACAGAGATTTTTCTGCTTCTGTCTCCCAAGTGCTGAGATTAAAAGCGTGCACCACCACACCTGGCATTTTTTTTTAATGCTTCATAATGATTAGTTTGTATGATTCACAGTTTATTTTTACATATTTGGTTATTTTTTCTCCTCAAAATTTTTGTCTTCGTATTATGTCTGATACTAGTTCTGTAGTAAATTACTATTAATCTTATAGGAGATTTTCAGATCTAGATGGAGAGAAAGGGGGAATTCTAAATTTACATTGTTAATGACATTATAGTCTGGAGTATTTGAGAAAATATCCAGAGCCCTAAATTAAAAAATTTGTCACCGTGTTACTTCATTAACAGGAAGTGCAAGTTCAGTGTAATCTAACCAGAAACAATTGTGGAACACACTGCACATTACCAATTCCAAGTCATGAGAATCACCAGCTTCTTTAATTATAATGCCCATAACACCGAATTTTGTCTTCTAACATAGCTCTGATTCGATTTCTAGATGTTGTGCATGCACAAATATGGTAGGCTATGCAATGGTATTTGATCCATTTTAAACAAAGCAGTGTCTTTTTCCATAATTTAATAAGCACCATTAGTAGAGCATATATAGTAGATTTATTTATTTGTTCATGTAAAAATTCTCATCCTTTTCTAAATAGTAGTCATACCATTTTAAGCCTCCCAACCTATCATGTATAAGGAGTCCAACTTCTCTCCATTCTTCTGTTCTTCTGGACTCATTTTTTTGTTGATAATAGCCACCCAGACCGGAGTGAAGTGAATTATATACATAATTTTATACCTTCTATAGAAAAATATCTGTTTAGGCTCTTTGACCAGTATTTATAGAGTTCTTAGATTTGGGGACATTTACTGTTATGAGTCTTATATATTATGAAAATTAATCTTTTAACAGATATATGATTTTAAAACATATTTATCATGGTGCATATATCATTTTCAATCTATATCCTTATTAAAAATTGAGATAAGAATTTTGAAGAAATGTTAACATTATGTTTATTGCAACAGTATGCATAATATCCAGCGTTTGGAAACAACCTTCATGTTCACTTGCATAAACACATAGGCATGATGTGTTGCATACATAGGAGAAAACACTATCTACCATATGAAATTAAGTTAATGAAAGATTTAAAATCTTGAAGGATTCTGAGAAAATTATACTAACTGAAATAAGCCAGTTATCAGTAAAGGAAATGCTGCATTATTTCAATTGTATTAAATACATAAATTAGTCAATTTCCAGAATTTAATAGCCTCATGATGAATACTAGTAGTAAGGAGAAGAGAAGATGTGGAATTACTAATCAAGGAATATAAAATGTTATTCCAGAAGGGTGAATAAAATATATAGACCTGATATAAAATACTTTACCAGTAGGCAACCATCATTTAAGAATTATGGGCTGGGATGATTGCAGTTTCTTAACTTTGCACCACACAGACGTGAAGTCCTGATTTTAGATCACTACTACCCACATAAAAGGTAGGTGTAGTAACACATTTCCATAATGCAAACACTAGAGTAGGTACAGAGATAAGTATAACCTCCTGGCTTGGTGGCAAGACAGTCTAGGTAAAGATACATGACATTAACTTTTGCCTTCTGGCCTCTACACACATGTACTGATGGGAACATATACCTGTGCATGCTTATGAATATAAAATACACACACACACATTGAAGATGTTAGAACACATGTTAAGTATTTAAATACAAAGAAAACATAAAAATATAAAAATCAATAGGAGTAGTCATGCTCATTTATGTCATCCTAAAAATATTAATCCCTTCAATGCTTAATTTTATTAATATTCAATGCCATTGAGAGAAAACATATACTGTCTGAGTACAGACATTCATTGCTCAGACCTACTAATTTTTCTAAGGTGGCATTTTTTTTTCAGGGCTTTACTTTTTTTTTCGCCTTGTCTTCTGTTATTTAAACTAAGATTAAATCCTCAAGGTTTGTGGTGCTTTGACTGGCAGACTTCAGTCTTATCTTTATAACTTTGTCTTTTCACTGAAGGTATAAACTAACTATGCTAACAAAGAAATCTTCACAGGACAGCATTTCTCTAAGTTATTCTCGTGTTCCTTGTCATATAACTTCTTTTGGAATTTTAGAATTATTAAGTTAAATGTGGGACTCTAAAACACATACTAATATGACAATATTGATATTTTTCTTTGTTGTTAAAATGCAAATATCCATAATGGGCATAGTGGCATACAACTTTAATCCCAGGACTCAGGAGCAGACTGATCACTGTAAGTTCAAGGTTAGCCTGGTCTACATAGTGAGCTCCAAGCTAGCTGAGGCTCCAGGGAGACCCTATCTCAAAAAGACTAATAAATAAATAAATAAAAATAAATAAATAAATGTAAATATCCTGTAAGACAACTCATATGGGC
>NW_008339433.1:2697762-2703127 GCF_000622305.1 Nannospalax galili
ATAAAAAAATTAAATGAGGTTTTAACCTTTAAAAAAGATCTCCATTTCATTATTAAAATACACAGTTTCATATAGAAAAATTCCTTTTTAATGCCATTGACACTAAGATGTTTGCACATGCGTTTCTAATGGCTATGTATCTGATTATTACTAGTCATAGTCGGTTACTTTCTGAGCTCCTCGGCATCTGAGCATGGATATAAGGTTATCAGGTAGATTTCAACGGTATTGTTTTTCACATCTACTAATTATTAAAGAGCAAATTTTTATGCTTTGAAGAATTTTTTGTTTGTTTGTTTATTTATACACCCACTTCCCAGGTAGCACCCGCCCATAGCCTCCCTACCCCCACTAGAGCCCTTATATTCTGATATCCCTGCTACTGTCTGCTGTGTTGTCGGCACCCCCAGCCATTCTCCACTACTTGCCCTTCTGGTGAATCTAGTCAGCCTATCTAGAGGTCTTTGTTTTAGGGGAGTCAGCTGTTCCTCATCTAGCGGTAATCAGTTGTCTTATTCCTTTGGATAAGATTGGGGTCTGCTGTTCATTTTCCCAGTTCTATGTGGGAATCCCTTTGGCCACCCTGGCCAACAACTCAAAAGAAGGTATCATTTTTCTGGCATTGTTGCTTGTTATGTGGCCTTTAGCTATACGTATAGACTCTTATGAAGTTATGTTGGCCCATTTAATCTTTGGTTATACTTTCCTTTTGGGTGTTTAGGCCATACAGTTGGTCCAGATAAACCGATTTATTTTCACTCTTAAGGTCGTCTGAGGATCTGTTCCTCAGGGGTTACATGGGCTTGGGAGGAGCCCCTGGCTCCTTTCTTTTACCAGTTCTGCCTGTGTGAAGATAAGTCAACAGTCCTGCTCCAACGTAGTTGGCTTCACTTGCAAGCATGGAGGAAGTAATTCCTCTGTGTTGACCCTCTTTATAGACCGGATACTGGTTCAAGTCCATCTTGTGGGGTCTTCCTGGCCTCCTTGATCAAGAGGACAGGTGACCCGCCACCATTATAGGACATTTTGAGAGATGCTCATAGTCCCCTGGAACTAGTCGACCTAGGAGGGCAAGGAGCAAAAAGTGTCATTTATGTCCCTCTGACCAAATTATTATAGACCTCAAAGTATATCTGTTAAACACCCAGGAAGGTTAGTTCCACCAGTCTGGTATTTTTAATTATTGTGTGTCATGTAGATAAATCTTGGGCAAAGTGTAGGTGTTCTCAGATAAACCTTACCTAGACATATATTTCTTGATCTGCTATGTATAATTTGTCAGTCAGTTGTAGGAGTAATATGGTACTCTATGTTTTTCAAAACTAGCTAGGCATTGTCAGAGCTATTTTTTAAAGAAAAAAATCAGTCTCCTATCCACTTCAACTTGTGTTTTTTTTTTTTAATCACAGTTAATATTTATTCAGATACAGAAAGGTAGATGCTTAAATGTAAGAATTCAAAGCAGACGAAGACTGGAGAATCACACACTGTTTCCGGAGTATATCATTTTAATATCACTTTCCATGTGGTTGCATTCATGAAACAGTTTTTTTCTTATGCATACAATCTTTCTGATTGCAAATTGTGCTATTTCTAATTGAATTTTAAGTCTTCTTCTATTGAATGTAAGTGCCCACAAAGATATTCCAAGATGTAAAATGATCTCCCCCACCCCCACCCCCTATTTTTTTTTTAAAGTCAGCAGGTTAACAGATCTAATTAGATCAGGAAAATCTCCTTTCAATCATCAGTTATAATTGAATAATCCATTCATATGAATCTTGAGGGAAGGTCATCTTTAAAAGTTTGTCTTTCACAAAAGGTACACAGAGGGTAATAAATAAGTGAACTTTATTGCATTCATAGCTCTTTCTTGTTTTCTGCCATTGCTTTTGCTTATCATTCCTCTTGGAAATAATACATATTTTTTTATGGTTGACTTCTTTTTTAATACTTTACTGATGTTTTCTGCTTTTCTTATAATAGATGCTTATGAAATTTAGACCCCCCTCCCCATCCTTGTCCCCCAGAGCGCCCTCCCACTTGATTTCATGCATTCTGTCATATATGTTAAGTCCTATCTGGTCAAGTATGTCAGGTATTTGTACCCAGATATCCCTTAGTGCAAATTCATTCAATGGAGTCTAGTCAGTTTATCTAAGTCACCCTCTTTTTAAAATATTTTATTTATTATTTTTATCTGTATGTGTGTATTGTCTGCATGTAGGTAAGTGCACCAGTGTCATGCAATCCCCTCAGAAGTCAGAAGAAGCTGTCGGATCCCCTGGAACTGGAGTTATGGACAGTTGTTAATTGCCACGTGGGTGCTAGGATTCAAACCTGGGTCTTCTGCAAGAATAGTCAATGTTCTTAGCCGCTGAGCCATCTCTCCAACCCTAGAGTCATTCCCTTAAAGAAGATCTACCTTCCCTCACCCAGCAGTAATCCGATGCCAATAGGTCTTCCGCTAGTGTTAGGGCCAGTTGCCCATTTCCCTCATTCTGTGCTAGGTTTTTGTCTTATTGAATCAGAATGGCTCTTGTGCATGCTGTCACCATCGTGGCAAGTTCATATGAGCAGGCTCTCAGTGACCTGAAAGCCTCTGTTTCCTTATGTTCATACACCAGAACCCTGGCTGTTACAATCTTTCTGCCCCTCTTCAACAATGGTCCCTGAGCTGCTGGTGGGTGAGGTTTAATATAGGAGTACTATCCAAGAGTACACACTCTGCAGTTTCTTGTTCTCTAAAACTTAAGTCATTTGTGGCTTACTGTGTGCATTGCAGTTCGTTGTATGAGGAAGCTTTGCTGGTGACAGTTGAGGAAAGCATTACTATTCTCTGTACACCCTGTTCCACTGTAGATGTGTCACTTAGGGCTGGACATCTCTCAGACATATATTCTCTGTGTGTGATGACTTGTGGAACTCTGTAATCACCTCTCATTTGTTAGAAAAATAAGTTTCTTTGATAATTTCTTATAATTTTATATACCACCCAAAAACTTCTAAAATACTGCTGTAAATCAGGCATATGCTTTTTATAAATGGGAGGACTCCCCATTCTGTAGGGAAAAGATGAAATGAATATGTCAGCACTGGCAGCTGAAAGGATGAAGATTTCTTGGTAATGAGAGAGGAAACTGTGTCAGTAGGAAAATTTTAAAGTAAAATATCTCAATGTGCCCTGAAATCCCTATTTACTTGTGTTGAACTGGGGAGGGGGTGGATCTAAAAATAGCACAGTTAAATGTTTTGGGGGATTTAAAAAAATTCTTCCACCAAAAAAGCCAAAATTAAATACCAAGGTTTAAAACAAAGAATCTCTATACTAGAGGTTTATTTTATAGAAGAAAATACACTATAAATTAAGATTCTGAAAATAGAATGTCAGATTGAGTTTATTTTAAACTTTATATATTGAGAGGATTTATAGTTAGCTCAATGGTTTACTCTCACAATGGACCTAAATATGGTTCCCAGTGTACCCACATGGTGGCTAACAATCTTCCATTAACTATAATTCCAGGGGATCCAGTGCCCTTTCTGACTGGGTTTTGCATGCAATCTTGCACTTACATAAATGCAGGAAAAACACTCATACACATAAAATAAAATCATTTTGAAAATTTTTTTTTGATTTCTTGAAATTTTCATACAATATACTTTAATGTTATTTAGATCTCTTCCCCTATCCGTACAAATAAAAATTCTATGATTATGTTCAATTTACCTAACATTTCAATTTTATGTTTTTCCATCATTAAAATAAACATATGCTTTTTATTTATTTTAAATGTTGTTTTAATTATTAACAATATGTTTTGCTCCCACATGGGCTCCAGAAAATATTTTTATTTGCATTAAAACTCCTGTCCCACAGTCAATAGGAGTCACTCTGCTTAGATTTGAATACCAGCTATGCTTTCAATCTAGTGACCACACGATTTGATTTCAAAATAAATTTTCAGCTGGGTATGGCCGTGAACACCTTTAATCCCAGCAGTTGGGAGGCAGAGACAGTTCTCTGTGAGATGGAGCACACTCTAGTCTACATAGTGAGTCCCAGGCCAGCTGGGGTTACTGAGAGACAAGGACTCAAAAAAATTGAAAAACAAGAAATTTCACTTTAAGTAACTAGATTGCCCACCAATGGAGGGTTTTCCATAAATCAACTGAAGAAATGACTGAATAATTGTATACATCCAGTTCTAATTTCTGCAACCTAAAGACAATTTTTCTGGGATGCAACATCTTGACTTGGCTATTTTGTCATATATCTAGAGAAAAATTACACAATGGCAATTGATTTAAGTTTTGTATTTTATAACCAATTTAGTAATTGTCAGACCATAACAATAAATGATTAATTTTCTAGAAAGTCATGACTGTTCAATTTCCATTGATTCAGTTATTGAAATTGATGTATATATTTCCAAAAATGATAAATATATTACAAGGGAAAAGATAACATATTTTAGAAAGGGAACATAGAGTTAAATGATGCCTCAAATGTAGACCTTCCTCCTATGAAGTTTGTACTTTTAGACATGTCAATGAATCATAATGAATTTGATTCCTAAACTTTAAAACTGAAATATTTGTACACTGAAGAATTCTTGAACTATTTTTAAGATCAAATGCCCTAGTATTTAGTGCAGCAGTTTTGTAAACTAGAGAACCCTGAATAAATATGTTGTCATTGTGGAAAACAATATATGCCTTGATCAGAACTTAAAACATTTGTTTGCCTGTGTGTGTGTGTGTGTGTGTGTGTGTGTATGTGTGTGTGTGTGTAGACATGTGCATGCCATGAAAAAAGTGCAGAGGTACTAGGACAAATCGCAGGAATCAGTTCTCTCTGTTAGGTAGGACTTGAAGATCAAACTCATGTCCTCTGTCTCCACGCAAGGGCCTTTACCCACTGAGCCATCTTACTGGCACTTCAACCAGAATTTAATTAAATTTGTAACTGCAAGAAATTCATTGGATAAAGGCATTTGCTATATGAACTGGGAAACCTAAGTTAATCCTAGAACCCATGTAAAGGTGGAAGGAGAGAACTGACTCCACGAAGTTGACCTCTGCCTTATCTTTACATACATGTCAATGCACATGAACTTACACGCATAAAGGATACACACACTCCACTGTAATAAATAAATTTTTAAAGAACTTAAGTTCAATCACAGTAGTATGTAGATTACAATGATTACTTACATTTTGGATTATGTTTTTAAGAAGTGGAAGAATGTAAACTAAGAAAAGATCTCTGAAGTTCTTAACCACACATCATCATAACTATAATTTCATAAATACACTATATATAAATATATTACAAGGGAAAAAGATCACATATTTTAGAAAG
>NW_008339433.1:2703160-2712387 GCF_000622305.1 Nannospalax galili
TGCTTATGTATAAACACCATGTCCTATCTCCCCAGCCCTTTGTTTCTTAAAGTTATTTTTATACAGAATCTCCCATAGTACAAGCTACCCTCAAACTCCATTTATGGCTAAGGATGGCCTTGAACATTGGCTTCTTTTGCTCCATCTCTTGGGTGTTAACGTTACAGGAGTAGACCTTCATACCTGGTTTATATAGTGTCGGGAATGGAGCTAATCTTATGTGAGCCCATACATGAAGAGCACATATTAAATGCTCAGAAAAATGTGTCTCTTCTTTGCATTGCTAGGAAAAGAAATAATCAAATGAATAGGTTGGCATAGATGAAAAATATGAAAGAAGTCATAGAAAGATGTAGATAAAAAAAGTCAGAGGCTGAACGAGGCATGATAGTGCACACGGAGGTGGAGACAGGAAGATCAAGGTTTCAAAGTAATCCTTGGCTAAATTGTGAGCTGGAGGTTAGCCTAGAATAAATGAGACTCTGTCATTTTTGCCTAACATGTATAGAGCCCTGATTCCATGTCCTCACGAGCCTGAGGCAGAAAGAAAAATCATAATCATCCTTGGCTACATAGCTCTAGAACAACCTGTGATTCTTGAGACCCTGTCTAAAACACAAATAAACAAACAAGAAACAACCATAATATTATAGGAGTCTCAAATACCCTAAATGGATGTTTATCTTTAAAAACTTTAGCATTTTAATTTTTAATAATATTTTTAGAATGATCTGTTAGATTATCTTTCATGTAAATATGTGGAGAAGTTTTTATTCCGCTGATATTATGTTTCTTTGTGTCAATTTTCTCTTTTCCTCATGTGTTTTGGTACACTAGAGATGAAATGATGGCTGGAATTTTCATCAATGTAAAATGAAAACATTCAAAGAAGAGGACTTCCCAGATGGTCAGCAAGCTTGCTGCTGTACTACTTTAATACATTCCTACAGACAAGAGAAAATTGCTGTCTTTTGTTCCTGCTTGAGATTCATTTGCTCAATACACTTATTTATTTACAGTTAGGAATGTTTGCTGTATATATCTCTGAAACTATAAAATATGGTAGTTTAGACTTTCTTTGTAACTGCTTTGTCAAATATTTACATGTATTGTCTTAACCACTGAGTTAAAAATCGCAGTTTACTTAAAGCAGAACTATTTAAAAATGAATAACCACTTGGCAGATGAAGTTTGTGGGACAGGTTTTTATAGCATTTCTCAATTCCTCCATCAAATTTCTCAAATGCATTTAGGGGAAATTAATCCAGACCACATTTAAAAGGACTCTAAAGAACCCATCAAAACCCCAGAATAGACATTGGTAGTCATTTCTGACTGTTTATTATACAGAAGAGACCAAAGCATAATTTGTTTGCTACACCGCAGGATATCTCTATCTGTAATCATACAGGCAATTACTATAGCTGGACATCAAGAAAGACACAGAATAGGTCAAGAGAACCTAAATGACAATAGAACAGGAGAAGAAACTATAGTAATGCAGCTTTAAAAATGTACTTTTTAGGAAAAAAATTTAGGTTATTGTTTTATATAGCAATGGGGCATGTTTAAGCTTTAAAGTAAGTATTTTTCAGCCAGGAAAAAAATGAATGCTGTTTTCCACTGAAGATTTAATGGATAAAGAAAATATATATGGAGGAATTCAAGAAATTGGCCTAAGAACCTTATCTGTTGTAAAAAACTGGAATAATATTTTTGTCTCTGAGTTTCAGTTTCTTCATCTATAAAACAAATATAATTAGAACAAGTTTTAGGGACATTAAATATGGTATTATTCAATTCTAGTCATGATAAGAGGAGTTCAATAAATATTTCCATTTTACACAAAATACAAGAATGTAATTTCCATTCGAAATAGAACATGTGTTAAATATACAAACATTTAGAATATAATTATAGTGTGACATATCCATGGAAGATTTTAAAACGCAAATTGGGGAAGACATCCAGACTTTCATCTAAATATTTAGTAAGAACATTTGGGAGAAATTTTATCCAACATATCTGCATAAAAGGGAATTTGCATTTTATTTTTGGTCTCTTTGAGACAGGGTGTCCCTGTAACCCCAGCTAGCCTGGAATTCACTAAGAAGACCAGGCTGGCCTTGAACTCACAGAGATCTGCTTGCCTTTGCCCCCCAAGTGCTGGCACTAAAGGCCTGTGTCACCACAGCCAGCATATATTTTATTTTAAATTATGTGTGTATGTGTATGCTTATGTATGTAAAGATGTGCCTATGGAGTGCAGTATTGGAGGCAGTTGTGAGCTGCCCGATGTTGGTCCAGGGAACTTAACTTGGGTTCTCTAGAAGGGCAGTACTTGTTCTTAATTTTGAGCTCAGCCATCTGTCAAATTATTTTCTAAAAGTCATATTGAATAATTGCTTACTTCGGTTATCCCTCAAAATAACTTTTTCCCATATATTTTGCTATTTCAAATGAAATAGCATAGAATGAAAATAGTCTTTTTGGCTTTAAATGAATCATCATCTTGAAAGTGCTATATCCATGCACAGTAACTACGGCTATGTTCTACTCCCTACCATCTATTAAAAACACACACTTTTTCCATTTATGATTAACTTGGCCCTCATGAATGTCTGTTTTTACAACTTTTCTTTTGTTGATACAAGGGATTCTCAAAATTGCAAAGTCATTTATATATTAGCATGCTCATAAGATTCTCATGGTATAATATGTTATACGGATTAAAGACAAATCAATGCTCAATTCTAGTTGTTATTTATGATCTAAACAAATTATCTCTTGGCAACAGAAATGACTCAGCTTTAATTTGGCAAGACTTCCTAAATTAATGAGACTAGAGAGATTGTTCAGTAGTTAAGAGAATTTAACTGCTCTTCAAGAAGACCTAGGTTTGAATCCCAGCACCCACATGGTGGTTATCATCTGTTCCTAACTGCAGTTCTGTGGGATCTGACCTTCAGCACCAGGCATGCACCTGGTACATTTACATACATGCAGGCAAAATGCTCATACTCATAAAATAAAAATAGATAAAATATTTTTAAAATTGTTATATATTATGGTATTCCTACATGAAACATTTACTGTGGGAAATAGCTGAGAAAACTTTTTGATTCTGTAAGACTGTAGAAGTGTCAGTCATGATTCTCCTTGGGCTTCGTTGGCTTTAGTGAGCTGTGTGGAGTATGACTGTGCTGCAATTTGCTATTTGATCTTCGATAGTAACAACTATAGGCTGTTTTATGTATTATGGAGCAAAAAGAAGTCTCATGCAATAGCGTGCTGAGTAAACAAAAACAGGAAAGCTAATGTTTTAGTAATTCCTATAGCCTGTGTTCTTAGTTGTAAACTTGATGAGAATTTTTTTTTTGAATAAAGTGCTAAGTAAAAAATGGTGGGGCATGCAGATAGAGTAGGGAGTATAATCTGCTAATATGATTAAGAAGTATTGTATGAAATGGACAAAAATTCAATAAAAATATAAAAGTGGCTCTAAGGAATGATTTCAAATATGTAAAATTCAGAAGAATATCGGTTGCAGTAAAATGTTCTCAAATATATGTATTTTGATATAAACATTGTATTTGCTTATTTATTATTGAATTCTGTTTTTCAGAATGTAATGTATTTGTAGCCAAAATAATCAGAAACTTAAGACACAAAATATCGTTTTTCAGTTCCTGTAGTGGGAAAATGCTCTTAAGAATTCATTCAATAATGAAAATTATGATGATAAGTAACCAAACTGAATACCAAACATTAATAGGAAATGTGAGGAAATCAGATCATAATATAATAAATTAAGTGGGAAGTTTATGTAGGGATATGCAATTTATTTAGATGTCTTATATTTTGAATCTTTAAAAAGAGGCCACAATGTTGAATAAGTAAGGATGAATGCTCGATCTGGAATGCATTAGGGAGGAGGTTGAATATAATGAAAATACACTGTATAAGAATTTCAAAGAATTGCAAACATTTAAAGAAATGGATGCAATACCACCAAAAAAAAATGTGAGTTAACCTTGAGAAATTAAGGATGAAGTTCCATTGCAGATGTTCGCATACCTATAATGTAGCATGAAAAAATATTTGGAAAGACTTTCATTGCTTCAGGAAGAAATAGTTAAATCTTGGAAACAAGTTGAGACTATATATAGGATGCCTGGATCTGGCAATTTTCAATAATCTGTCTGCTAAAAATTCACGAGGCATGAATTTAATAAGATACAACTTTCTGACCCTAACTTGCTCCTTTTAATTGTTCTTGCCTCATTGTCACCATCAATTCTAATGTCATTTCAGAAAGTCCTCTTTTTTGCTTGCTATGATTAGTAAGCTAATTAAAGTTTCTAGAACTTATGCCCTTTCACAGAATTCTAATTTGTCAATATATGTAGCTAATTAATAAAGAAACACCTTTGACCTACCATATATGTCATTGTGAAAATTTCCTATTATAAAAAAAAATTGCAAGCTGAATAACTTTAAAATGTTGATTGTGGCTTGTTTTTGTATTAGAAATGTCTTTAGTGATCCCTGGCCCTTTACTGGTTAGCTTAAAGTGTATATAAAAGGAAAACTTTATATTATATAAATTCATGTCACTAATAGAAGCTTTAAAATAAACCCATATATATACATATATATGTATATAGTTGCCAACTTAGATATTTTGTTAATTTTTACTTTTAACTCTTTGTTCTGAAAGTTAATATCTATGTAGTCAAAGACAGGTAATCTGGGCTGAGGAGATGGCTCAGCTTTAAAGTACTTGCCTTGCAAGTTTGTGTACCTGAGTTCAGGTCTGAAGAAACTTGGAAGCACATAGGTCAGATGTTGTCTTCTGACTTCAGCATGCCAGCACTTCCAACCTCACATACAACCAGGCAGTCAAGAACGCACACATACACACACACACACACACACACACACACACACACACAAGTTGATGCTGTAGTGGATTTATAAAGGGCACTTAGTCCATTCTTTAGTGCTGTGGCTGTTAGAAATAAAACACAAGAACACAAGATCAAAGAGCAAGGATGGAGTATTCTTTCCATGAAGAAAATTCGTTCTTTATTCTTAGTGAGTTAGAATTACCCATGCTTAGGAAAGATGAAACATTCCGTATTAAGAAATTTGCCAGATGCCAAAAGGGGCCTTTTGCATTACTACAGTTACTTACTGATGAAGCCAGTCATGTGGGAATGTAGAAAGTAACAGAAATAATTTGGGACATCATCTTCTCCATTTCCTTTCATTACATTGGATTAAAGCATTTGGGATGGGGAATTGTAGATTTTCATAAAGATTTTGAGATGCATGCGATGTATTGGTGTTCTAACACACCTATATTTAAGAAAAATTTTAAAATTCTCTAATTAAAGTAAATCTATCTTTTTAGCATATGTATGTTATTTGCCAATATTATCTTAGATGTTTTTATGATACATGTATTTGTAATCTGATCAGGCCTTAACACTTCATTCTGAGAGCTAAAGTTCAGAAACAATAATATAATTAAAATAATGCAGAAAAATCAATAATTATTCTTACTGTTAATCTCTAAAATAATAAATACATGATTAATAAATTTCAAAAATATGCAGGTAAATCTCACATTAGATACAGACAATATATAGAGTCTGAAAAAAAGATACAATATGGAACATGTTTACATAAATGGGGAATTGGTAGGTGTTACAATCTGAAACATTAAAACAAAAAATTTTATTTAAAATGTCTGTAAAGCATTGCATAATATTTAGATGAAATATTGCATTGTATTATGCATTTCCTAATAACAGTACATGAATAATATATTTTAGAAGAACAAATTTTATGGTTTGAGGATGCTAGAGAATTAGTATAAATTAATATCAATGGACAATAGAACATCTCACTGGGTCCTTTCTGAAAGAATGTTTAATTTTGCCATAAGAAAATAATGTCAACATTAAGCATTTCAGCAATTATTGGAAGGAAAATTACAAGGTTAGAAAAGTTTTATTAAATGGGAAATATTGCAATAAAACCTCTTGGGTCCATAATTTTATTAGCTAAGACATAACAGAGTTATGTATAACCTCATCATACAAACTCAGTATTTTGCTGTGCTTCCATTTCATTTTGGTAAAAACAGGTGTATTAATATTTGGCTTTTTTGTTTTGGATATAAAATAATTTCCTTATGGGTTCATTATATGGTATTTGTTGAAATGCTTTTTTTCACTTGAAGATTGAGACTTGGGCCTTGCACATTTTAAGTTCTTGCTTTACCACTGTGTTGAGCAAGCATCCTCTAAAAAGACTAGAACAGTATGGGAGTGGGCCTAAAGACCCACCCTGAGACACTGGGAGAGGCTAACTGCACTGGGCCCGAGGGGAGGGATAATCGCCATTTTGGACACTGGGAGCCTCAAATTGCAGGGGAGAAGGCACACAGACTGAGCTGCATTGGCCTCCAGGATCTCAAAGCTTAGCCAAAATGTAAAAAAGAAGCCAGAGCAGACTGCATCCTGATTCCCTATTGGCAATTTGGGTAACCTCTTCAGAGGACGGTGTGGTAAGAATAGGGGGTAGGAATTAGCTAGGCAGTTAGGGTAAAAAAGACGTCAAAGAAAGTAGCTACTTTCTTGACTAAAAGCCAAATTGTCCTTGGGCCTCTTAGGAACATACTCTGCTCAAAAGGCACAAAAAGGTCAAAAGTATTTGGGAGCTCTTATCCATAAACGATTTTAGGGTTACCTCTTCAGAGGGGGAAAATCTACAGTTGCAAAAAGCCCCATTAAGAAAGAAAGGAAGGAGGAAAGAAGGAAGGAAGGAAGGAAGGAAGGAAGGAAGGAAGGAAGGAAGGAAGGAAGGAAGGAAGGAAGGAAATAAAGTTGTTAGAAAAAAGTGATGGGGAGATATGGGAAGTGTTGGAGGAGAGGGAGTGGGCGTGGTTTTGATCAAAACACCTTAGATGCATGTATGAAATTCTCGTTACGTTTTTTTAAAGTTAAAAACAAAAGTGGGCCATAGGACTTTGTAAGTCACTCGTTCCTGGATGTCATAAACTATGCAAAACCCAAATCCACTTTATTTAGTACTGTCTACATGAGAATGGGTGTAGGACTATCTAATGGAACATGGGTAGCCTCACCGTTCACAAGCTGGAAGAAAATGGACTCTCCCTCCCCCAGCAGCTATCACGTGCTAAATAGCTCCTCAGCTAGTTGCAGGACTTAATTAACCCTTCTTTAATCCATAGTGGGCTTTGAGTTGGGGTGATTTTGTGCCAGTCTGATACATGCAGTATTAGTCAGTGAGAGTTCATGTGGGCAAATGGCCCTGTCATGGCCAAAACACTCCACTCCATCTGACTCTAAAGTCTTTCTTTCCCTTCTTTTATGGTAATCCCTTAATTTTGGGTGAAGTTTTGAAATAAAGATGAACCTCCACAGTCTCTTACTCTGTTCATGTTGACCATTTGTCGATTTCTGTATTAACTGTCATCTACTGAAGAAAGAAACTTCTCTGATGAGGGCTGAGAGATAAATTAATCTATGTGTATAAAGATAAGAGCTTAGGGAGCATGCAGATTCATATTTTAGCATGCAGGGCCCACAGTTGTGACAAAACATTGACAAATTTTCTCCCAGAGCAGTTTACACAGTACCTTCTGGCTCTAGGATTATTAGGGAGCAGTGAAGAAGCTTCCTGATCAATTTTGGAAATACAACAATTCCAATACAGTATTCCTAATTTTCAGTTTGCATGGTTCTTTCCCAAAGGAATGGAAATAATTGCAAGCTCTCTATGTTTATTATCAAATATAGAACAATGTGTAACCATTTTGATATCCAGGAGAATAAAATAAGAATGGAAAATAAAATAAAGTATCAATTGATTTTAATCAAGGCTTACTTTCAAACTGAACAAATCTTATTTAATATTTGATACACTATTTATAACAAGTCTATATAAATTCCATAGAATCTGTCTTGAAACACTGAAATTTAAAAGAAGAAAATTATTTTGTTACTGATTTAAGGAGGTTATCATTACTGTTTGACCAAGAAATGCAGTGCATTGTGGTATTTCAGTGTGAGGTTGTGATTACATATAATTTTATTTGAATGAATAATAGCACAAGTCAAAATCAGAATTAACAGAAATTCCTGAAACTAATGCTGTTAATTTCAATGATATGCCAGGAGATATCAGTGTCGATTTGCATATATATATATATATATATATATATGCATATACAATGAATTGAAATGTATATAGTATATCCAAGGTACCCAAACAATACTGAAGTATTTAAATTTTAAAGCAAAAATAGAAATAAAATCTCTTTTAGGTACTTAGTATGAAACTGTGGTAAAAAGTCTCTGAAGAAAACATGTCAAACATAAAATTATACAAAAATATTTTTATATTTTATACAATACCCAAATCTTGTTCACTTTGGAGTTTTCTAGAGAGCAAATGAGAGATATATTATAGAAATATAACGAATTTCATAGCTTCATGGATTATACACATAAAAATTTGAACTTAGTTTCAGTCACATGAGATTATTTTTCTTAATAGATAAAATTATATAGGAGATATATTTATTATTGCATGCAAAATGTGATGTTTAATGAAAAATATTCAGCTATGTTCAAAATGTGGGTAATTTGCATGTCTTTCTATAACACTGGTATTTGATATTTATTGTTTTAGTATTTCATGTTGTAGTTGTTCTGTTATTTTGCACAGGTAGTGATCCTAATAATTCTTTTCCCCAGTGAAGGCATTCTTTCAGAGACAGTAAGGAAGATTAAAAATTTTGTTCAAAAGAAAAGCTAACATTAAGACTTATTTGGTATATTTAGGTAGAACATTATTAAAATGTCACTCAACTGCTACTATGTAAAATCAAGCAACTCTCTGACTGTATAAATAAAAAGAATCATTTATTTCTCACAGTTTTGTGAGACTGGACAAGGCTATGTTGTTTTCAGTGGCCTGAAACTTACTACGTACACTATGTAGAAGATGTTCAATTCAATTTTTAGAATTTTTGGCAGTACTCCTGCCTTTGCCTCCTGAGAGGCTCTGGGATTGATTTACACACACACACACACACACACACACACACACACACACACACACACGTCTGTGATTCTGAAAAAAGAACAAAGTTATTGCAGAAGTCAATACAGGGATCTTTATTAACTTTT
>NW_008339433.1:2712420-2729996 GCF_000622305.1 Nannospalax galili
TTTTACTTCTGTCAAAATCATATATTTCTACCATGCATCATTAGCGTAGAGTGTTCCAAAGTTACCCATTTTTGTTCCATCACAGTCCTTAGCTTGGCAAAGAAAAAGCTGTTCTTGGGTCTGCAATCTTTATATCAAATCCCTCCATTATTCCAGTAAGAAAATGTAGTCCCAATGAGGTAACAGACATCAGAGGCCACAGTCCACAGTGGTGTGGAATCTTGGCTTCGGTCTCTGTCCCTGTGACTTCAGCTTTACGAATCATCACCAAAGCATCTTTTGGGACTGTGCAAATTCTTCCCGTTTTACTTCTCCGTAGATGAATAAATGACAGACTTGGATAAACTTGCACTGTGAGTTCTGTAAAATGAAGAAATGAAACGGAGATGCTAGGCAAGATTTTGACCTAGCTTGTTGCTTTGGATACAACCAGGCCTCTTTTGGAGAGGTGTGTTCCACTACACTGAGTTTCAATAGAGGGGTTGGTAATCTTTTGGTTCCCAGGAAAGGGCAGAGAATTCATTAATGTTCCTGGAAACTTTAGAGTCAAACATGAACCTCAGCTATCTGAGAGTTTGTTATATTCTAATTTCCTCCAAATTGATACACTGCAGGGAAGCTCCTTAAGACCTGAGATATTCTAAAGGGAGGCCTGTTAAGATTCAGGAAGTAAACAACTCAGAGGCTTAAAGAAGTTCCTTGCAGTAGGCTTCTCCCTCCAGTGTTTATATAAGCAGTAAGGACTTCTGAGAGCGTCTAAGACAAACCCAGCTGCCCAGAAAAGGCCAGACCAGCCAAACTGCCATAGTGCTGGAATATGGGCACCCTGTCACCAAAGTCCAGATTACAGACACATTTCTGATGCCTGGCAACAGGTCCCAATGGTTGAGTACTTCCTGCTCTTCCAGATAATGTGAGATCATTTCCCAGCACCCACATCAGGCAGCTCACAACTGCTTTTAACTCCAGATCCAGGGGATCCAACCACTTCCTCTGGCCTTCTCAGGTACCAACACATGGCATCATACAAATATGTTCACATAAATAAAAGTAAACCTTTACAATAAATAAAGTACATTTCTAAATTTTATTACTCAAGGGTATTTCTAGATGTATAATTTCATGGAGACTTGAGAGTTTGTAGCAGTTCAAAAACCAAGGGGCCATCAAAACAGTGGGGCCAACTCCCCAAAGCAGATAAAAAGGCAAGAATGTCCCACATAAAGGAGTATACTCTGGGACAGAAGGCATGGCAGTGTCAGAAATGACCTGCCTTGATATTTTCTCAAGGAGATACAGGCCGTGGACAAAATTGCCTGGGTGAAGAGGCATAACAGATATAGAAGCAACATTATAGGAGGTTAACTTAATAATATTATCAACGGAGGATACTTAAAATGCCTATATAAGCAACATAAAGAAGTTCCAATAGAATTCTTTTGTTGGGCCTTTGGGACCCTCATACACATGGCATGGAGGAAAATGAGGCCTAATATAATTTCATAAGCCAGGCTAAAGTTTAGCGACCTGTCTCTGGCCTGTCACTTCCATGTGGAGGTGACTCAGCAGGGCCCTATCTAAGATTGCCTCTGCCCAGTAACAACTGGCGTAATAAATTCCCAGTGGCCCACAGTCTTCACCCCAGATGACACATTCCCATACCCACCCCCTTTTCCACACCCCCTTTGCTTAAACTATATAAGTTGATGCCTGACGCAATAAAGTGAGTTCCTGCCTCAACAAGACTCCCAACTCGGTGTGGTTTTGAGTCGCCGACACTCACTGACGCAATAAAGTGAGTCCCTGCCTTGACAAGACTCCCAACTCGGTGTGGTTTTTGAGTCGCCGACACTCACCATCCTGCTCAGCCCCTAAGAGAAGAACACAGGCTGGTCCTGGCCTCTCTCCCTGTGCTGTACCTGTCGGAGAACGATTTGACAGATTGGTGCCCCATGTGAGGAGCTGCCTACCACAAAGTTTGCTGACGGGCCAATCGGTCTGTGGGTGAGTGTACTCCCATAAATTATGGAAAAGTCCAATTCTAAACCTGATCCCTCTTTAGCTTCCCTCAGGGTCCTGCACAAAAGCAGAGGCCTGGACCTATCAGATAACCAAGCTCTCCAAGCGTGGGGGTGCCTGCTAAAGACTGCACCCTGGCTCCTGGAGAGCAATCTCTTTGACTGGGATACTTGGGATAGAGTTGAGAAGTTAATCAGAAGGACCCAGATAGAAAAGGGAGAGATCCCCTGCGTCTGGGGATGCTCCCCACAGTATCTGCCTTAAAAGGCTGCTTTCCCCCATGCCCTCTGAGAACAAAGGTGGCAGAGGCCCAGACTCCAGCCCCGGTCAGGGCCGCTGACCTGGTCCTGGAGACGCCACCGAGCCCAAAGCCTGATCCTAGGCCCCCAGGCCATACGGATCCACTGGACCATCCTGAGCCCCTCTACCCCTCCCTCAATTCTTTTGGGAGTGCCCCTTGGCCCTGCAAGGGCCCCACTTAGGCAGACTCTCAGACTAACCCGTTCTGGGCTCCCTCTGCCCCTCCCCTGTACAAAAATTAAAAATAATAATAATAATAATAATAAAAAGCATAAAAATTACTCTTCCAGACCCAGATCCTGGCTGTCAGACTAAACGGAGCCAGGTTTACAAATCCTGCTTTCCTGCTTCCCCATACTCTACAGGTCCATCTTGGCCTCTGGGCCCACTACCTCGTTTCCTTGTACTATGACTCTATCTACTGGCTGGTCGTGCACCACGTTACAGAACCTCTCATTTTATTAGCTCAAAAGCACACCAGTGTGTGGGAGGTTCCGCCCTGCCTTTGATTACAGGACCCGGTGTTCACTGGCGGGGCACACACAACACATGCTCGTATTTCCCCCCCCCCCAGTGATTGCAGGTCGCTGCCCTGGGGTTCGGGAATTTAGCTCAAATCTGCAACAGAAGAAGAGGATGCTTTTCTTTTGTTGCCTGATTCTTCTTTTTCTCGTTTTTATGTGACCTAAGCCAAACCTTTCTATTTCTGCTTTCTCCTCCCTCCCTCCCTCTCTCTCTCCCCTGTATGCTACTCCTTCCTACTCTGACTCCTGACTCTGCCTCTGTTCCCTCAGGGCAAAAAATCCTCTTTGTTCCCCTACCCACCTGCTGAGGTCTTTGACTCATCTTTGCTGTCCAGCAATCCATTACTATAAAAACCAACCTAAGACAGGGGTTGTGTTTCTCCGCTGTTACAACAAAAATAAAAAGGGGAATATGTTGGGCCTTCGGGACCCTCATACACACGGCATGGAGGAAAATGAGGCCTAATATAATTTCATAAGCCAGGCTAAAGTTTAGCGACCTGTCTCTGGCCTGTCACTTCCGCGTAGTGGAGGTGACTCAGCAGGGCCCAACCTCGGACTGCCTCTCCCCAATCACAGCTGGCGTGGCCAATTCCCAGTGGCTCACAGCCATTGCCCCAGATGACATACAACTTTGCCCTTCGCTTTTCCACACCCCTTTTTGTTTAAACTATATAAGGTAATGCCTGATGCAATAAAGTGAGTTCCTGCCTCAACAAGACTCCCAACTCGGTGTGGTTTTTGAGTCTCCGACACTCACCATCCTGCTCAGCCCCTAAGAGAGGAACACAGGCTGGTCCTGGCCTCTCTCCCTGTGCTGTACCTGTCGGAGAGCGATCCGACATTCTTTCAGTATATGCCCAGTCACATGGAGCAAATTTTACTAAGCTTATGGTAAAAAGTATTGCAAAAATATAACTGTTGACATAGCCAGGGGTGACAGTACATTACACTGAGAGTGACGATCATTTTTTTAAAGTAAATAACTTATTGAGAATTTCATACATGCATATAAGTTGTTTTGATCAAATAAATGCCCACTCCCTCCCCTCCAACTCCTCCCAAATCTCCCCATCACTTTTTTTCTAATAATTTCATGTGCTCTTTCTTCTTCTTTGATTTATTTTTATGCGGCTTTTTGCTACTCTAACATACCCCCTTCTGAAGAGGTAACCTTAAAATCTTTTGATGGATTAGATAAAACCTCCCAAATATTTTCAACATCTTTGGCCTTTGGAATGGAGAAGCTTGCTAAGAGGCCCAAGGACATTGTGAGTTTTAGTCAAGAAACTGGCTACTTATCTTTGGGATCTTTTCACCCTAACTGCCTAGCCAATTCCTACCTCTTATTCTTATCACACCATCCTCTGAAGAGGTTAATCAAATTGTCAATAGGGAATCTGTATGCAGACTGCTCTGGCTTCTTCCATGCTGAACAGGGACACAGGGTGAATCAATTGGAGTACCCCTACAGTGGGTCTCTCTAAAAGACTCCCAAATTGCATAACTCTTATCTCAAGGAGGAAAAGAAAGTCTTTGAATTGCGAATAGGAAATATGAAGGAGAAGTAAAGGCAAGAGTAATTAGGATTACAAGTTCTAGACAGGGAACTAGAAAGTGAGAACAGGACAATTAACAAATGATCATATGCGAGTCCATTGGAATTTCTTGACAAGGGCTTCCAAAATCATTCCTCTATTGGGTTCTTTCTCATTTTTCTTTTGTCTTCCAAGGCTGGACTTTAGAGTCATAGATGCAGGATTTGCTTTCAGGTATTTTGATAGCTGTTGTTAGAATCAGTGGTTAGAATCAGTGTCAGTTCCCTCTCAAAATCTTCTAGATAGGGGGAGAAATAAATTTATCCATCATTTTAGAGCAATAGCTGGTTGTTTCCCTTAGCTACAGGTGGGCACTACAGTATTGGAGACCAAGATTTGGAGTCTTACATCTGAGCAGCACTTTCTGGTTAGGCACAAAATCATCAATGAGAAATAATTGTCTAAATAAATTTTATACAGACTTAAGGCTAATGTCTGTGAAGTGTAATCCCTTGAATTCTTAAAGAAATATACTGATGACTTTACTCTTTGGTTATATTTTCCTATTGGGTGTTTAAGCCCATACAGTTGGCCCAAGGAAATCAATTTATTTTTACATTTAAGGTTATTTGAAGATCTGTTCCTCAGGTGTCAAATGGGCTTGGGATGGTCTTGACTAGATCTTAAACTGGATGGTATAAGAGAATTTCCTGAAGTTAAGGAAAAATATCCCCATATAATAGAGGAAGCACCTAGAACACCAAATAGACATGCGCAGAAAAGAAACTCCCCATGACCTATCATAGTAAAAACAGTAAATGTACAGAACAAAGACAGAATAATGAAAGCAGCAAAAGAAAAACAAGTCATACAAAGGAAAGCCCACCAGAATTAAAGCTGACTTATAAATGCAAATTATTAAAGCCAGAAGAGCCTGGACCAAGGTATTTCCAGATCTACATGACAATAGATGTCAACCCAGAAAACTATGTCCAGCAAAAATGACTATTATAGTAGAGGGGAAAAGAAAAATGTTTCATGACATGAAAATCCTGAAAGAATATATGTCCAAAATCCATCCCTTCAAAGAATACTTGAAGCAATACAGAGAGCAGAGAGAGAAACAACTATACCCCAGGAGCAACAAAAGAAAATAAATAAAGGTATAATCTAAAAAACACAAAATTAAACAGAGAATATAAGCAGCAATCAAAATGACAACAACCAATACACATCTTTCAATAATAACCTTAAATATCAATGGTCTGAACTCCCTAGTCAAAAGACACAGGCTAAGTGAATGGATTAAGAAACAAAATCCATCTCTTTGCTGCCTGCAAGAAACCCATCTCACCTTCAAGGACAGGCACTACCTTAAGGTTAAAGATTGGATAAGAATATCCAAGCAAATGGTACTAAGAAACATGCAGGGGTTACAATTCAAATATCTGACAAGAAGATATCACAATACTTAACATATATGCACCAAACTCTGGTGCACACAAATTCATAAAAACAACACTACAGGACTTTAAGAAACAGATTAACCCTAACTTAGTAATAGTATGGGACTTCACTATCCCACTGTCTCCATTAGATTGGTCAGCTGGACAAAGAATAAACAAAGACACATCTGAATTAAATGATACCATACATCAAATGGACCTAACAGACATCTTTTGATTATTCTACCCAAGTACCAAAGAATACCCTTTCTACTCAGCATCTCATGAAACTGTTTCAAAAATTGATCACATACTGTGCCAAAAAATAAACTTCAACAAATACAAAGAAGTTGAAATAATCCCATGCATTCTATCAGACCACAATGAAATAAAGGTCAAAATCAACACTGGACAAAGCCTAGTCACTACACGAACTCGTGGCAATTGAACAGCACATTGCTAATCAATGAGTGGGTCAAACAAGATATTAAGAAAGAAATAAAAGAATTCCAGGAATTCAAAGAAAAGGACAATACAACACAACCTCTGGGATACTTTAAAAGCAGTCCTAAGAGGGAAGTTTATAACTCTAAGTGCTTATATTAAAAATTTAGAAAGAGCCCAGATAAATGACCTAACACTGGAACTCAAGACCCCTGGAAAGGCAAGAACAAATGAAACCCAAACCAAGCAGAAGAGAAGTAACAAAAATCAGATGAGAAATTAATGAAATGGAAGCAAAGAAAACAATACAGAGAATCAATGAATCTAAGAGCTGGTTCTTTGAAAAGCTAAACAAGATAGACAGACCCTTCGCCCAGTTAATCAAAAGAAAGAAAGAGAAATCCAAGTCAACAAAATCAGAGACAAAAGGGGATACATCACAACAGACACCCAAAAGGTCCAGACCATTATAAGGGAGTATTTAAAAAACCCATACACTACCAAATTTGAAAATCTAAAAGAAATGGATGGGTATTTAAAATCATGGTAACTGCCAAAGTTAAATCAAGAAGAGATCAACAGTTTAAACAGATCCATAATGTATGAGGAAATTGAAACAGTAACACAAAGCCTCCCAACTAAAAAAAGCCCAGGCCCAGATGGATTTAGAGCAGAATTCTACCAGATATTTAAAGAAGGCCTCCAACAAACACTACTCAAATTGTTCAAAAAGATAGAAACAGAGGGAGAATCCCCAAATTCCTTCTATGAGGCCAGCATTACTCTAATACCCATACTGGGTAAAGACACAACCAAAAAAGAAAACTATAGATCCATATCCTTAATGAACATAGAAGCAAAAATTATCAATAAAATACTCACAAACCATATACAGACACACATCAAAAAGATCATTTACCATGATCAATTAGGCTTTATCCTAGAAATGTGGGGCTGGTTCAATATACACAAGATAAAATATGTCATTAATCATATAAACGGACTCAAAGACAAAAACCACCTTGTCATCTCAATAGATGCAGAAAAGGCTTTTGACAAATTCAGCATGCATTTATGTTCAAACTCCTATAAGGAATTGAACTGGAGGGAACATAATATAGTTAAAGCTATATACAACAAACCCTCAGCCAACATCATTCTAAATGGAGAAAAACTGGAAGCATTCCCATCAAAATCAGGAACCAGACATGGATGTCCACTACCTCCACTCCTCTTCAGCATAGTTCTTGAAACTCTTACTAGAGCAATAAGACAGGAGAAGGAAATTAAAGGAGTACTAATTGGAAAAGAAGAGGTTAAACTGTGACTTTTTGCAGATGACATGATACTATACCTAAGAGATCCCACAAGTTCCACCAGAAAATTCCTAGAAGTGATCAACACTTTCAGTATAGTGGAAAGTTATAAAATCAATCTACAAAAATCAGTATTCTTTCTATATACCAATAACAAGAAATTGTCTAAAGAATGCAGGAAATGATCCTATTCACAATAGCAGCAAAAAAATGTATTGGAATAAATCTGACCAAAGACACCAAAGTTCTCTACAATGAAAATTTTAAATCATTAAAGAAAGACATTGAGGAGTTGGTAGGACCTCCTATGCTCATGGATTGGAAGAATTACTATTGTGAAAATGACCATCCTACCAAAAGCGATATATAAATTCAATGCAATCCCTATCAAATCCCCATGAAATACTTCACAGAACTGGAAAAAAAATGCTTAAATTCATATGGAAGCACTAAAGACCCAGGATAGCCAAAGCAACCCTGAGCACAAAGAGCAACGCTTCGGAGATTACCGTCCATGATCTCAAAGTATACTACAGAGCTATTGTTTAAAAACAGCATGGTACTGAAACAAAAATAGACACATAGATCAATGGAACATCATTGAAGATCCAAACCTGAGCACATGCAATTTCAGCCACCTGATATTTGACAAAGGTTCCAAGAACACACAACATAGGAAAGACAGCATCTTCAAAAAATCGTGCTGGCAAAATTGGATCTCCACCTGTAGAAGAATTAAACTAGATCCTTATCTTTCACCTTGCACAAAAGTCAACTCCAAATGGATCAAAGACCTCAATGTGAAAGTGAAAACCCTGAAGCTATTAGAAGAAAATATTGACAGTGACTTATAAGATATAGGTGTAGGAAAAGATTTCCTACATCAGATAGCAGATGCTCAGGAATTAAGGTCAGCAATCAATAAGTGGGACCTCATTAAACTAAAAAGCTTCTGTATAGCAAATGAAACAATCAAAAATTGAAGAGAAAACCCACAGAATGTGAAAAAAAAATCTTCATCAGCGACACAGCTGACAGGGGTTTAGCATCCAGAATATATAAAGAACTCAAAAAACAAAGAATTGAGAAACCAAATGATCCAATTGAAAGATGGGCTAAAGATCTAAACAGAGAGTTCTCATATGAAGAAATAAAGATGATTAAGAAACATCTCAAAAAGTGTTCAACATTGTTAGTAATGAGGGAAATGCAAATTAAAACCACCCTAAGGTATCACCTTACCCCAATCAGACTGGCTAGGATCAAGAGAACAAATAATACCAAATGCTAGTGAGGATGTGGAGAAAGGGGAACACTCAGTCACTGCTGTTTGGATTGCAAACTCATGCAACCCCCATGGAAAACAGTGTGTAGAACTCAAATAACTAAAAATGAACCTACCATATGACCCGGTTATACCATCCTTTGGCATATACCCAAAGGACTTATCCTATTGTAGAGACACTTGTATAACCATGTTTGTTGTTGCTCTTTTCATAATAGCTAAGAGATGGAAGCAACTTAAGTGCCCCTCAACTGATAAGTGGTTAACAAAAATGTGGCATATTTACACAATGGAATCCCATTAAGCAGTAAAGAAAGATGAAATAATGAAATTTCCAGGTAAACAGATGGATCTAGAAACTTATACAAAGTAAAGTGACACAGATTCAGAAAAACAAACAACATCTGTTCTCCTTTATATGTGGATCTTAGCACCAAATCCTTTTAAATTCCACATTCTCTTAATAAGTTGATGCTATACAGCAGTGCCATTTGCATGAAATAACTATCATCATCACAACTTCAGCTGAGTGTGATTGCTAAACATTGTCACAATTGGGCTTGTTAACGGTTGTGCTCATTCATTAAAGGAGGGCCAAGCAGGGTCATTGGACCCTCACTGCATTATTCAGCCACTCTTCCCAGCCAACTGTATGTAATTTGACCCTAATCACACATGGCCTCCTGGATTTGGGGAGGGCTAAAGTATACAGTCTGAGGAAGGCTAGGAAGAGGAGACATGACCCATGCTGGGTAAAGGCTTTCAAGTGTGCATACCCTCAGGTCATACATAGGCTGGGTGCAGCAACCCCTCAGTTATCTTGGTAAGTAAGCTCAATCAATTCATTACTTCCCCAGTAAAACTTTAATCAAACATTGGATGAACACTAGAACCTTGAAAGGGAATAAACATTGCTTAGCATCCACAGGAAAGGATGTCTAACAACAGATGGAAATTTTATTTGTTAAAGATATTGTGTCTCATAATTTTTTTTAAAAAAAAGAAAAGAAAATGAGAATATAAAAGATGTTAAAAGGATATGGGGATGGAGATATTTTCCAAAATAGAAAAACTGAGAAAGCCTAAGAAAATGATAAAGGTCTATTTAGGTTTGTTGTGATATATAAAGGATGAGACAAAAATAATATACACATAATCTTAAAATATCTATGATCATAGTTTAGTCAACTAGTTTAAGGAACAAAATATATATCTAGTAAAGGTTTATCTGAGAATATTTGGTTTTTTACCCAAGCGTCATCTACATAGGACATGATAATTAAAATAACAGACTGTTGGAACTAACCTTATTGGATGTTTAACAGCCATAGTTTGAACCCTATACTAATGTGGTCACAGGGACTTAAAGGACAGTTTTTGCCCCTTGCCCTTTAAGGTTCCAGGGGACTATGGAACATCTCTCAAACTGTCCTGTAACTCTTGTTCAGGGAGGCCATGGAGACCCCACACAACGGACTTGAACCAGTGTCCAGTCTACAAAGATGATGGTCAACTCATTCATGCTTCCAAGTGAAGCCAGACATGGTTAAGCAAGACCTTTGACTTTTCTTCACATAGATGGATAGTGACTATCTTATAATACAAATGTAATCCATCAGTGTTGTGCCCTTATGCTGTGCTAGGGTTTGTTTGCTCTTGGCTGTGAGGCAGGCCTCTTGTTATATCCTTGGTCTCCTTAGTCCTAGAAGGCTGTTTCTCCATATAGTTAGAGCAAAGACACATAATGATTAAACCTTGGTTAGGTAGCAGTTTAGCAAGGTTTATTACTAGAATTTTAAATGGTTTGTACTTAAGCTAATTGTCTGGAAACAGTAATCCATATGTATATTTTTTAATATTTTTAAGCGTTAATATTTTAATATTTAATTATATTTCTTTTTCTTTGTTGGGCATTTATGATCATGTAGTTGGCCAAAAATAACTCTCCTTTCTAAAATTTTTGAGGTCATTTGGACTTGGGAGGAGCTATTTATCCTATTTTAACTATTTTCATATTTTTTTAATTTATTTTTTGTGAATTCTATACAATATATTTTTATCATATTTAGATAACCTCCCTTATCTGCACCACTGTTATTACCACCCACTGAGTTTCATGTATTCTAAAATATGTTATTTGAGTAACTTTCCAGTTATCTGAAAAAATGTTTCCTAGTGGTAATCCATCACCTCTGACTCTTGCTCTCTGTCGACCTCCTTGTTCTGCAATGATCTCCGAGTCTTTGGTGGTAGAAGTTTGATATAGATGTCTTATTCAGGAATGAACACCCTGCAATTTCTGATTCACTGCATGTTGGCCATTTGTGGCTCTCCGTCTTAATCCCCATCTGCTGCATAGGTAAGCTCTATAGAGAGTTGAGAGATGCATTAATTTATGTGCATAACAGTAAGTCATTAGGAGTTGGCTTAATTCTCTATAAATTTAGAAGACTAATAGTATTATTCTCCCCCCCTATGGCAGGTAATGCCTCTAACTTTGGGTTTCTAGACCTCATATTAATGTCAGGAATGGGCCCCACTTTGTGAAATAGACCTTAGAGCCAATTCAAAAGTGGTTAGCTTACTCCCATAATATTCATGTGACTCTTTCATAGGTGGTTTTACCTTGCCAGGCCGGTTGTTTTAGACTGCAGGATTCACAGTTGGATAAGGCTGATGATTAATTTTCTCTTCACATAGCACGCATCGTGCTATGAAAGCTAGTCAGTAGAGTTAGGGATTTGAAGTCACACCGTCTTAATTTTTCCTTGTTTATTCTATAGTTTGTGTATGTATTGTCTTCAGGGATAGTCTTCCTATCAAGTTCTGGTGAATAACCAAGAATGGGATGATTTCCAGTATTGGTTGAGGGTCTATGAGACTCCTGCTCAACAACTTCAAAAGATGGAATCTGTTGCTGGCACTGGGCTTTACTTTGCCTGCCTATGGTGTCTAGTAACAGTAATGTCCCCTGTTATTTTTATATTTTTTATAGTGTATATACATATACTTTAAGAAGCTTCTAAAGTGGTACGTTTCCATATGTTGATTTTGTTTCTAAAGACTTTTGGTGTTAGTTATCCCTTCCCATACTCCCTCCTCTCCTCTGCCCTCCCACTCTCCATTCCTGTTTATCCCTGCTATGGCTAGCTCCCCCACTATGTCACTGCATTCTCCCTTTTTTCCAAGAAAGTACTCCCATGGTTGTTTTCTGACCTCCTGGGTTTTCAACTTGAAAAAATGTACATAACTAAGATTTCAAAGCTAGCATCCATCTGTGAGACAGAACATGTCTTTATATATCCAACTTAACTGACTCAGGATGATTGTTGCCAGCTCCAACTAACTACCTGTGCATTTCCTAATTTTTTTTTAAGAGCAGAGTAATATTCTACTGTGTATATGTACCACACCTTCATTATCCTTTCATCATTTACTTTTAAAACTAGTAGACTTGTCTGTAAATGTAAGGATACATGTTTTAGCATATAAGAAGTAATTACATTTGTCTAGGGATGTGACTGACATAGGGTTTTCTGTAGACTCTGTGACCTCTCCAACCATGCCTATTTGATCACGTTTACAGTAACACACAAGTTCTCTCCCATTGAGCAGACTTTAAGTCCAGTTAGATAGCTGTTGATTAGTCCCAAGATACAAGTGCCATTACTGCACTAATATTGTTTACTGTCCTAGTCACTGTTGTGCTTATAAAACTTTAATGCTGGGATTGGACCTTTGATTGATTGTCTCCTTTAGCAGCTTTCATACTTTTCTCTAAAACTATCAGAGCTAGTCTTCAGGGAGGAGGCTTCCAGATCGGTTCTTGGTCCAATGCTCCAAGTCTTGTGTTGAAGGATGTCTTGTCTTCATCAATAGAGGCAGCCAAAGTAAAGACAAGTATATCAGTCACCACTCATCAGAGAAGCTTCTTTTTGCAACAGATGTAGACAAATACAGAATTCTACAACTGGTCACACGCAGAAAATAAGTATCTGTGACATGTCCAGCCTTAAGTGACACATCTGCAATGGAACTTCTACACCTAAGGCTCACAGAACATATTAAAATGGGGGTGGGGGAGTGGCAGTATATAGAATAGTAATACATCTCTCAACTTTCATCAACAAATCTTCCTCATGCAAAAGAGGGTTATGCATACAGAAGGTCACATCTTGACAAAGTGTAGATAGAAAAAAAAAGTTGCAGAATGTGTGTCCCTGTTTAGGACTCATATTAAACATCACACACCCAGGTCTCAGGGATCATTTCAAAAAGGGGATGGAAAGATTGTAAGATCCTGGGATAGTGCAGGTACCATAAGGAAACAGAGTATTCCAGAGTTCTGGGAACTTGTTCATGTGAACTTACAGCAATGGTGACAACATTCACAAGACCCATGCAAACTCAGAGAAAAACTAGCAACGAGCTGGGGAAAGGGGAAGCAGGCCCCAACCCTAATCAAAGAACTATTGGCAAGTGATTGCAGCAGGGTGAGGGAGAGTAGATCTTCTCTAAGGGAGTGACTCTAGATAGGCAGATGAGACTCCAGTGGATGAATTCGCATCGAAGAACATCTGCACAAATACTTGATTGGATAGGACTTAAGATTCAGGACAGAATGAATGAAGTTTTGGGGGGGGGATATGGAGGTGTGCAGATGGGTGAGAAGGTGTAAATTTGATTAATATGTATTATATGAAATTCACGAAACCTCAATAAGAATAATTTTAAAGGACTAAGAGAAAAATAAATTGTTTTCAAATATTGCTTAATATAAGAACAATTCTCAACATAATTATAGACATTTAGTCTGTTAAGGCTTATCAGAATAATATGCAAAAATTACATAGTGTTAATATGAAAAATTCAAATTCAGAGCAAGTTTATTTTTAATCTGTAAAGAGGAGAGTCTGGAGACATTGCTCAGTGGTTAAGAACACCGGCTTTTCTTGCAAAGGACCCACATTTGATTCCTAGGAACTGATTATCTTTTCTGGACTCTTCTGGTATTGCAGGAGAGGCCTACGCTTGTATTGATGCATGCAAGACATGCATACTCATAAAATAAAAATAAATATATAATAACCAATTATATGTAAAAAGGAACTAAAGTGAACAGAAGAATGAATGTGAATTGAATGAAGTACATAATTAGAAGTCTTCCATTTGATCAGCAACTTTTATCAAAGTAGTTAGCCTTGCATTTTTCAGTTGTTACTTCATCTGAGAACCAGTTTGCTTAGTGACAAGAATGATTCCTCTAACAGGCACAAATGTGGTAAAATCAATTGCCAAATGTTTTCTGCATGTGTATATTACCATTTTCCTTGGTTACCTAGGAACTTTTAGAATCCTGCGCTGTTTCTTGGAAGCCCTGAATTCCACAAAATCCAGTCACTAAAAGGTGTATCGCATAAGTGATGACAAGAAATCTACAGTTCTCTACTATGCCAAATGTTTTTGTATTGCGACTATTAACTGCAATCATATGGGCTGTATTGCTAAAATGAATTAATATATGAAAAGGACTTTGGAGAGTTGGAGAGGGCCTAGACTACACCAAATGCAGCTACATTATTATTGTTTGTTTTTATCTATTAAAGTTTTCACACTTATAAATAAATAGGAGCATTATCTATTTGTCATCCTACTTAAAATATTGCAGAGTAAGTTAAAAATTTCCTTATTATGAATTCTGAATTTAAGGCAAATGTTTAATCATCCTAGTTGATAAAAGGAATAGAAATAAAGGGATCTTATATAAGTGCTATTAAATTTCTAACCAATATTATGTCATATCAATAAATATACAATGAACCATTATAGAAAAAGGAGAATGTTTAAATGATTTACTGATTATATTAATATCAGCACATAATAGACTTTAAAGTGAGACCAATTATAATAATTTAAGAAGTACATTGAAATTATGATGAAATAGATATTCACAATAAAAAAGTAATAGAGGAGAAAATGTATAAGAAACAAAATAAGTAAAATGCCCCCAAATTATCTTTTCTGAAAAAATATGAGAGGTATACAATAGATGTAAACTATGAGAGTCAGGCTTAGTGGTACACATGTTCAATTCCAGCACTACAGAAGTAGAGGCAGGTGGATCTCTGTGAGATCAAGGCTGGCCTAATATCAACTGCAAGTTCCAGGCCAGCTGAGGTAAAGGAAGCTATTTTCTCAAAAAGACCAAAAAAACAAAAACCAAAACTGAAAATCTCCTAATAAAGCCCAAAATTATGAAATATAATATTAAAAAAATATATACGTTAAAAGAATCAAAAGAGGTGCCACATATGTACATAGAAACATGTAGAATTGCATATTTGTCTTTCTTTAGAAGTTAACTTCCAGTTCTAAAGACACGACAGTGGAAAGATCCAAAAGGTTTTCATCATATAAATCAGTTAAAACTCTTCAATAAGAGTGAAAATAAGAAAGAAAGGAACTGTGATACAGGAAGAGTATTTAAGACCTCATATATGTGTGTGCCTATGTACATTTTGTCACTGACGTAGATTCAATGAATTAGAGCATTAAAAATTCCCAAAGTGGTTTCAATTTGCATTTCCCTGGTGACTAAATATATTGAACATTTAAAAAAAGCATTTCCCAAGAATTTGTATTTCATCTTTCGATAATAATAATAATAATAATAATTAGCCAAATTCCCAGGACTCTGTTGAATTTTTAATTTCTGCACTAATTTAAGGCTATGAAAAACCTGTTGCCATTTCCAAGCATGATAATGATCTGCTGTTCTCTGAACACACTATCCTTGTTTATGCAGTCATCTTGCAAATGTTATTGCACATGCAGATCTTTTATTCAGTCTCCCTTCTTTTAGATAAAAATGTGGATTTCCTATATCATTTTAATATAAACAGCTCTGTCACTCTGAAAACTTCCAGCAGAACATTTTCATTTTTCTTTTTCTCACTTCCTTCTACTTCTCTGATTCAAGATATTTTAAATGTTTTTTCTGTAGTAAGTTAATAGAAGCTTCAACCCTTCCTGAGGCTAAATTAAAATTGTGAGGGATTATGATCTTTAAGAATAATTCAATTTGGAGACTCAATGTTATAATGTCAATGTCATAAGCAATGATTGCTTACACCCATCTACATTTGCTTTACTATAGTACTGACTCCTTTTGACAGCCTATGACTCTTGCTGCATCTGTCACTAATGACTAGCTCAGACAATGGGGACACATTCATCTGATAACAAATCTTGTGCCTCATTCAAACACTACCAGGATAATAAGGTATGGAAAACAAATAGGAAAGCAGGAGCAATAGGTTCTTCCATATAAGTGAGATCTAAGCCAGCCTGGTCTACCTAATGAGTTCCAGTTTAATTGGGGATACATGGAGACCCTTTCTCAAAAAACAAACTAAAAACAAAAACAAAAAAAACCTACAAAAAACATTTCTTAGACAAATATTAGATATCAAAAGACAGGAAATTAGTTACAGTTACTAAAGAAGGGGAACATACAAGTTACTAGCATTAGGAAGGAAAAAAAGTATTGTTAAGATTATAGAAATAAAAGGAAGTATTGTATGGAATTATACACCAGCAAATCGATTTTGTGTGAAGAGGAAAATATTTCAGGAAAATGTAAGATACTAAAATGAATAAAATTAAAACAAGTAAAGAGAGTGAATAATCAATCAAAATAGTTATAAATGCAAAAACTCAGCACGTTAAGTTTTCAATGATGAATTTTGCCAAACATTGAAAAATTTAAATCAGCTGTTTTCAAATTTCCCTACAGTTGGTCAACTACACATATGAACTCATTGCTATGGTGACAAAATTTACACGTCCCTTAGACATTCAATCAAGAAAAAAAAATCCCAGCATAGATGTGCAGAAATAGGTAAGAACTCCCAACGCAACTTAAAGATCTTTTGACAAATGATGACTGCTGGGAGGGGGAGAGACCGTCTCTTACAGGAATGGGACTCTTGGTATGCATACTGAGAGACATTTAGGGACAAAAACTTTGCTCAGTAGACCTTTACATATACGACAGAAATCATGAAAAACCTGTGGAAGTTTGTAAGAGTGGTGCAGATTGAGGAGAGGGTCTAAAAATGCTCAAAATACATTGTATGGGTTTTACAAAAATTCAAATATAACATGCAATTTGAAAAAAAAATTTGGAAGAAACCATTCCTAAAAAATATAAGAAATTATAAGAAATTTATAGTGTCATACCCAATAATATTATAGACATACTACATGCCTTCCTGTTTTAAAAGCCCTGAGTGTTTTGTAATAAATGACTTATACATATATATTGTATATGTGTATGATTTATGATGCATAGTATATATGTATGTGCATGAGAAATTCAAACTAAATACTTGCAATTTTATCCAGAATTGTATTGAGAATGCTTCACATAATCAAGTTGGACATAGCCTAAGAATGTAAGACTATTCAATATAACAAAATCTATCAGTGCTATACAATACATGGAATTACAAGGAAGTCTGGTTAGTTAAAATATTTTAAAATAAGGATGAAAGACTCTTATTTTGTGATTTCAAAGTTTACTTCAATGTAACAGTAAACAAGACAATATGCACTGCCATAAGAGTACAGATCAATGGACCATAGCTGAGAGTTCATTGATTAGCTATTTTATATGTATGTAGACATGCACATGCATATATACT
>NW_008339433.1:2730049-2733471 GCF_000622305.1 Nannospalax galili
ATATTGGTTTGGGGCAAGTAGGCAGGTATTCATATGAAAATTAATGAAATGAAATCTGTACATCATAGTATAAACAAAGTAAACACAAAATGCATCCACCAAGAACTTGAATATAACTATAAACTCAAAGCTCCCTGAAGACATCATAGGGGTAACTCTTTAATAGGTTGTATTTCCAGTTGCTTCATTCATGACACAAGAAGCATGAGTAAAAAGCAGTTAAGGATGAATGAGGGGAGAGAGGACAAAGCTCAGTGCATAAAAGCATTGACTAAGCAATTCTAACAACTTGAGTTCAGATCCCAAGATTCTGTGTAAAACCCAAGATTCAGCAGTGTGCATCTGTAATCCCATTACTCCTATAGCAACTTAAGGGAATTGCCAAGAAGCTATGGGTCAACTATCTTGGAGCAATCCAAACAGCAGCAGAATCAAGAGAGAATCGCCTCAGAAACAAGGTAGAAAGCAAGAACCAAGTGCAAAACAAAGTCCTCCGACTTTTACATGGGTACTATGGCTTATATGCAGCAGAGCGTGCTCTCTCTCTCTCTCTCTTTCTCTCTCTCTTTCTCTCTCTCTCAATTATAAATATAATACTTTTTAAAATAAAATATAAGCAAGGAGTTGAATATGCATTTCTCTACAGGTCATATCCAATAACACGTTAAAGTTACATCCAATGATGTCATTACTCACTAAAGATATGGAAGTAGGGACTGGAGAGATGGCTCAGAGGTTAAGAACACAGTCCGTTTTTGCAGAAGACCTGGGTTTGAATCCCAGCACCCACATGGCAGCTAACAACTGTCCATAGCTCCAGTTCCAGGGGATCCGACAGCCTCTTCTGTTGTCCGAAGCATTGTATGACACAGGTGCACTTACCTACATGCAGGCAATACACGCATACTCATAAAATAAAAACAATAAATAAAATATTTAAAAAAGAAATGCAAGTATACCCACTGTGAGAGACCAAATATTTTAATTGTGATGATAATAAAAACGAAAGGTCTGTGGGAATGTGGAGAAATTAGAAACTTCATATATTGCTAGTAGGAATTTGAAAAGGTAAATTAATGGGCAAATAGTTCAGAGTTTCTTTCATACTTTAGTCTTATATAGCCATGTGATACATTAATTCCAATTCTAGCTATAAGTCCAAAAGAATTGAAATCAGATGCTTAAATACTTGTTGGATAATATTCATAAACGATCTATTCATAATAAAGTAGGGAAATAAAATAGACATTACCTAATGAATGAATTAATCAACATATGTATCCATTTAGTGTAATGTTTAATTAATTATATATGTAATGAAGTATTGATACAAATTGCAATATATAGGAATCATCAAATGTTTTGATAAGCATATGAAACTAAACACAAATCACCACATATTGCATTACTTTATTAGACACACAATGCACACCCCCCCACTGTATTGGCCAGTTCATACAGATAGAAAATATTTGAATTGTTATGAGTGTCTGGGGGAAGGGTGTGATGGTGAGTGTCTTTAGAATTCGCTTCTTTTGTGGTGGTGTGTATGAAAATATCTAGTTAACTGTTTTCTTCTACATACTCACACTAGAGACTCAATTCTCCAAAAAACATTTCTATTACCAGCTGTGTGTGGATTTTTCCCCCACCTGCTAATTCTGTGGCACAAACTGACTGTTCTATAATTGAAGTTAGTGCAATCCACACAGTTAAAGGAGTCCTAGGAGATTGTCATTGACTTCAGATGTTCCTCACAAGCCCTTATTATAACCTGCTCATATGATCAGCCTGTTAAAAACTAGAGTTCCATAATATCTTCCTCAAGTTCAATCATTTTTGGTATTCTCTCATAGAGCTGTCTATTGTAAATGATGCAATTAGGATGCAGATGAGCATGCAGAGAGATAGGTACTTAGAGCAAGGTTCCAATAGGGTAAAGGCAGAGCTTTCCTCACTGTAAAGTTTATCACCTGGTGTTATTAATCAGCCTTGAAGTCCTTCAAACCTCATACTTAAGGGATTTTTATAAGAAGCTCCATCAGGGACAAAAGTGGCTATTAACTTTGTCTCTAATCCTGGTTTAGTCATTCTGATGATCAGTCTCCAACCAGGAGCCCATCAAGAACTCTTCACCAGAACAAAAGACTAGTATAAGACAGAAATTCCAAGGGATTTAAGAGCTTTAGGTCAAGAAATAGGATCAAATACAAAATAGTAGAAAAATTAGTTTGACGGAAGACCTGTGTCATTTAGGAAATCGCAAAGCTTTAGGAGGTCTATACCAGTAATTGATTTTATAATTTAAATGGCAATATACATATGTACACACACACACACACACACACACACACACACACACCACATCACATCACATCACATGTCACCAAGGATGAAATATCTTAGATTTTTGTAGTAGTGATGGCTGCCCAGTATTGTGATTAGCCAAAATATAACTTATTTTATATTCTGAAGTTCTAAAAATGCTAAAAGTTATTTTACGTGCATTTTAATGAACAATATAAAGGTAATAAAACCAAAAGAAATGATGGTCTAAATATGATATCACACGTGTGAATACTGAGAACACTACATAAACTAAGAGAAGTACATATCACAGGACTTTTGTTTAATAATTTTATTTATATGAAACAAACATTTTAAAACCCATATATATATACATATACACATATATATATATAATTCAGATTATTGGTAACTATGAGACATACAGAAATAGGAAAGTAGGGTATATAATACATATAAGGTTTAGTTTTGGTGAGTTGAAAACATTTTAAAGGAAAATGTTTAGTATTTGTAGTGACAATTGAGTAAATTTATATGTATATCAAGGCTAATAGGTGTACCATACATGTGTCGATTTCACAATAAATAATAAAACAATTAGTAATATTCACAAAAAATTGTTAAATATGATTTAGACTATATTGTTTATCTATAAGTGTACTATAGAGATTAGATTCTCAAGGTTTGGAGTCAGAGACACATTAGTTTGAGCCTGGCCTTAAAAACTTAATACTTGTGACTGGAGGGATTGCTCAGTGGTTAATAGCAATGGTTGCTCATGTCCAGGACCTGGGTTTGATTTCCAGCACCCACATGATAGATAGCAACTGTAAGCAGCTCCAGTTTCAGGGCAATTCGGCATCCTCTTCTGACCTCTGTGGGCTTCATCAGACATGAGTGCACTTACATACAAGCAGCCAACACACTCATACACAAAAAATTATTTTAAAACATAAAACTCTTAAACGCATGTACTTTGAACAATTTGTTTTTCTTCTCTAAGCTTCTTTTTCTTATGTAAAATTGAAATAAATTTCATTACTGTTAAGTTTGTTTGCAGATTTAATGTGATGATCCATTTACAGCAGTTAAAATGGAACCTGGGGTGTACTTAT